>NC_056735.1:1789405163-1789407663 GCF_019279795.1 Protopterus annectens | reverse complement strand
GCTTCTGCAGCAGCCTCCCCTCAAACCATATTAACCTATATGGGTATTCCCAAACCATTACCTCCCCCACCAGGATAAATAAATTCGATAAAAAATCAGCCTTACTAGACTGGATCCTCATCAACCATCATCCTCACATCTATGACTCAGGAACCCTCCCTGATGATTTAAGTGACCACTCTATTACGTATATCATCAGACATAAAATCAACTTGCCCTCCCTAACATCCATTAAAAATGTCAGGTCTAAAAAATACTTTAACCTTGAACTTTTCCAGATGGAACTAAAAGCATGCAACTGGTCACCCCTACAAAACCTACCTTTAGATGAAGCCATTAGTTACTTTAACTCCAACTTCCTTGCCATCCTCAACCACCATGCCCCAACCAGACTAGTTAGAACTAAAACCAAACATGATCCCTGGCTTTCTAAGGAAACCAAACATAAAATCAATGCTAGAAACAAACATTGGTCAAAATGGAGGAAAACAAAAAACCCTATAGACCAACAAACATTTAGACAACTAAGAAATGAAACTAAGAAAGCTATAATATCTGACAAAAAAACTACTACCTCCAACCCCAACAAGCCAGTCAAAACAAGCCACAGAAATTTTGGTCTAGTATCAACCAACTACTCCACCCAGGACAATCCACTACTCCAAACCCTCAAAATACTGAACACAAATCACCAATGAATATAGCTAATGCTTTTAACACCTTTTTTACTGATGCTATACAAACATTAGCTAGTCAACTATCACCTAACAACTTCACTCTACCTTCCAAAGAATCAACCTTACCTCCTACATTTCATTTTCAACCCATCCCAACATCATATATTCTAACCCTTCTACAGAAACTGAAACCATGCTCCCCTCAGCAGACCAACTACCTGCTGAATTCCTACAACAATCTGCCAAAGCTATTGCCTATCCCATTTCTATCCTGATCAATAGAACTATTACTGAAAGTCATATCCCCAGTTTATGGAAAATATCCCATATTATCCCCCTCCACAAAGGAGGACAATCCACTGAACTCTCCAATTACTGCCCTATTGCCTTCCTCTCACCTCTGGCAAAGATCATGGAAAAAATACATTCACAGACAATTACTTGACCATCTAATACATAATAACCTACTAGCCAACTGTCAACATGGTTTTAGACCCTCACATAGCACTACTACTGCCCTTCTTTCCTTCACAGATTATATTAACAACAACCGCAACCTTAACAAACTTTCTTCTGCTCTATTCATTGACCTGCCTAAAGCTTTTGACATGGTAAATCATCAAATTCTCATCACTATACTGAAATCCCTGTCACTGAATACATCCTCCATAAAGTGGTTCCCGTCCTACCTGGATAAAAGACAACAGGCTGTACTATGGCACAAGTCTCTCTCTACTTACCTACCCGTCAACCTCGGAGTCCCTCAGGGGTCCATCTTTGGACCTCTACTTTTTTCCATATTCATCAAAGACCTTCACCTTGCAATCATCCCAAGCTACATGCATACAATATGCAGATGACTCTACACTGATATGCTCAGCCCCCTCCCCTCCCCTTCTGAACTTCTTTATCTTACCCAACAAGTATTTGACACAGTTGAGCAATGGTTCACACATAGATGCCTTCTCCTAAACCCCAAAAGACTAAATTCCTCCTTTCATCTCCTACTAAGAAATCCCCTCCATTGGATTTCTCAGTTAACTCTACCAATAAAACCATTATATCCCCTGAACCATCCACCAAACTATTAGGAGTCACTATTGACAATAATCTGAACTTTGACATCCATATTAACAATACTATAAAAACTGTAAACAAAAAGCTAGGCTCTCTCTATAAGATAAAATCCTTTCTCCTACCTTCAGATAGAACCACTATAGCACACACTTATCTAATCTCTTCTCTTCTTTACGCCTCACCTATTTTTACTAACCTTTCTAAAAATAATCTTAACAAATTGGAAATGTCCTACAATAATATTGCCAGATTTGCAACAGGAAACCCATTTAGAACCCATCACTGCCTTAATTTAAAGCAGCTAGGATGGCTTGAACTACAAAATCTAATTAAATTCCATCATCTAACTGTAGTCCACAACACTCTTTACAAACCTTCCAAAACACCTATTCTCTCCACACTAATCATTCCCTATAAAAACCTGCAATCTTTAAGGTCTTCTCAGAAACTTCTAGTACATACTACTAAAACAAACAATAAAGCTGGTGAGTCCCTTTTTTCTAATATAGTTGGCAAAGCCTGGAACCTCCTTCCAAATGAACTCTCCAGACTTCCCTCACTATCCTGTTTCAAAAACAAATTGAAAGCATTCCTCAAAACACACTGGTTATGCCCATGCTCTAAACCTGACTAGTCTAAGTGTCTCTATATGCTCTACTCTTCCTAACCCATCTAATCATTAAAAGCAACTCCTTCCTTTTTTAAACTATGTTACAAATTATCTCTTGACTACCTTGATTGTATTT
>NC_056735.1:1789305163-1789400163 GCF_019279795.1 Protopterus annectens | reverse complement strand
ATTTTCAATTAACAGCCGTCTCACCATGGATATCCCCCTATCACTGGGAATGCAGGTAAACAAGGATTGAACATCCATAGTTATAGGTATGCGGGGTGTGGGGGGAATAGCGCCCCACAGTGGGGGATGTGGGGGCGAAGCCCCCCACCTATATTCATTTAACATGTTTAGTTTTTGTTGTATTTTCATGTTTTAAACTAATATTAAATGAATATTAGTGGGGGGCTTCACCCCACACCCCCATTGTGGAGGGCGGTGCCCCCCCTCACCCCCCCTAACTATATATATCCACTCCAGGGTCTGTCTAACATATGAGTTTCGACCATATGAACTGTCGACCATATGAAGTAGACCCATATATATATATATATATATATATATATATATATATATATATATATATGTATATATATGGTTTCATATGAAACCATCGAAATTACATTACATCGAGAATTACTACATCGAGACGAGAACATCGAAAGCAGAAAGCAGCGAAAATGGAAATCGTCGACATTCACAACATCGACTGTATGGAAAGTGCACAACATACAGCATACAAGTTATGAATATAGTCCGTACATACTGCAATGTTACTACAATAAGCAACATGGTTTGAGCGGTTTACACTATGTTCCAAACACCGAGTTGAGGAGTCAGATTAAGTTCGCTACTGAAATAAACGTGCCTTTTTCATTATGCACTATAAATCATACGTCCACAATAGTAGTATCAGAACAACGGACAACTTTTCAGTTATAATCCCATTAGTCTTCCAAATTAAAACATGCATTTCCAGATGCTGATAAACCTACATTTAGAACAGATGTAGGGTACCCATTTATAGATAGATAGATAGATAGATAGATAGATAGATAGATAGATAGATAGATGTATATTTAGATAAATATAGATCATAGGGTCATAGGATCTTAAGAAGTTGCTAGGCTATTGGCCTGAGACCCTTACAAGCCAGACCAAGAATTTAGTCCATATTCCAGCAAGTCAGCACCCTATGTCACTGTCTAGCAGGGACACAGGTGGAATCCCAGGGGTGTATTTTCTGCCCCCATCCAGTTATCCAGGTTGTACTTAAAAATGTTTCATGAGGTATTCTGCTTTACATGGATAGGGAGTCTATTCCACAAAAGGGTAGACTCTGGGACACATATCTGCCCTGCCAACAATTCCTATTGATGTCATAGACCAGGTTGAGGTTGCGCATGTGGGTTACTCGAGTGGAGCTTGACTTGCGGATAAGCAGCAGTCCCATCAGGGTGGGGTCTGAGATTGCTTTGTATTCCAGACAGAGGTCACCTCTGAGGAGTTTGTAGGAGACTGAGTAGAGGGACAAGGCTTTTAGCCTATCTGTGTAGGGTAGATGTTTGAGGCCCTGGATTCTCCGCGTGAGGAACCTCTGTGGTCCTTCCAGCAGCTGTATGTGCTTTGTGAGGTAGTGATAAAATTCTTGTAGTGCATGGAGCACCATGATTATGTTCCAAAATCAGATAAAAAGCAAAGCTGTAAATTTCTTCTGAAGCATGAGACTCAAGTGTAACAGTGCTTTCAAAGGTGTGTAATGATTGTTACACCCCTTTAGTGCTGCTACAGTTGGGTCTCATTAAAGGGACGTCCCTTCACTCTCAATAATCCTTAAATTATTTGCATTATGTCTTCATTCTCTCCATGGAAATTTACAAATGTCATTCTATGTTAGAACAGAAAACTGTTGATGACCTTTTCACACAATAATATTTACTTGCTGTCTATGTGGCAGTGGCTTTTAAAACTGGTAAAACACTTCATGCTTTTTTTAATGACTGGTAATATTTATTTATTTTTTATTTTACATTTGTTGACCAGGCTAGTCTAACTGGATATATATCCATTTTCAGTAGAGGCCCGGGGAGAAAAGCTCCACAAACCAGATAGTTGCAACTTCAGATACAGCACACTTTTCAGACTGATACAGTTGTTTACATAGCAACTTAGTAATCATGAGAGAAAACAAATTTAAAAAAAGACAAAACAATAATAGAAGAAAAAATTATTTAGAAGGCAGTGACACATTCCTAAAGTCCAAGCTTGATATACATCACGAAAAAAAAAAATACATAGATTAAATAGAACTCCATGTTCTACAAAGAGCTTTGATTCAATCTCACCTATCATATCCATAGTATCATGTGTTTTCAACATGGATGCCAAGAAATTCACCTCTCGAGCTTCTCTCCTGAGGTGAATTTCTTGACATTCGTGTCTTATACACCTAATAATACTGTTACGATCACAGGATGTGTCATGACTGTCTATTAGTGTGTGTGTGTGTGTGTGTGTGTGTGTGTGTGTGTGTGTGTGTGTGTGTTTTAGTATTTTAGAATATTTATTGTGATTTGGTCTGATCCTGCTCCATCAGTGAGTAAAAGTATAACTCTATGTTTTGGGCTTTCCCTTGCACACACTGCAATGATTGCAAGAGTGACTTAAAATAAAATGTCAAATATATATGTGAGCAGCTCCTTAATGGCCCATATAAAAGATGCAGAGCACTTTCTTATTTGTAATGGCATCCAAGGTAAATAAATTAATTCTGTTTAGTTATTTTATTCTGTTCAGAAAACATTACATTTACTTTGTATATGCAAGTTTAGCCAACAAAGTCAAAGCTTTTTAGACATGTCTTACTTTAGGAATGCTTAAAATAGTATAACAGCTGGTTAAGTGAGTATTTATTTTTAGGAATGCTAACTAATTTTTTTGTTGTTGTTCAGAAACTAACTTTGGAATGGTCAAGGAAATCAACAGTCAATGATTGTTAAACTGATTCATGGTTATCTGTCATACCATGGGAAAACTCAAGGAAATCAATATATTCTTATACTGCAGACAATACTACAATGACAGACATCTTGTATTTCAGTAGCTGGTGTATTTATAACAGCTTTTTTGATTAAGGTTTTCATGGTGGCATGGACTGCTTGTTTGAGATGCTGAAAGTGCACTATTGAGAGAGACAAAATGTGGGTATTAGAAAGTTTGACGCTTTTTTAAACCAGATGTAATATTTTGGAGAAACAATTTGACAAAACCAGTCAAATGTTCTTCTGGGGATTAACTGACCGAGGGGCGGAGCCTAATGGCTAACTGGGAGCAGCTTGATTTTGAGCTCTTCATACTCATACTAGAAAATACAGGAAAAACTAAATATATTTAAAAAAATTTGGGTAAATATTGAAGATGAAGTAATTTATAACAAAACTACCAATTTTGAAGAAAAAATTCTGAAATTTTCCTGTCAAATACTACAGAGGACATTCCAAACTGTTTGAAGATTAGTAACTCCAAGAATTCACACTCAGACTCTATTATAAAAAATGAGATGCAACAGATATCTGCTACTTTGCTGGACTTATCGCTAAAAATGGACAGATTTACTGAAAATCTAGAAAGTCTTAAGGATAACTGCCAAAAACAAACAGAAGTTTTTAAAGAAATCTTACAACAGCAACAAATAAAAATATCAGACATTGAGACTTCCTCAAGTGATGTTGATGGGAGGTTAAAAGAAAGTGAACTACATACTCAATTTCTGCTACAACAGAACACTTGGTTAATAAATAAAGTTGATGATATAGAGAATAGAGAAAGAAGGACAAACATAAGGATTTTTGGTCTTCCAGAGAAATCCGAAGGTGACGACATTATCTCATTCTTGAACTATTGGTTTCCTGAAGTTCTCGGACTAAAAAGAAGGCTTATCTTATGGGATAGAAAGGGCACACAGAGGTATCGGTAAGCCACTTTCTATTTCTTCTAAATCAGCTCCAAGATCCATAGTAGTTAAATTTCTTTCTTTTATGGACAAAGAGCTTATACTGAGATTTGCATGGAGGAAAAGTCCTGTTATGTATAAACAGTCATTATTAAGATTTGATAATGACTATTCAACAAGAGTTCTGGATATAAGGAAGAAAACATGGCCATTAGTAAAACTTTTAAAACAACATAAAATCAAAGCGCAGCTCTCTTATCCAGCCAAAATAAAAATCCAATATAACAACGACATGAGAACATTCAACAGCATAGAGGAAGCCACATCTTTCATAAAGAATAATAACATAATTCCACTACCTGAAGAAATGGACTGGTTAAATTCATCTTCTTTAAAAAGGGCTCCAGGAAAAAATATTTGGTCGGAGGCAAGAGAAAAAAGAAACAAAAGACTGACAAAAAGAACTCTGATGATACTATTTCTCTCAAAGTATCAACTAAGGTATGATTATAATATATTAAAACGAAACTCTTTAATACACTAGTATAAAGCAGTTTTTTTTCTTTTTTCTTTTCTTACTTAATTGTTTAGTTTAATATAATACTTAAATTTTAGTACTAATTAATAACTTACTAAAGCCCTGAAGTATATATTTATTCTCTAAATACTTGAAAACAATAACCAATGAAGTCTACTAGACATTCTTTTTATTTTGTCACTAAGCTTTCAATATAAACTGCCCTTTTAAATGGTTTTCTCTATATAACTACTTAGTTGATAAATTAAGGCACTTTCAATGCCTGAATAAATATTATCATTTTTAGTAATCACATTTATGTTATTTAAAAGTGCACATTCAAAATTCATTGATTTAATTTGATGTAGAGTATTGTGATAAAAATGTTATACAATAGAATCACTCATGAACATTTTAGATGTATTCAGTATATTACTGTATTATTTGAAAGTAAAAAAACATCCACGAGCCTTCTGCTCAGTTACTTTTAGTTTCCTTATCTAAAAAGTTGTTCACCACTTCATACATTGCAAGTGATATATTTAACTGTACATAGATGTAATTTAAGTTACTGGCCAGAAGATGGTGTGTAAATACGGATCACGTTTATATGCCCGAAATCACGTTTCGCCGACACACTAATCACCAACACCAAAAGACCGACAACAAAAAATACCGACAACGCAAAACACCGAAAACCATTACACCAACACACTACACGTAAACAACACAATACACTACATAACATATCCACTATCCCTAACCCAAACCCTAACCCTAAGGTCCGACACTACCGCACACTTACCCTACCTGCACCCTAACCCTAACTCACTTACCCACCCCTAACCCCAAGGTCCGACACTACCGCACACTCACCCTACCTGCACCCTAACCCTAACTCACTTACCCACCCCTAACCCCAAGGTCCGACACTACCGCACACTCAACTCACCCTACCTGCACCCTAACCCTAACTCACTTAACCCACCCCTAAACCCACAGTCCCTCACTATCGCACACACACCCTACCTGCACCCTAACCCTAACTCACTTAACCCACCCCTAAACCCACAGTCCCTCACTATCGCACACTTACCTGTCCGCTCCTAACACTAAATCCCTCACTCTATCGCACACTTACCGAGTCCGTCGGGTTCTCACCTTGTCGGTCATCTGCGTTGTCGGTCTTTTCGTCCCGTCGGATTCCGTGTCGGCGAAACGCGTTGTCGGGCATCTGAAGGTGACCCGTAAATACACACTATCACAGAGTTTTCCTCTTTAACACTGTTGTTTCTTCCCTATACAAGTATTTAGTTACTAGAACAGTGCGCTATCATTGCCTGAATAAATATTGTTGTTCATTGGTGAATGCTTTTATGTAGCTTAGCAGTACACATTTACAATTTGTTAATTTGAATTAATGTAAAGTATATTAATGAAAATATTATAAAATGGAACCACTCGTGAACATTTTGGGAAGCATCTAGAACATTAATGTATTATCTGAGGGTGGACAGTATTCATGAGCCTTCTGCTTGGCTTTTTCAGTTTTTTTTGTCTGAAAAGTTATTCACCGTCCACATTCATAATCACGCGATATATCCTAGCGTGTTTAGATGCAATTTAAGTTACTGATCACAAGATGGCGTGTAAACATGCACTATTGCAGAGTTCTTTCCTTAACACTGCTGTTTTGATTACAGTAAAGGAAGCGTTTGCTTCAATTATTTTCACACTTCATAAATATCCTTTCGTATTTTATTAAAAATTTTATGGTTTATTATCAGTCTCAGCTAATATCTCATGCAAGTATAGCGCTAGATCTGCTTTGAAGACAGCGCTATTATAACAAAAAAGATAGTGAATCATTTAAATACTGTTGTGTCTTAATGGGTGAGTGTCTGGTAAAAGTATAATACACGCGCTCTGTGAACACATCTAACCGACACTGTGTTAGATAAGTTACTTACAGTTATTAAATTATATAGAAATGGAAGAAGAGGGAAGGAAAAGGGAAGGTGAAGAAAAAGTAAAAAAAAAAAAAAAAAAAAAAGATCCTGAGTGTCAGCTTACTGGGAATTATACTTTCATTTATCTAAAGATTGCTTTATCATACTTGTTATTGTATAAAAGAAGTACTATACGTAAAATGTTTATTATAAATGATTAGTTATGGGACAAGAGTGCTATTGCACCATTATCGAGGTAGATTTCCTTTGCAAGTATAATTCTAATTTTGACCTTTCTCCTTTCTGTTTTATAGTTTTAACATATAAGTTGAGACGCTTACTAGTTACCAGACGCTCACTACATTTGTGATAAGCAGAAGACAATATCTGATATGTGTGATCTTTAAATTGAACTTAATAGAGAAAATCTTATGAATAATAACTTACTAATAACAGAACTACAAAAGATCACATATAAGTAATTTAGGAGTGAAATCTTTTACACATTTTATTAATTTTAGATTGTGGAATTATCAGAGTTATAAAACTGACATTAACTGAAGAATGAGAAAATGCTTTAATGTAAAGCACTATAAATATTGTTTTAATTCTAACTGTTATTATATTAAATCTTATAAATGAATATTATTATCTGTAAGGACTTTAATTGGTTTTGATAAGTGGTTAGCTATATGTCAATTAACTTCACTATGCTGATGTAATACCTTATATAGATCTAAAAATATGTAAAAAAATCTCTTTTATTTTAAACAGTATCTATCTATCATACTAACTCTACTTCTTTTTATTATTAATAACAATGTTAAATATCACTAATGAACATTAATGATCTGACATTTGCTAATATATTATATACAATTGGTAATTTGCAAAAATTTCATAATATTATTGAAAAATGAACATCTAATATATTGTTAAAGTAATTAACAAACGTCATATTTAAAATTGTTTGCAATTTGAATTAATATCTCATTTTAGAATCTAATTAGTAATGAACAAAACTTCACAGACTAGGCATATATGTTATTTACATAATAAGTGTATCTTGTTCTCTGGTTTTAGTTTTCATTTTTTTGAGGAGCTCAATTTAAAGCAACATTTCCTCATTAATGCAACTATTATTATTGAGGGTAAATCTGTTTGAACTTTTAAGTCCAAACAGATTTGAGGTGCTAGACACTTCATGTTTGGGATTTAGAATGGTAAAATCATTAATTGTTTATTCAAAATATGTTAACGCAATGTTTTTCAGCTTTTTCATTTTTCAGTGGTCCAATTTGAAACTTTTTTTAAGCATAAATAGAAATATATTCATTTCAAAATAACTTTTAAAAGAAAGGATAAAACTAATACTCAAAACACATTAACTTCCAAGGTAAAACAAAATTTCAAGAACAAACAATCCAAAAGTACAAATAAATACTTAAAAAAATGACAGACACAACTTTATTATCTATAAATATTAATGGATTAAATAATTCTATAAAAAGGTCAAATTTTCTAAGATATTTGAAATTACAAAAAGCACAAATCATATTTATACAAGAATCTCATTTTAAAAGAGATGATAATTTCACATGGAAACCTAGTGACTATCTAATTCTTTCTCTCTCCCTTTACAAAAAAAAAAAAAAACAAGAGGAGTTATAATTTTATGGAAAAAAAAGTGTAGTTATTCCTCAGATCATTTACAAGCACGAAGATAAAGAAGGGTTAATATCAATTGTAATAATAAAATATCAAAATAGAATTTGGACTTTAATAAATACTTACTGAATTCCTGGAATAGGATTGTCTATGGTTAAAAAACACATAGAATTAATTAACAAAGTAAATAAAGGTATGATAATAATGGGGGGAGATTTCAATTGTATTCTAGATAACTCTGAAACAACTAATAAAAGAAAGTTACGTCTCACACCCGTAAGTAAATATTTCAAGAGATGGTTAGAAAGCTTAAATCTAATAGATACATTTAATTTTAAAGATTCTAACTCATTAAGTTACACACATAGCAATTATCGCTTTAATACTAAAACAAGAATAGATATAATATTGGTCTCCTCTGATTTAAACAGTAGGATAACAAATTTTTCTATTATTCCATGTCCCCTCTCAGACCATAATTCCTTAATTCTTAAAGTACAAATTGATTTCAAAAGATTAAACACTATAACTAGAATACCAGCTTACATCCTTAAATTAAAAGAGTTTAAACCTTGGCTAGATTCAGAAATCAAATATTTATTAGAAACAAATCCTATTAACGATACAAATAATATAATAACTTGGGATACACTTAAGGCTTTTTTGTATGGCAAGATTATAGGATGGTTTAAAAATAAAACAAAGGAATGGGAATCTGAATTACACAACATACAAAAACGAATAACAGAAATAAATACAAGTTCTTATGATGTAATAGATTCTCAGGAAAAAAAAAGAAATTATAGATTTAAATAAAAAATACAATGAATTCCTCACTCATAAAACAAATCTAGCTTTGGAAAAACTAAAATTTGCTTCAATTTCAACTTCTCCAAAACACTTACATAATCTAGCAATGAGAATTAAAAAGCAGAACTTAGAAAATAACATCATAAATATAATACATGAAGGAAAAGGGAAAAAAAAGGTATCTGATGTGAATGATATTCTTGAAGCTTTTAAGTTCTATTATGCTAAGCATTATGGAAATAATGATAATATTTCATTTTCAGATCGGAAATTTAATAGTTCCTTAATAAAAAAACTACCTGACCAATTAAAAGTAGAAATGGACAAGCATATCTCCATAAAAGAAATAAAAGATATAATTAAAGTAAGTAAAAACAACAAATCACCAGGAATGGATGGAATAATAATGGAATTATATAAAATTCTTCCTAATTCAGCAATTTCTCTACTTCATAACATGCTAAATGATATTCAAACTCAAATGATTACTCCACCATCCTGGAAATATTCACTAGTTACCCCTATAAAAAAAGATAAAAGTGATCCATGCCAATGTAGCTCATATAGACCTATCTTTCTGCTTAATAATGATTATAAAATCTTTATGTCTATCTTAGTAAATAGAATTAAGAAATCCCTGACTAAAGTCATAAACGAAGACCAAACAGGCTTTATATTTGGAAGACACACATATGACAATATTCAGAGAATCTTAACCATTATAGAAGCTTTGAACAGAGACAATTCAGAAGCTCTTATAATCACATTAGATATAGAGAAAGCATTTGATTCGGTAAACTGGAAGTATCTATTTAAAATTTTGGAACTTTTTGAATTCCCATTAAACTTTATAAATTTAATAAAGAATATATATAAAGATAACCTGGCTTATGTAAAATTAGGCCCATTTACCTCGGAAGCTTTCAAAATAACTAAAGGCTGTAAGCAAGGTTGCCCTATGTCTCCCATACTGTTTGCCCTGGCGATAGAATTATTTATGCCTGCAATGAAGTGATCTAAAATAGAAGGAATTAACTTTTACAATAAATTTAATTCTAAAATCATGTTATTTGCTGACGATATATTGCTGACTTTAAGACCGAATGAAGAGTCCATGCAAGAATTAGAGAAACAAGTAGAAGATTTTTTTTCCATTTCAGGTCTTTGTTTCAATAAATACAAATCAAAACATATACTTCTAAATAAAATAGATGACTTGCATCTGAATAAATATCAAATAATTGGAGAAAAGGTTTCTTCACTAGAATATCTAGGAATTCTTATATCTGAGAACATAGATACTACCATGACCTTAAATTATAATAAAATCCTAAATTTAATTCAAAAACAAGTTAATAGCTGGAATAAATTAATGTTAAACTTAGAAGATAGGTTACAGTTAATAAAAATGATATTACTACCACAAATAAACTATATAGCATTAGCAATCCCTATTTTGCCAGGTAAAAAATTTATAAAGACAATACAGAAACTTTTAATGGATTTTCTTTGGTATCCAAAAAATAATAGAATTGCTTTCTCACATCATATTAGACCCTGGGACTTGGGAGGAATTAAATTTCCAGACATAGAAACGTATATTAAAGCTTCCATCATTAAACTTATACTAAATTGGGTAAATCCAAATTATTCATCCGCATGGAAAAGTTTACATTTAACTTTCTTCTTAAATGAAAACAAAATATTAAAAAATATGGATTTGGAGAATTATAATAACATATTTTGGCATGTACTATGTCATAGTTTACAAAATAAAACAACAAAGCCCACTAATTTATCATATCTGAATAATATTTATAATCTATTTAGAAAATTTATAATTACAAATCCAGACATAAAATTATGGTTCGAACTCTTAATACCATTTAAAACATCAAAGAATTTTAAAGAAAAAATCCAAGAAAAAACACTCATTAGTTGGGAATCCAAAAACTTTATTTACTGGTTTCAATGCTTAAATAATCACAATACTTTAACCACCCAACAAGTAATAAATGAGTTTAGTATATTTGAAATAGACAGAACAGAACTTCAAAAAATACTACAATATGCAAGTGATTTATGTAGAATTATTAATGATTCAAACTTTAATACTATACCTAAGTTCATTAAATATATGCAAGAATTGATTTATGGAAATCATAATAAGCTCATTTCTATATCTAAATTATACAAAATTTTAATAGTGTATAAAATCAAAATAGGTCAAAATGTTGTGAACATTTTAACAAAGGGCTTGACAATAGATCTATCATCTGAAGGTATGAATGACCTTTTGTTGTCAGTTAAGCTAACATCAAACTTCCAGATATGGAAAATTTTCACATGGAAATTTTTACATAGAGCCTTTTATACACCATATAAAATAGCCAAATTTGACCCTGCCCAAAAGCCCATATGCTGGAGATGTACTGTAAACTGAGAGGCAGATTGGATACATATATTTTATGATTGCATTAAAAAATTCTGGGAAGATATTAATAGATTTCTTCAAGCCATTTATAATGATAAATTTGTTCTAACAAAATCTTTAATTTTTTTGAATGTAGATGACTCAGTAACTATGAGTAAAAGTGATCAATATCTTTTATGGTCCATTTTGGCTGTAGCCAGAAAATGTATAACAAGAAAATGGAAATCCACTGTCCCTCCAAGTTATGAAGACTTCATATCTCTATTAAAGGAATCTGCACAAAAAGAAATAAAAGTCAAAGAAGAAAGAATTTTTCCCAGACGTTGGACAGACAATCCTTGGAATAAAATCTTAATACTTATAGACGCACTACAAAAGGATAGCATTTCTTCTACATGAAATTGAAATGTCATAAACTAAGATGGACTTATGTGAATATATGCCAGTAAAGGTTATACTAGTTCTATGAGATTATTCCTCTTTATAACCTTATTGGTTAATCCTTTTCATTGGACCACCTGTAAATATTGTATATATTGTTATAGTTATTAACTATTTTCTTTATTTTGAATTGTAATTTAAATTTACTGTATCATAATTTGTCTACAAACAAAAAAAATAAAAATTATTTAGCAAAAAAAAAAATGTTCTTCTGGGACATCTTAAGTTCTGAATATTACTATATGTAGATGTTTATTAGTAAGTGTGAGAAAATGGCAGCTATTGCAGGTTTGTTTTATTCATGGCAGTTGTATTTTCATTGAAGTGTGATGTGTATAGCTATTAAAGCATCACTCTTGTTATGTTGTGGGCTCTTCCTTTAGATCAATACATCCCTTTAGTACACTGAGCTGCTAATAAGGCAGCCATTTTCTTATTTATCAATAATCAGTGGCAGGATGTGAATATCACAGGATTTACCCATGAAGTGTGGTTTGATCATGAGGACGATACCCGAATGACTAAACAAAGGCAACTGTGGGTAAATTCTGTGATACCCACACATAGGAGTGGATTGTTACTATTGGATCTACTTTGATTCACTGAAAACTCATTTCATTGAATTTCAAAACACTAACACCAAATCGATGAAAGCTCATATCACTGAAAACTAATTTCACTAAATCACATTTTACCGAATGTAAGTACTGTTGAGCAAATAAAACAAATATGCCCTTTTCCCCACTGTAGTGAGATCTTGGAGTTAGTGTATATAGTTAGGTGGGGTGGGGGCATACTACTTTTGGTTATATATTGTTAGCTTGCAGTGAAATGAGATTCATAAATATAAAAGCTGAGTAGGTGGTGGCTACATTCCCCCCACACCCCCCAATGTGGGGGGGCTGTGCCCCACACACCCCTCCTAATTATATATACTAACTCCAGGATCACACTACAGTAGGGAAAAAGGGCATATACATTTTATTTGCCCAACAGTACTTACATTCAGTAAAATGTGATTCAGTGAAATGAGTTTTCAGTGATTTGAGCTTTCAGTGATTCTTTGAGGGTGAATTGAAATTCAGTGAAATGAGATTTCAGTGAATCAAAGAAGACCCGTTACTATTATACCATGACATATATAAGAAAAAAGTGTATACCTTCCTTAATGTCTTTGCATGACAATACCTTAGTCCTCTTTCGTGTCCCCTGTTTCATACTGAAGAACATCACCAGCACCCACAAACTTGCACAGTCTACCAATAAATTGTAATTGAGACAATGAAGGTGAACATCAATTTCTTTTTTCTTAAATTTTTATTTTTATTTTTCATATACATTTGAATGAATTCCATAGTATTTATACATAGCATCTTAAATAACTATGTACACTATTTACATTAGACTGAGACTGTAACAGATCTTAATGTATACAGTTACTTTATAAGTATGTCCAATCCATTATCAGAGTGTCTGATCAATTATTGTATAGTGTCAATCAACGATAAGACTTTTCCCCAAGGGTTGCTGATAAATGGCTTTGGGTAAATTCTTAGATTATTAATTTTAATTTCCAATAATGCTGTGGTCTTTAGTAGGCTATAAAAGTCTTCCAAAGTTGGTATTATGTTTGTATTCCATCGTCTTGTTATACACTTCCTTGAAATTGTATATCCATACTAGATACATGTTTGACCTATTCAAATGAGGACCTCTGTTCACATTTAATAAAGCAAGAGCTTTAGTTAAATAAAATTATTCATTAAATAAAGCTTGTAGAAAGTTATTAATACTATTCCAAAATGGCTTAATTTTAACACAATCAAAAAAAAATGTGGTTCCATTCCAAAATGACTTAATTTTAACACAATCAAAGAAAATGTTGTTCCAATCTGCATTGTGTACTTGCTCACATATCCAACATATTCCTTTTATGGAAGAACTAATTTTGCTGATTCTGTCTGGGTTAAAAATGCTCTGTGCAAGCATTTCCAATTAAAATATTTCCAATATTATGTAAAGGATGTATATTTTGTCGATAATAAGATATTTGTTTTAATATCTTCAGTTAACTGTATTGAGTGTCCTTTTGTTATATATTTCCAGCATGAGGTTGTGGGTGTTGTTTTACAGTTTATCAATATTTTGTAAAATTTTGAAATACTGTTTCCGATGTCAAAATCATTATATATGATTTCATATATGCATTTCGTAAATGTAGTTATTTTTTAAAATAAAGAATTGTTAATTATTATACTTAAATCTTGCAAATATGGCAGAATACTCTGTAAAGTTAGCCAGTCCTGTTGTGGAATTTTTTATGTTGTTTTTATTACTTGCATATCTAAAACTTTTAGTTCTTTGATACATTGGAACCAACAAACAAATCCTTTCTGTTCCCAGGAATTAATAATTTCTTTATATATTTTATGTGGAAAGTTCTTTGTGACTATAAATTGTGTTAAAAGATCTAACCAGGTTTTTAATTCTATATTTGCATTAATAATTTTCCTAAATGAGTCAATGTAATAATTAATCATATGAGTTTTATTGGGTTAGTTAAGTTATATTGCATACTAATACATATGTGCCATGGCAAATTGTTTTTCTCTATTTGAAATTTTTTTTGTAAATCCACTTCATTTATTGATATTACAGTAAGTACTTATTTCCAATTTGCAGAGTAATTTGGACTTATCCAATCTGAAAATGTTTTAGATATTGATGCTTTTATATATGTTTCTATATCAAGAAAATTTAATCCTCCCTGTTTCCATGGTCTGATATGATGTATTAAAGTTATTCTGTTTCTTTTGGGAAACCATGAAATTTTATTAGGCATGAATTTATTCCTTTAAGTATATTCCTTTCTGGTAACAGTTGTATTGCCAAGGCTATATATAGGATCTCGGGCAGTAAAACCATTTTTATTAACTGTGGTCTATCTTCAAATGTTAATATTATTTTGTTCCATTTTTCCACAGAGATTTTAATTGTATTGATTTTATTATTGTATTTTTTGAGACTATTAATTATTATCCTTGCATAACTCAATTCCTAGATATTTTAAGGTAGATTCTTGTTTCCCTATGATGTGATCGTCATTAGTCTGCAGTTCTTTTTTATTTAAAAATAAAAATGTTGATTTTGATTTAATGAAATGGAATCCTGAAGTCATGTGAAATGTGTCAATTAATATATCTAATTCTTCTAATGTCTCTTTTGCATTAGATAATGTTAGTAATATGTCATCAGCAAACGGCATTACTTTAGAATTGTATCGTTCATAAAAATCTATTCCTTTGATTTTTATATTGTTATGAATGGAATCTGCCAATATTTCAATAGCCAGAGCAATTAGAATCAGTGACATGGGACATCCTTGTTTAGTGCCTTTTGTTACATATATCAATTCAGAGGTAAAAGGACCTAACTTGACATACGCTAAATTATTTGTATATATATATATATATATATATATATATATATATATATATATATATATATATATTTTTTTTTTAGGAGATGAACAAAGGATGAAGGAAATTCAAATAGTATTAAGATTTTGAATAAGTAGTCCCAATTTAGGGAATCAAATGCTTTGTCTATATCTAAGTCAATTATCAGTGTTTCTTTATTTTCTTTATTAATTAATCTATAAGAGAAATTATCCTTTTATATTGTCATGTGTGTGTCTATGATATATAAATCAAGTTTGATAATGATTTATTGTTTTGGATAGTGGTATTTACATTCTGTTAGTTAATATCATCCTACATATTTTATAGTCATTATTTAATAATGATATAGGTCTATATGAGGTACAGAGGTTTGGAGATTTGTTTTCATTTAGGATTTGTGTGATTAAGGAATATCTCCAAGAGGGTGGTATTAAAGCTTGTGACTGAATTTCTAATAGAGTTTTATGGAAGAGGGGTAGCATCTTTGCAGGAAAAAGTTTATATCTTCCATAATTATGCCATCTATACTTGGATCTTTATTATTTTTACCCTCTTTTATTGCATCTGTAATTTATTTGTAGGATATGGGTCCTTGCAGATCTAGTTTTAATTTATCTGGTATTTTTTATATTAGAACATTTTTCATCTAGATTTAGTTGATCAATATGTATATTTTCTTTTTGGAAATGTTCCATATAGTGATTTCTGTAGGCATCAAGAATGTCACCTATATCTGAGACATTTTTCCCTTTCTTTTCATGGAAGATACTTTTAATGTTATTAGCTTTTGATTACATTTTGATTCTTGTGGATAAATTATGTAGATATTTGGGAGAAGGGGCCAAGGTATTCATTTTTAGTTTTGCTAAAGCTAAACTAGTTTTGTGTGTTAGAATTTAATTGTATTTATTGTTTAATATTTCTACTTTTTTTATTCTTCTCCAAATGATTTTGATTTTTTTCAGCTTTTACTGACAAAAGTTTGGATTTTAGATCTAATAATTCAGAATTCCATTCTCTGATTTTTTTTTTATACCAAGTTAGGGTTTTACCACATATGTAATCTTTTAATGAGTCCCATATCACTATTTTATTTATCTCTGTGGTGTAATTAATATCTAAGAAGAACTGTAATTCAGATAATAACCAGGGTTTGAACTCTTTAAATTTAGTTATATATGCTGGAATTCTGGAGTTAAAGATTAATCGATTGTACCCATTTTGAAGTTTTAATATCAATGAATTGTGGTCTGAAAAGGGGCAAGAAGTGATTGAGAAATTAATGATTTTAGAGTGCAAGTCATGGCCAGCAAATATTTTATCTGTTCTAGTTTGGGTACCAAATCTGTGATCTTGATGGGAAAACAACAAAGATTTATCTTCTTTGAATTTGAAAGTATCTACAAGATGAAATGATTCTACCCACTTGGTTAAAGCTTTTGATACAGCAGATGTACGCGGCAGTCTTTTATTTGTAGTTTCAGAAATATCAAATATACAGTTAAAATCTCCTCCTAATATTAAGTTGCCTTTATAATTATTGGAAATGAAATCCAACTGTTTTTTAACAGATCCTGTTCCAATGCCTGGGAGACAGTATAGATTGGCTAGGGTCCATATTTTGTTATTATATTTAACTATTACTAATGCAGTAAGGCCTTCTTTATCTTTATACTTATAAATGATTTCTGGGTTAATCACATTTGTTTTCCATAAAATTGTTACCCATTTTGCCTGTGTCTTATAAGTGGATTGCACCAATATCATAAATCCCTTAGGATTCCATTTGTAATTGTCATTTGTTTTGAAATGAGTTTCTTGAAGGAAGACAATTTGTGCTTTGTTCAGTTTTAAATATTTCAGTAGATTTGATCTCTTTCTAGAATTGTTTAAGCCATTGGTATTTAAAGATAATAAAGCTAAATCCATCTCAGGTTATTTAGACTATGTATTTTTTGTTTTACTGTGACTATTAAACATTTTCCTCTGATAACTATAAAGTATATGTTTGAGCTTTTAAAGGAAATTATCAGTTTTATACTTTGAGTGTTTACCAATAAAGTAATGTTTTGGTCAGGTCTACTAAAAATGTTTTTGTGAAATAAATTTAATTTAATAAATGTTAACAAAACTAATGTCCACACTAGCCATGGAATGACAATCATTCATAATCTGATGGATAAGTCTAAGTACATCAGATTATCACTCATACCTTGATAATGCAGAACATCTGAGCTCCATAAATTGAATTATCATATCGAGAATATTTATAATAGTAATAAGCAATATTATTTTGAACAGATATAGTACTAGTGTAGGTTAGACAGAATTCTAATACAATATAAATGTCTACTTATTGTATAAGCAATTGATATTTACATGAAAGATAGATGACAAGCAATTCAATCATAGTAAAGTATGATGTATCATATATAAAACCGCAGTAAAAATTTATAGCACATGGTTATTTAACATATTCACCCTTATTGATGAAGTCTTTCAAAACTTATTACTAAATATAAATAGATGGTAATAATATTTATACCTAATATTTATTATACAATGTATTTTACTGGATATATCAAACGTTATATTTCATTGTTTGCCAGCATTTAAGTAATCACTTTGTTTGTTGCTAACTTACTTAAAAAATCAAGTTTGTTTTATGTGAACATTGATGAAAGTTAGTGCATTGCAATTATCAGTGCATCCCTCTTTCCCCCATTTCCTACACATAAGGATTTTCATATATGTCATTTCTAATTATAAAATGAGTGAAATTATAGGTTAAAACAACAAATTCACTGATTGGGATTTATGATTACAAGTTCCCATTCCATATTCTTAAATTGCCATTTTATGGCATATACTGAAAGATTTTAGATTTAAATGGCAACATTCTATTTTGTATAATCAGCAAAGATTAAACTGAGTGATTATTGTCAATTTAATACTGTTTGTTCACAATGTAAATTTTACATTCTGTGACATTCCTAGCTCAGGCTTCTATTGTTTCCCTTAAACAACTTTGTCAGTTTGACGTCATGTATAAAATATTAGTTACTTTGCTAACAGCTTTAGTATTATGTATGGCCAAGATGGGTTACAAAACCACAATTCAAGTTAAAGCAATTATATGACTTGTTATGCACATTTACCCATATGAGAAAATCATCATGCTTCCCCTTGATGTTCAATATAGTGTATGTCATTTATGACAAGTTAAAACAGTAGTGTTATTATACACAAGCCCATGTTATTAAACTGAGTGTCTATTGTCAATTTAATACTATTTGTTCAGAATATGATTATTACATTCTGTGACATTTCAAGTTCAGGCTTGTATTGTTTCTCTTGAAGAAATGTTTCAGTTTGATGTCATGTATAAAACATTAGTTACCTTGATAACCGCTTAGGTATTATATATGATTAAGATGGGTTACAAAAACTACAATTAAAGTTAAAGCAATTACATGACTTATGCATATTTACTTATATAAGAAAATCATCATGCTTCCCCTTGATGTTCAATGTAGTGTATGCCATTTATGACAAGTTAAGATAGAAGTATTATTATACACAAGCCCATGTTAATAAATCCTGTCTTTAATATCTAAATTCAGCAGACTGCTTCATCTTATATCATGATTATATATTTTATGTCTAGATTTACTAAAATCACACATTACACAACTATTTTGCGTTTTTTTTTTTTTTTTTTTTGTCTTTTGGCTGTTGCTTTGTTATTTGAGAGACCACAAGCTGTAATGCTTATTCTTATTATTAGCTCTTTCCAAGCCTGTTTATACAGTCCATAGACTTTAAATTATGAGACCCTACTAGTTTCTTATTTGTTATATTTCCATCCTTACATATGCACACATATCAGTAGTTCAAGCATGGGTAACAATGCCCATCCAGTTTTGCCAGAATGCCATTCACTAGTTCATGTGGTGTGTTTCCAGGCTGTTCCTAAAATATCCAAACCAATATTTGTCCTGTTCCATTTTATCAGCCATGCAGTGGCCACTCTGCCAGTGAACCACGCAATACACCTTCCATTCCCACAAATATTTCCATGAAGTATATTTGATGACTCTCTAGCCCTTCCTAGTGACCCTAAACACCCCTATAATCAGCTATCCCCATATGCCCAACATGTCCGAGCAAGATCACCTCCCAGACCACTGCAAAAGGTACTGCACAAGACCAAGTGCTCTTAGTCTTTCACAATAACTCAGACTTCTACTCTTATGTAAATCCTTAATGTGGTTGGACCAAAATGCATTTTAAATAAAAGATTATGCTTATTTTCTAATATTTTTTTTTATTTTTTTTTTTTTATCAATAATCAACTTAATGAGCTAAACGAAGTATTGGGAGACAATATGTGTACATGTGGTTTAAAACAGCCCTTTTATTTTATATATATATATATATATATATATATATATATATATATATATATATATATATATTTAAACCAAAAACTTCATTTCTGAGAATCATCTCAGAGGCTCCTCAGAGCCATTAAGCATTATCGTCACTCTGTCTCTGTTACCATAGCAACCTGGGAGCATCTGTTTCTATTAGTGTGTCTGTGTACTGTATACTAGAGGCTCGCAATGCACCTCAAGCAAAGCTTCATTTCACTGCAACTTCAAGCCTAAATTCCCTCCCTTTCAGTGAGGCAGCAGACAGGAAAAGAACAGAGCAAACAGATGAAAACAAAAAAAAACTCCCAACAAGCCGCCACAGCAAGAGATAACACATTCTTCCAGCATTCCCACCTCTCACTCAGCAGATGTATACACAAACTATTCTCTACCAAAATTTCGCAATTCACAGTTTTTTCCACCCCCTTCCCCTGGATCCAGACTGAAACATCAAATGTCTCTTCTTAATACACAAGCATCAGTAAACCTCAATCACAAGCCACAACCCACAGCTTCCAGGAAATGAAAACGGCAATGTACAACAGCTGCCAGACACAGCTGCATCCACACACACCATGCCAGGCTTAATCAAACAGGACTCAACGCTATGATACCTGCCATAATTGTATATCAACTATGTTTAGACAGAATACTAATGACATGTGTACTAGCTGCCAGACACAGCTGCATCCATGCACACCATATCAGGATTTATCAAACAGCACTTGTAGCTCTGATACCTGCCATAATTGATATTAACTATATTTAGACAGAATAATGATGACATTTGTGCTAAGAGCTTGCTACTATTATTTAACCAGGATATAAATGACATTTCTAAATCATACTTTAACTGAAGAAGGCATTAGTCTCTATGACAGCATTTTTTTTCAAAACAATCTACTGTTACTGCTCTTATATATGATGCTAATTTGATACATTTGCATCTGAACTGTGATGAATGGCATCTTGTTGAATTAGTTAATTAATTACTTAAATTATTATAAGTAAAATCAATGAAAATGAACAAGATAAGTATTCACTGAGTTCAAGTAGGGGAATAGAAACTTCTAGGTTTATATTATATGTTGCTTTGTTTGGCTTATATATAATGTAAATAGTAACCCATCTTGACCTACCTTTGTTTGTGAAGAATTACTGGACTCTCTGAAAATTCTGAATAAATCATTACTGTTTCTCAGTTGTTTAGGGAAACACTCCTTTTTTTAAATAAAAACAGATGACTGATGTACCATATCAGTTGATACTTTGAGAGATGTAGTTGTAAGAGTTATTTTTTTGGGACAGCTATCTTGGAATCAGTTTTTTGTTTCTTCTTTCTAGCATCAGTCCAAGGATTTGTTTCTGTTATTCTTTTAAGAGTAGGGGGCCATCCATTCCATTTCTTCTGGGATAGACACTGTGTTGTTGTTTTTGATAAATATAGTAGCTTCTTCCAAGTCATTAAAGGTTCTTATCTCATTGGCAAAAAGTATGTTTATATTGGCTGGAAAGGCCAGCTGTGCTTTAATATTGTTTTGTTTCAACATTTTTATTATTGGCCAAACTTTTTTCCTTTGTTCTAGTATTCTGGAAGAATAATCATTGTCAGACCTTATCAGGCTTTGATTGTATTTTAAGGGTGATTTTCTCCAAGCAGATTTTAATATTAGTTCCGTGTCCAGAAATTAAATAAATTGTATAACTATGGATCTAGGTAGAGAATTTGTTGAGTTAGAAGCAGGTTTCCTCAGTGCTCCATGTGCCCTTTCAATTCCAAATGAAAGTCCCTCTTTCAAGTATAAAAATTCAGGAATCCAGGTTGTTAAGAATGAAATAATGTCTTCTCCTTCAGTGTTTTCAGGCAAAGATCCTTATGTTGTTTCTCCTTTCCCTGTTTTCTAAGTCATCTATTTTGTTAAGCAGCCATGTATTCTCTTTAAGCAGAAATTATTTTCGGAAGTCTTCCTCTTTGAGTCTTCTGTAAAGTATGAACAGCCAAAGCATGTGTTTAAGGGAATTGAGTACGTGCCAGTTTGCATGTATTGAGATGTACTGTGTACTATGAACTTTGAATGAACTGTGAATAGCGGAAAAATACTGAGAAGCAGGTGCCTGCTTGAAGGCAGGAAATGTGCCTTATATGGAAGTGTATCCGATTTTCTTTCTCTGCCTAGATATATAATGATGTGAACTGCTTTAAGCCTATGGGTAAATTCCTGATTGGTTAATTGTCTTTTTAATGATCCAATTGCTTCATTTTATATTTTTGTATTGTCAGCAATATTAGCAGTATATAAGCTTGTGTATTCCTTTGTTCTGGAAGTCTCCCTGGTGCTTTCCATGAGGCTCCCACACGTGTGTACTGAGGTTCATAAATACCACTGAGAGAGAGAAAGAACTGTATTTGTCATTTTAAGGTAAAGTGTAACTTAACACTCTCTCCAATGTCATTTAGAGAAGTCTCTATATTTGTTATTTTTGTATGGTGTTGCTGTAATAGTTCCTGAAGAGTATCGTCTGCTTTTGAAAATTTAATTTGAGGTTTTCTAAGTAATTTTTAAAGCCATCCCTCTTCAAAGATAGTTCTCGTAAGGTAAATATCATCAATTGCAGTTCTTGTTTCAAAGCAGCATCTGGATGAGAATTCCTTGAGTTGTTCGTATTCCGTGACTCAAAATATCTCCAAGTTACTTGAAAGGAAAATTTTTGTATATCTCCACCAAAATTGATATAGATGTAGTTTAGTAGTTTATGTATAGATTTCTGACATATTAAACCCCAAATTAATAAAATGTTCCTATATATATATATATATATATATATATATATATATATATATATATATGTGTCTTCATTTTAAGGTAAAGTGTAACCAAATGGTGCCATGACTCGGATCTGAATTGAGAACAGCTGCAGCAGTCAGGAATTGAACAAAGTACTGCTAGTGAAAGGGCCCATGACAGAATTTTCTGTTCCTGTGGTGTTTCTTTCATTTCCTGAATTTGCCTGCCTTAAAAAAATGTTGGTATTGCTAATTATGTAGAAATAATATAATTTCTCTCATTCAGTCGTTTGAAGGTAAGTGGCATGCATTTCTTTCCTGCTATTGATTGCGCAGTATGAATGTGGGTTAAAATGAAAAACTGGTGACATAAGAGTGAAAGGAGATACGAGAGTGGGGAAAATGACGTCTGCACAACGTCATAGCTAAATCTGTAAAATACAGTATAATTTTTGTGTGAAAATGGGAGCGACTGTGGGAACTATAAAAGAGCCAGTAAGAGGTACACCAGCTGGTTATATGTTTTTTTGTGTGTCCCGGGACAGTTGCATGTTTTTAAATCAGTGGATTACCCTTAGTAAAAATGACAGAGATCTCACCTACTTTGGGCTAGGCTTATAAATGCCTTAGGGCAGATAGCCTAGTATAAACCTATGAACCTATAAAAAAGGAGGCAAAGACCCAAATGTATTTTAGGTCCAAGCCCTATCACGGGAAAAAAGGGAGGCCACGTTTACATTGGAGGAAACATTTTGGCCAGTATCCTGCCATAATGGATAATGATGATGGCTATTTTGGCCCTGATAAGTTTAACCCTGATTCAGATTCTGGGTCATCAGAGGATAAAATGATGTTTCCCTTGAGAGAAGTCCCTAACCCAGCTCATGCTAGGAGCGTGGAAGAACCAGCAACTGCAGTAGTACCTAGGGCATGGTCAGCAGTTGATTTTCAAGCTATTACTAAGTCACTCCCACCTATTCGTACAAACCCAGCAAAGTTCCAGCGTGTACTGGCAGGACATATTTGTTTGCAAAACCCTACTATAGAAGAGGTTAGGGCGGTCCTTCAGTACACCGCCCCAGCTGACCTAATGAAACAAATCTGGGACCATGCTAATGTTCCCGCCCCAATACCAAAGCACGATAGACAAGGAAAAAATGGGTTTGAAGCAGTCAGGCAACGTATTGTCGATGCCATCACCGTAATAGTTCCGCCTACCCCTAATTGGTCAAAAATCAGTTATACAAAAAGAGGATGAGCCCATAGACAAATATCTAAATCATCTTACTGAAGCCTTTGAGGCTTATTCTGGGTACCCAGAGCCCACTGAAGGACCTGCACAGAGCGGATTATCAGTGGCCTTTGTGGATGGGTTGTGGCCCAAGGTGCGGACAAGTTAAAGGAAGTATGTTTAAACTGGCCTAGTCCAGTAGGTGCAATACCTATCTGACTATCTAGCTAAGGAAAAAAAGGATTTACTGGAAAAGCTAGTAAAAGCACAAATCCAAATGTGTAATGCTATTGGCCAACCGCCTGGTCAGCGAGGCAGGGAACGAGGATGAGGAAGAGGAAGGGGTGGATGCCAAGGGGCGAGAAATCAAAATAGACAAAACTGGCAAGAAACACGATTGGCCCCACCCCAAAATTATAACAATCGGACAGAGTGTTTTCAATTGTGGCCAAACAGGCCATTGGAGAAACGAATGTCTGTATTTAGCTGAACAACCTGCCCCACCCACTGATAGGTCACCTCGTGAAATTCTAACTGGACTCCAACCAACCGACAGCAATCAGAACGAAGGTTCCCTAAACAGAAACAACAGCAGTTGTGCCCTTTTATCCCTGTGGACCAAGATGGACCACATGTTATGCTACTAGTTAAAAATAAACCATACCCATTTTTGATTGATACTGGAGCAACCAAATCAATGCTAACTGGCAAAACAGCAATGAATGTTCCCCTCTCCGAAAAGACAACTAGAGGGGTGAGTGTCTCTGGTATATCGAGTACAGAAAGCTGTAGTCACAGAAGAAATGTAAACTGTTTACGACACTCGGACACTTTATTCACTTATAAAATCCAATAAGTTAAAGCGCTTTTCGTCCACCTAAATAGGTAGACTTCCTCAGAACTTCACACAATGTGCTGCTTCAGTAAGCTTAAAAACACTAAAGCAAGAGCTAACAGCTGACATCAATCAACAACAAATCAAGCTGCTTCGAGTTTAAATTTAAGAAAACAGTACTCGCTCATAATAAATTAAAGAAATAAAAACAATGTACTAGACTTATATAAAATGTAACAGTGCTCACTAACTCATACTTTCCAGTTGCAAATAAGAGCCTCACAGTATGAAAATATATTTATAAAAAGTATAAATTAAAAGACACACTGTATGTTTCTAAAGTATTTAAAAACATTTCAACCCATAGTGTTAATTTTACCTTCTTAGACTTTTCAATTTTAACACACAACTAATTGAACACAGATCATTGAGTCCTGGATATGAATAAGAATTCAATTTGATCTGCCATTTCAATTCTTTCTCTTCTAATAATAAGTGTAATGGAGCTCCCTGGTGTTTATCTACAACTTGGTCAATTATTAAAAATTTAAACTGATGGTCCTTCCATATTGAAATATGTTTTGCCAATGCATTTTCTTGTTTATCTTTTTTAATTGCATAAAGATGTTCATAAATACGGTCCCGGAGTCTACGTTCGGTTTTCCCAATGTAAAGCAAAAGATACACTACCATTACACTAATTACAATTAGTTCTTTTTAACCCCCATAAAGTTTCATTTAATTTTAAATTTTTTTATTCAAGTATACAGTTACATCTATTACAACTTTGGCACTTAAACATACCTGTAAATTCTTCAAATTCTACTTACACGTCTAAAGGTAATTTCAGGTGTGAACCCCACCCTATTGTATAGAAAAGGTTTTTAAAGATATCCCAATTCTTTTTGATATTTTGATAACATCCACAGTCATGTAACTGATAAGAACCCCCACCTTATTGTATAATAGAAATTGGTTTTAAAGATATCCCAATTCTTTTTGATAATCACCACAGTGTTGTAACTGTTGATATAAAAAGTTAATCTAAAAGCCAGTGTTAGTTCCCTCCACTGTACTCAATGTTTCCTGTGAACGCTCAAAATAGCCTGTACTCTCCTCTCTCTTCTTAACTGTAACTTTTTCTTAAATAGAGCAATAATGAAGGTGGATAATCCAGGGGTGAACAGAACATTTAATTTAAACACTTTCTATCAGTAACTTCAAAATCAACTTCCAGACTTACAAGCTCTTGTTGTCCTTCCACATCCCAACTCAACTGATTCCTGAGATGACAACTAAGACTAGAGAGAAGAAGAAGAATATGTGGTATGTGGTTTCCCTGTGATGGCTAGCTGATAGGCTTTTTTCTCATCGTAACTCTAACCAGATGGATGTCCACTTGCACCACACCGCATGTAAATTTTAAAAAGTAAATAAAAAAAAAAGTGTGTCAATAATATATATTCAATAATACTTTGGCCCAAATTTTCATCACCTTTTTTCATAAATAAAATATCTATCTAGGTATCTGGTTTCAAAAAAATTCCATTTTCCAGAAAAGTATGGTCTCTCTACTCCACTGTGCCATCAGTAGCCATTCACTCAGTGGTGTTCTTGTGGATTTTGGGTATACCAAATTACCTAGGATATCTAGGATGCAAAATTAACAGATCTAGAACTCTCCTCATATGCCTCGTTGTTAACTAAGTCAGTCATCCTATTAAAGTAGTCATCTTGATCAAATATTACAGCTAGAGATTCTCTTTGTTAATGTCATTAAAGTTTTTAACATTTTCTCAAATCTAATCCACTCGCATATAGTTTCGGAGGATTAAATACACTCAATACCATTGTTTCCCATAACCTCCAAGCATCAAGTTAAAATTCAACTTTCGAAGTCGTAGTAACCAAGTCCAAGTTGTTTTAGGAACATATGTATATCCTTTAGACAGTAGTTCAATTAGTTCATTCGACAGTCACTGAAGAAAAATTGTAAACGTAAATGTAAACCGTAAAGTCACCAGTGCTGTTAACCAATATAACAGGACTAATAAAATCAGCTGAATCTTGGTGAACATCATTATCATCAAACAAACCATCAGTGTTAATAGTCGTGTCAACAACAGATGGTAACATAACGTCAGACTCAACATAGTCCATGTAAGCACCTTCCTCTACAGGAATATTATGTCCATCTGTAACTGATACGATGTTGCCCCCCACATTCTGTATAGAAACCATACATTCTAAGTCACAGTCACAGTCATGAGAGCATAACAGTACATGGTTCACTTGGGTTTCTGTGCTCTCATTATGTTGTGATACACATAGTTCCTTTGTTTGGGTATAGCTCCTGTAAACCTGATGGTTTTGTGGAGGTTGTTTGGTTTGCCCATTTTGGTTGTTACCTTTGTTATGGTTTTGCAAACGTTCACTTCTCCTCACTGTAGGTTCATCTTCGTTTAAAGAATCAGAAATGGCTGATATAGAAGGATCATGTAGCCCGAAGTTCAAATTATTATTATAACTTGGGGCCCTATCATTGTTCATATTATAAACTTGGTTCTCATTACTTTGAGGAACGTGTTGCCAAGTTTGGGAAATAGGTGGAAGTGGGTAAGCAGTCCTGCTCTCATATGCAGTGCAATCACGCTCCAGTTTTTTAATTTTCTTCTGTTTTAGCTTACCCAAATATTGATTCACACTGTTAAAACTGCATTCATACTCAAATTTGTATCTTTCAAATTCAATGTCCAGCTTAATAGTGGAATCAAGGGCAATGATATTGTAATGTTTCACCATCAGTTTCAACAAATCCACACCATTACGTTCAAATAGTGCTAAAAGGTCATTGTGAAACTCTGAATTAGGGACCCACCCAGTAGGAAATTGATGGTATCTAAGTCCCTTAGGAATGACCTTACAAGCCAAACATTCATTAAAATAGTTAATCTCCAATTGGAGTTTTTCATCTTAATAAGTAATTTGTCAAATTTTTGTAGCTTCGACACAATATCTGGAGGTATATTTGCATCGTTGTTATTACCTTGAATGTTAGTGTCCTTGCTAACAAAATTACCTGTCTGGCGTGCAAGCCAACGTTTAATATCAGCAAGTCCGTTGCTGTTCACATTCGTTGTGTTACTACAAGGTTTCTCAATAGCTCCAATGTTCGCAGCATCTGCCATACCAACTCAAGTTGTCGGTACAAACAAAGGGGAAATAGTCCTTGTATTATCCCCTAGAACAGGTAAATTATCATCAACAACATTCAACACTTCGTTCGGTACTAAGGCAGTAGACGTGGTAAGAATTTGAAGAATTTACTTGAATTACCCCCTGTCAGTTTAGTAAGAACACCAGGTATGTTTAAGTGCCAAAGTTGTAATAGATGTAACTGTATACTTGAAACAAACAAATTTAAAATTAATGGGAAACTTTATGGGTTAAAACTTAGAACTAATTGTAATTTTGTCAACAATGTCCCGGTTTCTACATTGGGAAAACCGAACGTAGACTCTGGGACTGTATTTACGAACACCTTTATGCAATTAAAAAAGATAAATAAGAAAATGCATTGGCAAAACATATTTCAATATGGAAGGACCATCAGTTTAAATTTTTAATAATTGACCAAGTTGTAGATAAACACCAGGGAGCTCCATTACACTTATTATTAGAAGAGAAAGAATTGAAATGGCAGATCAAATTGAATTCTTATTCATATCCAGGACTCAATGATCTGTGTTCAGTTAGTTGTTTGTTAAAGTTGAAAAGTTTAAAAAGGTAAAATTAACACTATGTGTTGAAATGTTTTTAAATACTTTAGAAATATACAGTGTGTCTTTTAATTTATACTTGTTCTAAATATATTTTCATACTGTGAGGCTCTTATTTGCAACTGGAAAGTATGAGTTAATGAGCACTGTTACATTTTATATAAGTCCAGTACGTTGTTTTTATTTCTTTAATTTCTTATGAGCGAGTACTGTTTTCTTAAATTTAAACTCGAAGCAGCTTGATTTGTTGTTGATTGATGTCAGCTGTAAGCTCTTGCTTTAGTGTTTTTAAGCTTACTGAAGCAGTACATTGTGTGAAGTTCTGAGGAAGTCTACCTATTTAGGTGGACGAAAAGCGCTTTAACTTATTGGATTTTATAAGTGAATAAAGTGTCCGAGTGTCGTAAACAGTTTACATTTCTTCTGTGACTACAGCTTTCTTTGCTCCAGTGCATTTTTTGTGTTGATTCTAAGTTTATCGTATCTGTGCATTTGATACCTATCGAGTACCCTGAAACTATTCCAGTCCCAGTAACCCTGGGACTTCTACAGGATGATCATGCATTTTTAGTAGGACCCTCAGCACCTTTAAACCTATTAGGGAGAGACTTGCTTTGCAAAATTGGGGCCACCATTTTCTGCACAGCTGATGGAGTCTATCTACATGTACCTTCAGATCAACAAAATAGTACCCTGGCAGCCTTAGATGAAACTATTACTTTGCAGACAGTGTGTATCCAGTCTAACCTCGATAGAAACAGGTGTTTACATTCCCAACCCTCTCATCTATGGACTACTCATGACAATGATGTCGGATTTTTAGCATCAGCTACTCCAGTAAAAATAACTCTAAAACCAGGAGCAAAGCTGCTGCGAGTACCGCAGTACTCCTTAACAGCTGAGGCTATATCCAGCATTGCCGCTGTCATTTCTGCATTAGAACAGTAAGGAATCATAGTACCCACCACATGCCCATGTAATACCCCAATATTACCAGTAAATAAACCTGGCAAACAAGCTTACAAATTTGTGCAAGACTTGCGAGAAGTCAATAAAGCTGTTTTGCCTGTTTTCCCAATTGTACCAAACCCGGCTACTATTTTAAGCTGTATCCCACCTACCGCACAATGTTTTATGGTCATAGATATTTCATCAGCTTTTTTCGCTATTCCAGTACATCCTGATAGTCAGTATTTGTTTGCATTTACTTATAAAGGACAGCAGTATACTTGGACCCGACTGCCTCAGGGATACGTAGAATCTCCAACCTTATTTTCTAGAGAGATGCACAAATGACTACAGGATTTGCAGCTACCACCACGTTCAGTTCTAGTCCAATATGTGGACGATATTCTTATAGCTTCACCAGACAGTAAATCATGTATGGAGGATTCCCTTTTAGTGTTAAAATTTTTAGCCGAACGAGGTTTTAAAGTAAACAGATCAAAACTGCAATTCTTCCAGGAAAAAGTACAATACCTGGGACACATTATTGCAATGGGCTCTCGTCAAATACTCCTGAGTCGTATAACCTCCATTCAAAGTGCCCCTCGTCCTGTAACCCAAAGACAACTCAGAGGGTTCCTTGGCTTAGCAGGATACTGCAGACAGTGGGTGCCTATTTTTTTGGAAATTTCGGCCCCACTGCTACAGCTCCTAAAAAAGGGAGTTACAGAGCCTTTACCTTGGATGTCAAAGCATGAAGAGGCTTTTCAGGCTATCAAAACAGCCTTGGTGAATCCTCCTGCCTTAGGATTGCCAGACTATTCTAAACCTTTTGTTTTCTTTTGTTGTGAAAAAAATAAAACTGCTTTAGGTCTTCTGGCTCAACAATGCACTGGAGGCTACCGGCCTATTGCTTATTACAGCACTCAGTTGGATCTGGTTGCCTCTGGTTATCCAGCCTGCTTACAGGCAGTGGCTGCCACAGCTGTTTTGGTTGATATGGCAGCCCCAATAACCCTGGGACATGATACTATACTAGCAGTTCCACATGCAGTCCAAGCGTTACTCTTAAAAACAAAAACACAGTATCTTTCAAATGCACGCCTCACCAAGTATGAACAAAGCTTACTAAATAATTCTGCCTTGCAAGTCATACGCTGCCCACCACTGAACCCTGCTTCTTTAATACCAACTTCAGATGAGGGCGAACCACATGATTGTGTGCTTGTAGTTAACTCTGTTCATTCTCCTAGGTTAAATTTGTATGACACTCCTTTGCATTACCCTGACTTAGTCCTTTTTGTTGATGGATCCTGCTTACGAATGATCTCTGGTGAATTCCAAGCTTCTTGGTCAGTTTGTACTCCGACGGAAGTTCTAAAATCAGGATGATTACCCCCTGGCACTTCCGTGCAGGCTGCGGAGCTAGTGGCATTATCGAATGTATGCAAAATAGCTAAAGACAAATCTGTCACTATTTATACTGATTCACGTTATGCCCATGGTGTTGTTCACAATTTTGGTATCTTATGGAAGGAAAGAGGTTTTTTAATGTCTTCTGGAGCACCTGTTAAAAACCATTTATATATCAGTAGCTTACTACAAGACTTATTATTACCGTCTGAACTTGCTGCTGTTAAATGTGCAGCCCATCAGTCCAATGACTCCTTTGAAACCAAGGGCAATAATTTAGCTGACTGGGCTGCTAAGCAGGCTGCTCTCTCACAAAATGTTCAGGGACAATTTCTGCAGCCTATTCAACAATTGCTTACTTTTGATACTACGGTTTTAAAAACATTGCAAGATGAAGCACCAGAATAAGAAAGAAAAACATGGTTGGCCCAAGGTTGTTTTAAACATTCTGATCTCATTTGGCAACATCCCGATGGCAGATTTTTCTGCCCAATGTCCATGTTAAATTCTCTTATTAAAGCATATCACTTGCCAGCCCATGTAGGGGTACAAGCATTAATAAAACAAATCCAAAAGGATTGGTTTGCCCCAGGAGTTTCTGCTTCTGTGCAGCATTTTTTGAGCACATGCTCCATTTGCTTACAGTATAACATTTCAAAAGGCACTATGGCTCCCGCACAGCCATTGCCAAAACCATTGGGACCATTCTGTGCTTTGCAATGGGATTTTATTGAACTCCCACCTTGCACTCATTTTAAATATGTTTTAACTGTTGTTGATGTTTTTTCTGGGTGGTTAGTAGCCTACTCATGTGTTAAAAATGATGCTATTTCAGTTGCTAAAAAGCTGTGTTATGAATTGATACCTCGCTTTGGTGTTCTCTGTCAAATATATTCTGATCATGGGACACATTCTACTGCTCAGTTAATTTGTTTGTTGTATAAAATGTTAGGCATCACCGTAAAATGTCATTGTCCATACAGGCCACAGACATCAGGTATTACTGAACGCATGAATCAAGCATTGAAAACTAGACTGGCTAAAATTACTACAGAAACAGGCCTCACTTGGGTACAGGCCTTACCTCTAGCCCTACTCTCTATGAGAACACAAGTACATCCTAGTAAGGGACTTTCTCCCCATGAAATCCTCATGGGCCGCCCTATGCGCATGCCCATGACACCACCACCGCATTTCTCTGAGTATGATGCATTTGATAATGATATTCTTGTCTATTGCACTTCTCTTGTTTCTTTTCTACAGTTTCATCACTGTCAAGTAGCAGTGGCTCAACATATCCCTGATCCTTTCCTGTTTCCGCATTACAACCAGGAGATTGGGTGTACGTCAAGCCCTTCTCTCGAAAGACAGTGCTTCAACCACGATGGAAAGGGCCCTTCTTAGTTCTATTGACGACATCATCAGTGGTGTGACTACAAGGCTCGCCCACCTGGATCCACATATCGCACGTCAAAAAGGTTGTGACATCCGAAGATCAACAGCCTTTACCTTTCTCAACTCCAGACTCTCCACCTATTGCTACTCGTACTCAAAGTAAAACTGTTCCAGTGCCTGATGATGCCTAATATCTACCCTTTTGGAAAACTCCAAGCTCCTGACACTATGCAAACTCAACCACCATTTCCACAAAAATACTGGACAGCCATTTTGGTGGTCATTCTTGTACTGTTATTTTTAATATGGCCATTTTTATTTCTTACTCCACTGACACACCACAACAGATGAGCTATTTGGTACCCACCTTTTAACACCTACCAAGCTATCAAATATGCTTATGCTTCTACATTCAATGTTTCGAACTGCTGGATCTGCACTGCCATTCCCTCTGTCCATGGGGTATTGTCATTGGCTGCGGCTTCACTAAGTATCATTGATACATGGACTAGCTTACTCAACAACACCGCTAATATTACATCCAGCAAATCTATTGCATTACAACTTTCCCTCCGTCACAATAGCACTCTGTGTTTTCAATGAAATTACTCAAGTCGACATCATTGGACTCAAAAAATGGGACAAAGTGTCTGCAACATGACAATCGAATACCAGTGCAATTACACAGAAGGAAAACGTATATTCTCAGGCTGTCAAGTCTCATTTGTTGCCATTCAGCCAACATTGAGAAATGCCTCATTAAATGGCTCTCAGAATTTCATACTTTTTGACGTATTGCATAGTATGACCATGGGCAGCAACCATTCCTGAAACATTACCACCCTGGTGCAGGACTGTTATTTTATATGTGGAAGAAAGGCCTATAAATGGCTACCGGAAAATTGGTCTGGTAGCTGTTTTTTAGGTTATTTAGTCCCAGCCATCCGACATACATCCGCTTTACCTCAAGGAAAAATTTAGAACGTTCAAGAGGTCAAAAAGCCTACCAATCTGGTGGGACAAATTGATGCTTCATGGATTTATCATCAAGATCTAGCTCATGCTAGCACCAAAGAACTATCTCATATGGACTTGGGTGATGATGTCATATCACGGGCTGGTATAATTCCAGCATACGGAGCAGTGAAATCAATTTGGGAACTGAGAAAGCTGTCTAAGTTGCTCGAAATATTAAGCAATGCTACATTTTCTTCTCTAGAACTAGTAACTGATGAACTGACTACTATGAGAGCTGTAGTCCTCCAAAATCGTATGGCTTGCAACTTCACCCTAGCGGTGAAAGGATGAACTTGCGCTTTAATCCAGGAGGAGTGTTGTATGTTTATTCCCGATAATCAGCATGAAATTAGTTCAACATGGGCATGGTTAACCAACCTGTTCTCAGGTTGGGGAGGTGGACTGTTAAAACTGATTTTATTGATTGCAGTATTAGCAATTGTTGCTTTTCGTGTTATATTTTTAATCAAAGCACTGATCTTAAAATTGATGTCTTCAAAAACTGCAAAAAAGGTGCCAAAATTTTATATGCCTGCAGCTATAAATGTAAATGATGAAATGACATTGTGTAATAATGAGGAAAAGGCCAGCAACATGGTTATGTTAGATTTGGGGCAAATGTATGATAGATTAAATGGTGATGCTTACACAGCATCAAATGGGGGATTGTAGAATATGAACAGCCAAAGCATGCATTTAAAGGAATTGAGTACGTGACAGTTTGCATGTATTAAGATGTACTGTGTACTATGAACTTTTAATGAACTGTGAATAGTGGAAAAGTACTGAGAAGCAGGTGCCTGCTTGAAGGCAGGAAATATGCCTTATATGGAAGTGTATCCGATTTTCTTTCTCTGCCTAGAGATATAATGATGTGAACTGCTTTAAGCCTACGGGTAAATTACTGATTGGTTAATTGTCTTTTTAATGATTTAATTGCTTCATTTTATATTTATGTACTGTCAGCAATATTAATAGTATATAAGCTTGTGCATTCCTTTGTTCTGGGAGTCTCCCTGGTGCTTTCCATGAGGCTCCTACACATGTGTACTGAGATTAATAAATACCACTGAAAGAGAGAAAGAACTGTATTTGTCTTCATGTTAAGGTAAAGTGTAACTTAACACTCCCTTCAATGTCATTTAGAGAAGTCTCTATATTTGTTATTTTTATATGGTGTTGCTGTAATAGTTCCCAAAGAGTATCAGTCTGTTTTCTAAGTCATTTTTAAAGCCATCCCTCTTCAAAGATAGCTCCCGTAAGGTAAATGTCATCAATTGCAGTTCTTGTTTCAAAGCAGCATCTGGATGAGAATTTCTTGAGTTGTTTGTATTCAGTGACTCAAAATATCTCCAAGTTACTTGACAGGAAAATTTTTTATAACTCCACCAAAATTGATATTGATGTAGTTTAGTGGTTTATGTATAGATTTCTGACATTTTAAACCCAAAATTAATAAAATGTTCCTATATTATTATACTAGTTTATGGAGCTCTCAAAATTCACTGCTCTCAGTTGGCCATCTAGGCTCTACCCCAAACATCAATTTCTTCACAGCAGTATACATCTCAGCTGCTTTGTACAAAAGGTCCAGGCAAAGCCAAAACCAATCGGAGGACAAATGACTAGAATCGGGGATATTTTTTAAATATTTCTCTAATTCGCTGAAAAAAGTTAATAGAACAAGACTATTTGCATTGACATGGATTCTCTTTGTGCATATTTATGAATAATAATGACCCTTTATTGTACAATCATTCATACTCCACTCCTTTATATGAATTTTCCATCTCACTCAGTACATTTCCAACTTATCCAGACATTTACTATTATCACTTCTATTCGCCTATGGTTTTTTTCCTCACCCTAAATCAGTTTTGAGTTGCTTCCTACTTCCTTTATGCTAAGCTTCCAACATGATGTGATTTGGAGAACTATTTTTACTTTTTTTGACATTTCAATGAAAGTCATTGGGGCACAGTGAACAGAGCATATGTCCATCTCATTCATTCAGTTTTGCTTGTTTATTACTATTATTATATATTTATATATTTTTCTTAATGACATCATAGAAAAAGTGAATGCATATGAACAATGTCTCCTAAATGTGAAGAAGAAAAAGCTGGTTTGGGACATCAATGATTTTCATAACCAGCACGTCTTTGCATGGCCTAGAACACAGCATACTGCTAATCGTACTGACAATAGAGATTCTTCTGTTCTTCCTGAGGGGGCTAAGAAATGGATTTTGGTATCATCCACTTCAGTTTCAGCCCCTGTGCAGGGGGCTATTGTTGAGCCCCTGGATACCATGAACATGGGTGGGAATTTATGCACTGAAGTGACTTCACGGGAGCCTCAGAGTTCGGTGTATTCCACACCAATGATGGACTGTCCTGGTGTTACTAAAAGTACTGAACCAGCTACCCGCAATGACTTGGGTCCAGTGGTTAGAAGGAAGATACTGCCCCCACAGTCTCAGCTGGATTTTCCGATTCTGCCCCTCCCTATTCGTACGGGGAGGAAATACTCTTTCGACAATGAAACACAGAAAGGACAGAAATGCAAAGAACCCCCTTCTGTCCAACAGAACTGTTCTTTGAAAAAGATGTGGGGGATGGGAGACCCAACTTAGTTTGGAATATTTCCAGACATGTTTTAACACAGCATGAATTGTCAGTATTGTCAAAAGGATTATCATTTATACCCACAGCTAAATTGGATTTTGTTGACTGCATGATTAATTTATGATTGTTTGCATGTAATTTGTCTTTACGTATGTTTTTTGATGATGGACCTAATACTTCTGAGAGGCAGGATCCTAAATTTAAGGTTTTTAGAAAACCCAGTGTTTTTACACCAGCTTTTACACCAGCACTTAATGTCTTCCTCACAGTTTGTGAAAAAGAAATATATCAAGTCATTAATAGAATACAGATGACAAGTTGTAATAATCTGGCTAGATTTGAACAACAAACCTTGAATGATATGATTAAGAATGAAAATATAGCTATCCGCCCAGCAGACAATGGCGGCTGTGTAGTGATTTTAGATTCTGGATATGATTATGATATGATGAATAAGATGTTGTCTGATACTAATACATATATTAGTGTGGAAGCTGACATTGTGAGTGTGATGAACAGAATAGATAATTGTTTACTTGAATGCTTTAATCTAGGTCTACTTACCAAGGAACTATTTGATTACGTTATTACTGAATTTCCTGATATTCCTTGGATTCATGGCTTACCCAAGATCCACAAACACCCTAAACTCCCACAGTTTAGACTGATTGTAGCTGGGAGTGGTTGGTTGACTCGGACTATGTCCATTTATTTGGACAAACAACTTTGAATGGCTCTTGACATGAGTGAAGTTGTATTGAAAGATACTGAAAACTTCTTGAGATATTTATATAATGTGACCAGTGAGGGGATGTTTCAGATATTCAGTTGTTAGTGATGATAGATGTTGTATCCCTGTTTATGTCCATTCCCAACCAGGAAGGCATTAGTATGGTCAGGGCAGGTTTGGCTAGGAGTAATAAATTTGACATGAAGCATATTGACTTCCTTTGCATGCTTCTAAAGCTGGTCCTTGAACACAATATCTTTATGTTTCAGGATAAATGTTACTGGCAACAATCTGGCGTGGCTATAGGGACCAGCTGTGCTAATTCTTACGCCAATTTGGTGATGTCGGAATGGGAATTCCATCATGTATTGGGACAACATAGAGGTCATATTGCCATATATAGACGTTTTGTTGATGACATGTTTATTGGTTGGAAAGGCAACAAGCAAGAGCTTGATTTATTTTTTCATTCTTTAAATAATAGTAGTACTTTTTTTAAAATTTACCCTCACTTGCTCCCAAGTCACTGTTGATTTCTTGGATGTGAACATCCGGCTGGAGAATGGCAAAATGCTGACCAGGATGCATAGGAAGGACTGTTATAGACTGTCATATCTCCATAGGTGGAGTATGCACCCACAGCATATATTTGGGAATATTGTAAGAGGTCAAGCCTTCAGGGTCTCAAGGTTGTCATGTACTACTTCTGACTTTGAAGGAAGTTTGTCAGATTTGAAGAAAGAGTTTGCTATCAGGGGTTACACCCAAGTAGAAGTTGATCAAACTTGTGCCAGAATAACTAATGAGCATGATAGTAGAGCATGTCCATATTTTTATGCTCTGTATAGGCAATCAATTAGATCACCTCATAGGTATTGTTGTCCTCCCATTGTTTTGAAATGTTTCCATGGTGTAAATATGGTGAAAAATATAGTTGCCATGCACTGGCATATTTTACAGACTGACAGTAGGTGTTCTTATATATTAGCAGATGGCTCTAGATTTGTATATAAGAACCACAGTAATTTAAGGCAACAGTTATGTTTTCCTAGACATGTTATGTCTGAATCCCAAGTTTTGATGGGAACATCTAAATGTCATAAATGCAATTTTTGTCAGTTTATATATGAGTCTTGGTTCTTTAGGCACCCTGTCATGGGCTACTTGTGGAAGTTGAGGGCATCTGCTGATTGTTCCACTGGGAATGTGGTTTATTTAGCACATTGTCAGTGCTGTTATAAATTCTATGTTGGCAAGACCAACAGGAGTTTAAAAGAAAGAATTAGGGACCATGTGTATTGCATGAAGAAGCAATATGATTTTAGTGCCTTAGCAAAGCATGTTTTGTCTACTGGCCCTGAACACAACTTTGTCTTCCAGGTATTATGTGTGATAAGCCCAGGTCTGCGAGGTGGTGACATAGTGACTCGTACTGAGGTGGTCAAGTTGGAGTTAATCTTGAGGCTGTGGGCACACCTAGCTATGGGGTCGAATGATCATGTCCCCATTAAACCTGTATTAAGGAATACATGTCTGTAGAGCATTTATTGTTGTTTGTTTATATATTTATGAATATTTTTCATGTTTTATTTATTTGTGTTAATATTTTTATCTTTATTTTTTATTTTTTATCAGATTTTATGCTAGTAAATATTATCTACTTCATATGCCTTTAAGCTGAGAATGTGGCTGCATGAATGTTTGTTCTATTGGCTGTTAAGCTGTTTGAGATGATGTCATTTGTATATAAGTTATTCTGTCCCCATTCATGTTTGTCTGAAGAAGCGGTATGTATTACCGTGAAAGCGCTAACTTTCTTTTTCTGCAATAAAGTTTTTTTGTACGATTACTTGCTGGTTCATCAAGTTTTTGGATTTAGCTGCATATCGAGCTGTCTTCTGCCTGCTTTGGGGAATTTTACAGTTTTACAGTTTCGTTTGGTTGCTGCAGTTGGGTTTGTTTTTGTTGTTCATATTATTATTATTTTATTAATTGGCAATCTTCATTTGTAATCACAGTCACTGTTTTTTGTATGTCTCCAAATAACAATTGGCTTATTTTTTACCTTTATGTACATTCATATAATCGAAGGGCTTCTTTATTGCTGAAGGTATAATGATCCAAATTAACAGAAAGAATGTTACTTCCCAGACAGCACTTTTGTTTGCTCCATCATGATGTTTTGGAAATCCAGTCTTACTAATGACTCACCCAACACTAGATAAAATTCTCAAAAAGTCTGATCTTTGCTCTTTTCTGTATGGCCATTTGCTTGCCATTTTTATAAATACTAGTATTGGTTGATTTCCTATTGCATTTTCAATTGCATTTTCTATTTCTTTAGTTTTATGGTCTGAACTCCATAAAGTTTGCAGAATCCAGTGCATTTCTCTGTGCTCAACTCAAAAGTTGCAGATAAACACATAATATGTTAATATGCCTTAGTGTACATAGAATAACTCAACACAAAATAAGTATATCCAGCAAGGTCAATGCACTGACAAGCATGCAGAAAAATTCTGTATATGTCTGGACAAGTGCTTCATAAACCAGGCTGTGCAATATTAATGTCCATCAACTGAAATAATACAACCTGAATGCAAATGATATGAAATCAATAAAGGATGGCAAGTCTGCAGCAATCCATCCAAAGCTGAAAAATATTTACAAACACCTATGGATGTCATGCAACAACATTCAAGTGAATAATATTTGCAAACAATTACAGATTTCATCACAGTGCTTTTACAAACACACACACACACACACACACACACACACACACACACACACACACATATATATATATATGTGTGTGTGTGTGTGTGTGTGTGTGTGTGTGTGTGTGTGTGTGTGTATGTGTGTGTGCATGTGTGTGTGTACAGTCATTATAATATACAGAACCTGACTGAAAAAAACATTAAAGTGTGGTAAATTACACAGACAGCACACTATACCTGATGGGTGAAGGAAGACTGGTAAACAAGGCATGGTTGCATAACAACCGTGGTACTTTGCAGAAATACAGATGTACTTATGCATTATGTACTGCTGAGATGTTGTAAACTATGTGACAGTTATATCTGAAGCAGTATAACTGCCCGTAGTAGTGGTTGGTAGTAAAATAAATAGTGATTGCATTTCACTGTAGATACTGAGTCCAATAAAGTCTGTCAGAACTGCAAGTGTAAGCTAAGCTACAGCATGGATGAGCAAATCCAGCCAGGTAAATGCAAGAGAAGGCAACTAGAGTATAGACGAGCCCGTCCAACCATAAGTGTGAAACTCAAACAAACAAGCACAATGCTAAACAAAAAGTACTGCAAAAGTATGTGACTGTGTATTATACAACTAAGTGGATGCACCCTGAATAAATGTGAAATAGACCTCATATGTGATAGAGATGTGGAAGACATATGCTGTGCCAGAGGCAACACAGATGTGTTGTCATGTCTTTGTGACTTGCATTGGATGAACAGAATTGAATCAGAAAGCAACGTCACTACATATGCACACAGCAATAACTGGATTAAAAATTCGTAATTTAAGGTACACATAAGGCTAGATAAGGACTGCCATCTTGTGCCTAAGAAGCAAGTAAAAAAAAGTCTTGCTTAGTACTCAAAATGCAAGTACAACAGAAAAATTACCTTGTCTGCATATGCCTTGCAAGTATATAGTGGCAACATTTTTGCATAAGGTATTGTTTTAACAGTGAAACTACATGACTACAATTTTTATCTATGAGAGAATGACATTATAATTAAGGCTCTGCACCAGTATTGCTGAAGCCTCCTTGGATGGACAGGAAATACTGTTTGGAAGAATGGGGTTTGGAATGAACTGATTAACATGATCAGTGCTGTTAGTGGTAACAATCAATCCTGTGAGCCTGTCATTGACATTGTTTGGACATGATCCCCCATGCTGCAAACAGAGTACGCTGATATGAGATGTCCAGGACTGTCACAGGAGGTGGTTCACCATTAAGTCCCCCAGATGTGATATTACAATTTTCCTGGCATAACATTATACCACCAGTTGTGATCATCATATACCTGGTGTAGGTATTGAAACCAGTGTTCTAGGATGTACATGTAAGTCATAATTCTAACATGACTGAAGCATATACACTACCACAATCTTTAACAGAATGTGCAAATTACTCATGTTTTGTTCAACAACATAAGTTCATCACCATCTGCACAGCATCAACGCATGTCATGTAAGTGTCTCCATATACTATTATTGTGACCCATAGCTGTGTCTGCCTCTGTCACCTGCCAAGACAATGGCTTATGCTCACAAGCTGATTTGTGTATGCCATTGTATATTACAGATACATCTTCAGAAGATGTGGCCCGTAAAGCTTCACCTACAAACAGAACAGTTGTCCATCTTGTTTATAGGGTACAGCCCCAAACTAGGGACATATTTCAAATACTGATCTTATAAAATTGCTAGAATAAAAGGTTTTGAGTTACCATTTATTTTCTGAAGAATATGAAGTCTGAAATTCAAATGCCTGTCATTATTTAGTGAATTCAATCCTTCAGTGATTTGTCACAAACATCCTGTAAACCAAAGATTTTATGAGGAACAGAACAAAAATATGATGAACAGAACAAAAATATGTGGTATAAATTCACAGGTGGTGGTTGGTAGGGACTTTAGGCTCTTTTTACCTGTACCCAAGGTACAGAGTTTGAACCTCAGTACCTCTAGCCACCAGGTGTATTCACCTAGCGCAATTCACACACACACACACACACACACACACACACACACACACACACACACACACATACGCACACACGCTCTGCAGTACCCATATAAGATCAGTATTTGAAATATGTCCCTATTTTGGGGCTGTATTCCCCCATTATTGGCTTTGTCTAGGTTTTTTGTGCTAAGACATTGAGAGCAATGGTGAGAAGTGAAAACTTAATTCTGTATTCCCCCATTATTGGCTTTGTCCAGGTTTTTTGTGCTAAGAGGTTGAGAGCTATGGTGAAAAGTGAGAACTGAATTCACTAAATGATAGCCATTTAAGTTTCAGTCTTCCCATCTTTCTGGAAAATGCTGATTTCACATAGTGGCATGTTGCTTTAACTGTAGTACAGAGGGTCCTCTGTTCAAGACTTGGCAGTGAAATGCATGGCAGTAACATGACATTTTATTCTAGCAACTTTCCAAAATTATACAAGCAATGTTTATAGCGTCTCCCTGGTTTTTGGCCTTTTGTCTCCCCCCCCCAAAAAAAAACCTAAAATTGAAAATAAGTGCGAGAAGCTGTGCAAAATGCCTATGGCTTATACTACTGTCATTCTATATATATATATATATATATATATATATATATATATATATATATATATATATATATGTGTGTGTGTGTGTGTGTAAGTAGACTTTTGTGATAGAAATATTCTGAACTGGGCAGTTTTGTCATTATTGGTTCATGCATTATGTTTTATTGCCTACTGGAAAAATGTTCAAACAATAAATTTAAAATGTGCTCTAAGTCTAACAAGTGTGCTCTATTATACAAGCAATATAATTTAATAAAGTCAGGAAGGTGTATCAAAGAACAAATGCATGCTTCTTGTTTTGTGTGCAAGGGGCCTATGATTTGAAAACAGCCCAAAATTAATCTTTATCTACCACTGGCCAGATGCATTTTCTTTGGATGTGGTGTGGGTTTCAATGCTGTTTCAATGAATATGAGTTTCAAGGGCAGGGAAGTTTTAATGCTAACTTTCTATTTTCATTATTAGACAGTATTGCTTTGTTTAGCAGTTGTCTATTAGTGTTTGTGCATTGTGCCATAAAATATAAATATAAAATCCAAATAATCATTGTAGAAGTAAAGCAGTATGCACGCATTAGTGTTTATGGTAAATGGGGCGAAATAGCCAGGTAATGGGATATTGGAATGGCTGCAGCAGGCTTCTGGTGATATATTTTGGTTGTCTGTTCTTTAGTTTGCATTTGAAAGTCAATATCCCACAATTCCATTAGAGTGGGCAGGGTTACATAATTATGTATGCAAATTTTATGTTAATCAGCGTACAGATTTGTACCTATTTTTCATGTGCCTTGTCCAGATTTTTGATGTTTCCAGGCTGAGAGGTATAATCCTTTATAGGCTCAGGATGATGTTGTTCTTTAATTGAATGTAATAATTAATGATAGAACATGACAACACTTTTAAAAATAATATGATGTTAACAAAATAATTTGTCAAAAATATAACATTCTGTAGCAAGCTTTACAAACCCTGCTGTTAAAAAGGTGATGTTAACAGAGCATTATGATTTATGAATATATTGGTAGGAATTCAAAAGATAACCAAGTTATTCCAACCATTAACAAAATAAAAGATAATATCAATAAGTGGAAAATTTCTTCTCTAAAGAAATGTGATAGGTGAAGTAAACCAAGATAACAATTTCAGATATGTTTCGCCTATGTGGATTGGAACCCACAGCACAGTGAAATGCAGACAGCCTGGCTTGTTTTCTTGCAGTCTAAGCTAACAGGCAGGAGGAGTTTCATTTTTATAAACAGGTACTACAGGTGTGTATTCAAATTCCTGTGGGGAATGGATGAATGCAGTAAATACATGCACCTACTGGACATTTTATTGTAAAGAAAACCAACTATCAACACAAAACTGAGAGCATATGTGTAGGTAGTCGTACAGCCATTCTTTTTTGCTTAAATAAACATGATTGCATTAAGAATGTTAATTTATTAGAAGAAATTAATTAAATAAGTTATGTATGAGGTTTTTATTTCAACATATAATGGTGCAGTAGGTGATACTGTGGTACTATAATGGAAAACTATGAAATGCGCAGTCATCCAAAATAGACATCAGTGGTGCACGAGGACAGTAGATGCGTGAAATGATGATGTTATATGTAGTAAAACATATGTATATCTACAAAGGTCATAATTATGGATGTTATAAACATTATTAAAGAAATGAACAGCATGGGAATCAAAGCAACACTTATAAGGACAACAATTAACATGTCCAGTTAATTATCCCCATGAGCTAATTATTGCAACAGCTTGTCAATGGTTACAAAAAACATCTGATATATATAGATAGATAGATAGATAGATAGATAGATAGATAGATAGATAGACAGATATGAGATACAATTACGTATATCTCTCTCTGATTTCCCTAGGAATTCTCAAGTACAAATAGTAGAGTCACACTTACTGTAGGGATACATGGGTTGTCTCCACACCTTTGCACCCTCCAATGAAGCTCCATTCATTCTGGTACAGGTCATCATAGCATTAGGAAATTGGATTCCAAAACCTAGAATTTTAATGAACCTCTCTAATTATGGTTTCTCAAATGGTACATAAAGTTGGGACCTCTCTAACTATGTTTGGCGCAAATGGTACATAAAGTTGGGACTTCTCTAACTATGACTGGCACAAATGGTAAATAAAGTTGGGTGCACATTTGGTGCATTTTGTTTCTGTGAATTGGAGTGACAGGTGCATTGGCAATTGGTAGCATTTCTGTTTTGGTGATTATTACATCTGTTAAACTCAGTCATTTTCAAAGGCACCTGTTTAAATAAATTTTTACACAAAATGTTTCTTTAACAAAACTTGTAAGTTACTGGACTGATGCAGTTGTATACATAGAATTACATTGCAAATGTGAACAGTAAATAAAGTCAGATTTATGGATCACCTGTACTTCTTACTGAAAATTCCTTGAACTCTGTGGAGTAACTATGGAAACCTACAGAATCCAACACTATCTGTATGTATTATGTTCTGGTGATATTACAGATATTTCTTAATTCATGTTTCTTAACAAAACTGTTAAAATATATGTTGTTGATGTTATGGGTATCTCTTCACTGATGTGTGTTAAACAAAGTGTTACCAGTTTGCTGTTTCCTGTTATGGATATTTCTTCAATGATGCTTCTTAACAAAGGTCTTATCACTACTGGCTTAATAGAGACAGCAGCTGAGAGACTGAGTCAGTTAGAGTTAGTACTGAGTCAGTTTAGAGAGGCTCGGGACTCGGGGACTGGAGTAGACTACAGTACACAGGCTACAGAGTAGAGTGGAACTGTGAAAGAGCAACAACAGACCCAACAACAGTGGTATTTTTAATTAGAAGTCTTCAGTTCAGTGCAGCCAGACTCGGGTCCAAGGCAGGTGGGTCCCGTTCTGCTTTTACACTGTGTGTGAGTATTTGATTTGCACTCCAGGACAGGTTTTGCTTTTACTACTGAGCTTGAATTTGTGTGAGCCATGTGTGCAACTCTGCATTTACCGCATTTGAATTACCAGGCCTGTTTTACTAATTTGCAGGTCCGTTCTGCATAATGCATTTACTGATTGAATAAGGAATTTGTTTTGTAGGTTTGTCCTGCATTTACTGAATGTTTGGCAGGTCCATTCTGCATTTACTGATTGTTCATAGGTTCATAGGTTCACAGCTAGGTACTAGGCTATCTGCCCAAGGGAATTTATAAGCCTAGCCAGAGTGTGTCAGCTTTCATCATCCCATTGATTAATTAACTGAGCCTCTGTCAAGTAGAGCCAATGAAGTGACCCTAGGGGTGTATTTTCTGTTACCCATCAACTCATCAAGGTTTCTCTTGAAGAGTGTTAGTGAGGGGCTCTGCCTAATGTAGTTAGGAATTTTTTTTCAAAGGACGGGGAGTCTCTGTGACAGGAATCTATCTCTCCAGCATGTTCTATTTATTGCTGTAGCGAGGTTTAGCTCACTAGAGTGCATTTTGTAGGTCTATTCTGTATTTACTGATTGTTTTGCAGATCCATTCTGCATTTACTGATTGATTGATTGATTGATTGATTGATTGATTGATTGATTGATTATTGATTGATTTATTTGCAGGTCCATTCTGCATTTACTGATTGATTTGCAGGTCCATTCTGCTGTGTGTGTGTGTGTGTGTGTGTGTGTGTGTGTGTGTGTGTGTGTGTGTGTGTGTGTGTGTGTGTGTGTGTGTGTGTTGTGTATAAGAGATATTTTAACATCCATACAGCATCAATATTTTCTTGGATATTAGGATTGTTAATTCATTTACTCGTGGTGGCTAATTACATAAAACTGAATATAGACTCATACTACCTTTGATCTGGAAGAATTACAGCTCTGTATATTGTATTAAGCTTTGGCAAATCGTTAAATTCAACACTGAAGGACTACCTATGACTTTTGAAAGCAAAATATACAAATGAAATTTAAAATACTTAACTTGTGCATAAAAATAATATAGTGTTGCTAGACAAAGGTTTATAAACTAGACTTAATGAATGTTTCCTGACAAAATTTGGGCACCTACTCTTTTTAAAACCTAAATAAGAACGCAGCTTTACTTACTTTTTTAAAACAAAAACCTCATTTTAGAGCTTCATTTTTAAGCAACTGATAATAAGATTCAAGACACAAAAGATGCTAACAACAGATGGAGAACAGATGAAGCAATATTTTATGTACTGATACTGTTACATTTCTGGATCAAAAATATGAAGCTTGGAATAAAAACAGAACTCAGCATTATATAGTTACAATATGGACATTTTCTGTTTTATTTTGTTTTAGTTAAATGACTTCTCACACTGTTGCAGTCTAATCTCTGAAATTGATTTCATAAATATTTATATAGCTATTTAGTTTATTTTTGGCTGAAGTAGTGGTACAACGGAAGTGTTGCCTCATAGCAAGAGGTTCTCTGGTTTGATTCTTGGCTGAAGCGCCTGCTGTGTGGAGTCTGTATGTCCTCCTTGTGTTTGTGTGGATTTTCTCTGGGTGCTCTGGTTTCATTCCATGATAAAAAGACATGTGTCGGGAGCCTCTGCTAAAAATCAGCTTTGTTTCAAATTGGACTGTCCTGGTAAACAAATGTAAAATAAAATTTGCAGTTTTCTGTCAAATCAGTGAGAACTGAATTCACTAAATAATGGCAGCCATTTAAATTTTAGTCTTCCTGTCTTTCAGGAAACACATGATAGCACAACACTTTATTCTAGCAACTTTCTAAGATTATACAAGCAATGTTTAAAATGTGTCCCCGATTTTGGGCCTTTGCCCCTCCCCAATACATTTGGATTTTTCCTGATTTCTTGTGCTGCACGGTTCTTCAGGCAAAGAGAAGTTTAGTGATGCTTATGCAAAGTCTACTTGCATTGTTAGCAGGCTGTAGCACAACAGGTAGTATACTTGCTTTTGCTGCAGAAGGCTGGGGGTTCTACTCCCACAGTATGTAGATGGATTGCTGATACTGTACTGTGTTGTACTTTTAAAGGGGTTGGATGCTGCAGTCCTGAGAATGTCATCCTTTGGTGGAAATACCTAGTAACTATGAACGTGTTACCATTTTGCCATCCATTCCCTTTTGAAGTATTACTAGCTTATCATTTCTATAATATAATATATTTGACATTATTAGTTCATGCATTTTGTTTCATTGCTTACTGGAAAAATGTTCAAAACAATAAATTTAAAACATGTTCTAACAAGTGTGCTGTATTTATACAAGGAATATATTTGAATACAGTCAGGTGGAAGGTGTATCAAAGAACACATGTATGTTTTGTGTGCAAGGGGCCTATGATTTTAAAACAGCTCAAGGGTAATCTTTATCCACCACTGGCCAAATGCATTTTCTTTGAATGTGGGTTTCAATGCTGTTTCAATGAATGTGAGTTTCAAGGGCAGAAAAGTTTTAATGCTAAGTCTGTGTTCATTGTGAGGCTATATTGCATTGTTTAGCAGGTATCTATTAGTGTTTGTGCTATAAAATGTAAAATAAAAGTTTTAATTGAAATCCAGATAATCATTGTAGAAATAAAGCAGTATGCACATTATGGTGTTTATGGTAAATGTGGCAAAATAGCCAAGTAATGGGACATTGGAATGGCTGCAGGGGGACTCTGGGACCATATTTTGGTTGTCTGTTCTTCAGTTTGCATTTGAAAGTTGGTATCCCCACAATTCCATTGGAGTGGGTGGGGTTACATAATTATGCATGTAAATGTTATGTTAATTAGCATACAGATCTGTACCTATTTTTCATGGGCCTTTGTCCAGATTTCTGATGTTTCCAGGTTGAGAGGTATGGATGACACTGTTGAATGACATGCCTCATTTGAGTCTGCTGCTGATGGCAGTTCCCTACAACAACCTGAAACAAGGCATTGAAGTAGAGACCTTCATGCAAATGGGGTGCATGGCCAAGTGTCAGAGGGTATCCAACTCCTGCTGCAGGCAAATGAAATGGTCAGACATCCATGCACTTGAACATGCCACAGATCATGTGACACACCGGCTATGTATGATGGATGAATGACAGGAGCACAGACAGGGTGAAATAAAGGTGACATTGCCTGCTCAGAATGATAGTATGCTAGCTGTGGCATGGTTGGTTGAAACCCTGGCCAATAAGGCACTGCAGCAGTGCTGTAGTACAAGTAGGGCTCTGCATGTCCTGACTGTGCTCAGCTGATTACAACATGGGTGAAGCAGGCCACTGCTCCACAGAACTTCCATTGCCCATCAAGCATCTGAGTCTATGGTCCAACATGCACACAGTTCCACTACTGGCCCATCTGCTGTGGTCCCACCAGTTACAACAAGGCTTTCAACTCACAGTCTTGCCCCTTCACCTCAACTTGCTGTTGTCACCCCAACAATCTCCTCTGTTGAGCAACCTGAGCCATATGTTTCTGTACATTGTTGGGGCAGAGCAGACTGTGCTGTGAAAGGTCACACTAGGCTGCATTATAATGTGTCCAAGGGTGTCATAAAAATAGCTGGCCCCTTTGTATTAAACTACCAGTTTACTGTGATATATTTTGTATGCAGCTATTAAATGTTCTGCATTATGTCCTATGTTGTCTCTCTTTTTCATGCTACTATATTGTAGAGATATGAATGTGTGTCCCTTATTGTTTTCCATACAATGATACAGCAATCTGAGTGTGTATGCATACCTGTGTCAGCTGTGCTCTGAGTTGATGATCTCTGCTGTGACACATTTGCATATGCTCATAGTGTTATATATTATGATATTAGTGTTATATCTGATGCTTAGTGTGTACATCTAGTGGGTAATTGCTATTAGATGCAATCTGTGCTGCTGTGCTGGGGCAATACCTGTACATGAATGTTTAATCTGTGTACTCATGTATGTGTGGCTTGTCATGACTTAAAGTTGTGGGTCAGACAATACTGTGTTACCTGGGCCTCCACTTGTGGTCACAGCCTAAATTGCCTATGCCTATGTCTTCTGCCACCTACATCTTCCTGCTCCTTTTCTGATACCTGTGGGATATCCTCTTCAGACAGCTGTGGTTTTTGGGGTAGTTCACCCACACCCGGATCTGGAAGACCACCATGTGCTCTAGCTAGCATATTGTGCAGCATGGTACACAGTTATCATCAGTACTGTCTTCTCAGTTGTGTATTGCAGTGCACCCCTGGATGTGTCCAGACATCTGAACCTAATTCTCAGTACACTGAACACACACTTTGTGGTGTTTCTGGTTGTTGTTTATGCTCTGTTGTAGGTCTCCTGTGCAAGGTTGGATAGTTCACTGTACGGTGTCATCAGCTGTGGCTCAGACAGATAACCACACTTAACTACTGTGGAGAATGAAAACCGTTTGGTCAGAATGGATATTGTTTTGAGTGGTATCCTTAGCTTTCATCATAGCTGTGTTCCTGTATTTAATGGGTAGTAGTCCCTCAGGTATTTCACATTGCTGGAATGCAGTTCTCAGACCACTTTCCCTCCAAATGGCAGTATCATGGACACTTCCAGGGCGTGTTGCCGTGATGTTTGTTATGCTCTCATCTGCTGCACACACAACTTGGCAGTTGATGGATGGCCATTCCTTTCTGTTTATGTATCAGTCTGCTTTTGGATGTACTGGTGTATTGATAGGTATTTGTGTACAATCTATTGCACTGAGTACATGGGGGAAGTTTGCTATGTTATAGGACTGGTGCATTACAGTTCTCCCCTCCATGGGGGTAGATGGAAATGTATGCAGTCATCCATGTTGCTGCACATTGCTTCCAAATAGTTTGACATGTTAATGGGGACAGCTGTCTGTGACACTCCCATAACATACTCTAATTGTCTCTGGAATGTTCCAGATGTCAGTACATCCAGATGGAGGTACACATTGTTTTAAAGGGAGATGGGGTTTCCTCACAAGGTCTGCATAGATATGTGTGAGGCCACATGTTGCAGACAGTCTGCACCAGTTGTCTGTCTAGCTGGAACCTATTGATTATTAGCTGGTCTGGCTACTAGTTTAGTTGCAACCTTGCTCTGACTGTTGCTGGCTACCTTCTGGGGTGCACAGGTACAGCCTCATTTATGGCATATATCACTGCAGACTGTTGGAGTACATTAACAGCAAGCTGCATTTTTATGATTTTTTTTGTTCTTTTGCTATGGAATGTGGCAAAATCTATAGTATTAGATTTTATTCCTTGAGGTCCATAAAGCATATGCAGTTGATTTTAGAAACAGAGATAGCATGGCAGTTTGTCTCAATTAAGTTTTGTTGTGTGTACACAACAGGTTTTAGAATCAGACAGGCATGCACAGAATCTGTAATTATCCTACACTGAATAGCTAAGTAAACAGATTGCCTTTAGTGTGTCTTGTGAAATCACATTCACAGGAGGTGCACTGATTTCTTCCTTCGGCATACTGCAATGTCTGTAAATAGCATCCGTGATTTTTATGGAATCTGGCCCACAGTTTACGACAAACTTTTGACTTGAAAGTTCTATTGGATGTGACGACTTCTAACTTGCATTTGAAGTTCATTTCATGGTTCTGCCACTTCCTAGTCTAATTTAAACTTGAAATATATCATATCAGACCTCTGATCTTGAGATGGTGCAGTATTGCAATTATTTCTCAAAGAAGACACAAGTCTGTTTTCTTCTGCAATCCTTCAGCTTTTCTTACAGGACTGAAGAGGCAGTCCTGATTAATTGGTCTGTGATTAAAATAAACAATTATTCACTTCTCATGATTTCTTTGGCTTATAGCCCATGTACTGGGATAGAATCTGATTTAAATTGCGATGTATGTGCTTTTTTATTTTGCTAATAATTCACCAACAGAAATTGCATGGTGAAATTGCTTCACTAAGATGCCTTAACATTTATAGAATAATTGTATGTGTTCTCTTCTGTTATACCGAGAAAACATATGTAACTATTTAGTTGGAAAATGCAGTAATTGTGTTATAAAATTTAGACATGCTTCTTACACAGGAAAAAGATAACTGTTTGCATATAATTGCAAAGGATGTTGTAAAAAAAAAACATAAGATAGGAAGTTTTAAGGCCAGAGCTGCGAAAAGAGCCAGGTACAAGCAATGTGTAGCAATATGTGAACAACTGCATTTTCTTTCAGCTTGTCTTTCTGCTGTTTATTATGTATGTCAGAAAAACTGAGTTAATTTTCCTTGGTTCCTGTGGAAAATAATAACGTTTATAGATGAATCACATATGTTAAATCAATCCTACTTAGATGTTGGTGTGTCAACATTTATGTAAGATGCTACTCTGGAATCTGCCTGTATAATATTCTAGTAATTTAGTTTGGTTAGACTTACGTATTCCTTGAGATGGAGTCAGTCAGGCTATTTAGCTAGTATTAGTTAAAGTTTTCTTTTTACATATTTTATCTGAGCAATTATTTTTCTGCCCTCTGTGCAAATCTACAAAACTCTTCATCTTTAACTTCTATTGTCTAGCTTTATAATTTCCTAAGTAAATCTTTTTTTTTTACATTTGAAATATTGTACCTGGATTTGTCTTCATAATTTATTTATTATCTCAGGACAGGGTATTATGTAGCACTGCATACAGTCAAGCTCTAATTTGTCAGGCCACTCTGCACATTATTGTTTGTGTTTATTGTTATTATTTGGTTATTGATAAAGAGTGGCACAATTGCTTGGAATTACCTAGCCCAATAACTTGTAATATCTGAAACAGTCCCTTGTTGGTTTCTGATTTATTGATCTTTACTACTATAATGAGGTGCCACTGCAAGCAAGAGTGAGTAAAGGAAATCCTGTAGTTTTTGTGACTGACACAACTGGTAGGTTAGGTCACAGCAAATATTATACTGTGCTTAATTTAACTTTTAGTTGTATTTTCTTTGCATGATTTTTCCTCATAGAAGTTGACTTAATATTTCTTTGAATTCTGTGGGAACTAATTTTGATTTTCCTCTTCTCTTTGGAATTCTTTGTTCGTTTGCAGCTGAAAATGGATTCCCTAAATGAATATGCCATTAATGGTTTGCTAAAGCACAGTTATCTTGTACAGTGTACTAAATGCTATGTACATTTAAAGGTACTGCTTCATAACACTGGTGATCTGTGTTCCTCATGCCAAAAGTTGGATGATTTGCTTACTATTATTAGTAGTAAATCTAGACTTACTGATGATTGCACTTGTGCAATTGGCACAGACTGGAGTAGTGCTGTTATATATATTAATGACTGAACTGATGAGATAAGTAATATGTGATAAATGCAAACAGAACACATTTTAGAATGTAAGTGTCTATTGACAGTAAATAAGACCTGGTTCCTATTAAACATGATACTACTGATGACAAGTTTGGAATTCAGGATTCAAGTATTCAGCAATCTGAGGATTCAAAGCATGTAGAAGAAAAAACAAAAGAAAGGAAGAATTTCACAACAAATAAGAAAGAAAAAGTTACTTTTTAATGTGCATACTAGAAAGAGTAAAAAAAATGAGTAAAAAAGTGTGTACTTTTTAAAGTCTAAATCCAAAAACGGACATTGCCTAACACACAGATTACAGGGAACAAAAGCATTGTTCTATTAGAAGACCTTCATTCTACAGAATAAAGGCATATTTTCCTCAAAAGAAACAATAGAAAAAACAAGCAAGTGGCAGGTGGAAAGGAAGAAATCAAAACTGAACTTGAAGGATTGGAGAACATTACTATAAGAAAGAAGAGGAGAAAGACCGAGTGGCTCAATCTGTCAATTGACAAAGCCCAGCTGAATGAGAATTATATGCTTTCAAATATACTAAGTAATGAAAATGGTTGGATTAATAAGCCTAATGGTGATAAAGATTATTCATTTGTAACAAATGATAGAGCAGATATTACTGAATTAGAAACTAGAGTCTGTTTAATCTAGTCAGAAATTATATACTTGGAATTGGGGATTCAGTTAGAGGAACTGATACTTATATATGCAGAGAAGATACTGAACATCGAATAGTGTTATGCCTGCTAGGAGTAAAAATACAGGATGTGAGAAAGGCTTAAGAATGCCTTAATGAAAACAAATATGGATCTGTTTTTATCCATGTTGGTACAAATGATCTCATCCACAAGGATTCTTTAACTCTTAATAGGAAACATACAGCCCTTTTAGATAGCATAGCTTGTATAGGTGTTAGGACATATTTATCACAATTCACATATAGAAAGGAGACTGGGGTCAGCATAAATTAAAAGATTCTTTAAATAAATGCCTACATGAAAAAATGGTCTGTTTTTAAAAATAGAAATGTGTAAAGCATCCAAGCCTACTTTTGGACACAGATGTTTTTAGAAAGGATGGTGTGCACTTGTCAAGACCAAGGAAGAGAGTTATTGCAGCACAGATACTGCAATATTTGCAAACACAAGACAGGATTTTTGCTAGGACAAAAATTGAACAGTTCACAGATAACAATATTTGATATGGGAAGATTCCTCAAGATTGGAGACATGCACTTGTTAAACCTATCTTTACGGGAAAGGTTAAAAGGACAAACCCAGAGTCATACAGACCCATACGTTTAGTTTCACATTAAGGAAAAATGATTGAGAATGATATATTGGATAAATTGTTGTCAAATTAGAAAGGTTGGGATTTGTAACCATGTATCAACATGCATATGTTGTAAATATGTCGATAACCACCTGTAATATGATGTTGTATAACAACATGTTAACAGCTATAAATGAAAATGTGTGCTGTGATGTAATTTATATAGACCCATCTATAGCATTTGATAGGGTCATACACAAAATAGTGATCAATAAATTAGAACAACTAGGTATTGATGTATTGTTGAATAAATGGATAGCTGCACGGCTTACAAACAGAATGTGGCAAGTATCACACAGCAATTTGCATGTGAAATAGATTACTGTTAGGGTCTCCCACAGGGCTCTGCCCAAGTTCCTTATTTATTTTGGTTGTATCTTTCATAACTATCATTTTCATCTGTGGTGTACTCCTGCCTGTATATAGATGACTTGAAAATGGGTAAACAGAGTACATGTGTTACAGACAGAGCATGCTTGCAAAAGAATTGGACCCAATTTAGCATTTGGGCACAGGAGAATAATATGTTGATAAATACATCAAAAACAATGCATATAAAATTTAGAAGACATGAATTGAAAGGAGAAAATTTAATACTGCATAAAGATATTGAAACTGTAGATTAAGGACCCGGGTATATGGATAGATACAGCTTTGAGGTTTTCTAATTGGATCAACCAGTTGGTTAATGATAGTTATATAACTATTGCTAGTATAAAAAGATTTATAAAGGCAAGGAAATCTGAAATGATGAAATCATTGTTTGCTAGTTATATTAGACCCAAACTGGAGTATGCAATAACAATATGGAAAACTTATTAGAACATGAACATGAGTAAATTGGAACGATTACAGTGAAAATATGCCAAGGGCATCCATGTATGTGTAGATTTAAATATCTGAATTTGTTCAACAACTTATATAGATGTTTAGGAGGAGATTTTATTCAGGTATATAGGGCATTTAGAGACAACCACCTCTGGGAATGTTTGGCATGATCAAAAAGTAGTAGAGAATCATCAGGCAACCTATGTAGAAGATTCTATAGGAAAGAGAAGTCTACTAAATGGTTTTCTGAAATAGTAGCTGATGCATAGAGTAGACTACAAAATTACATTAAAGCAAGCACTAATAAAGATATTTTTTTAGAACAACCTAGACACTTAACATGGGAATAACTGTTTTCATATATTGTTAGGCTAGAAGGGCATTATTGCTTGAGCTGGAAATATCTGAGCCCTAAATAAACAAATAAATAACTAAATATTTGTATGAATGTTTGTTTGTATGTATAACTGGAATGGTGGCAGAACTACCTTGTCAGAATTAAAATTTTGGTGAATTGGAGAATTCACTAGCCTTCTCTAGAAACTGTGTGTGTGTGTGTGTGTGTGTGTGTGTGTGTGTGTGTGTGTGTGTGTGTGTGTGTGTGTGTGTGTGTGTGTGTGTGTGTGTGCCCACACAATCTGCATGAAAAGTAGTTAACATGAATAAATGCACTAAAGATGCTGGCTTTAACAGAGAGACTGATGAAAAAAGGGGCATGTTTTGCTAAACAAAGTTTGATTTTGGTAAGTCATCAGTGTGTTGTCCACGTCTTGGTATAGATGTTGGAAGCACATACCCAGGGTTGCAGTACAAATTTCCTGTATACTCTTGAGACCAGTTTGTATTTGGTGATCTAGCTATTGAATCAACTTTGTAATCATCTCTTCTCCTTTAACTTGTTGGGCAAAAGTGGTGAAACTCAAGATGCAATTTCTCTACCCATCAGAGCTATCTGTGCACAGTGGAGCAGATCTAAGGACTATAGTCCCTGTTTCTCACATATCCAGACTTACACTGTGTGGCAGGAGTGAGAATCATGTTCCATCTGTGGTGAGTTATTACAATGACATGACCTAATCCTGCTGAGGGATTAAACGCCATGGTTTAACTTTGAGCTATGGTGCCTGATCTAGGTTTGAGGAAAGGTTAAATGTTGTTATAGGCATGCAGCACTTCAGAATAAAGTGTGGAGGATGATTTTTCTCATTACCAAGCTGGGATCTTTAGCAAGATCAACAAACGCAAAAAGTAGCAAACAAGTGAAAACAAAAAACAGAAGACAAAATTACCCTCTACTTGTGAACGTCAAGGGAATTCTTGTATAGTCCACACTTGTAAATTCTCCACACTCAAATGGCTGCTGTAGACAGAATCCAGGAGGTCCTATGCAACAAAATTTCCATATGAATGATTCATATGGATATTTTGTCACATAGGACCTCTTTGTGGACATTTATTTAGCATCTAACATAACTGTTTTTATCCTGGATTCTGTCTACAGCAGCCATTTGAGTGTGGAGAATTTACAAGTGTGGACTATACAAGAATTCCCTTGGCGTTCACAAGTACAGGGTAATTTTGTCTTCTGGTTTTTATCTTTAGCAAGATGTAGTATTTCTATTCAGAGAGATCTCAGAGGTGAATAACTCTGTGGCAGTGGTGTTTTGGTTTTTGGGCAGTCTGTGCAAGATTGGCCTGTCTCATCACCAATGTAACTTTTGCACTACAGCATTACAAGATGGTTGCTTAATTCTCTGACAGGATTATCATTGTTAGATCTGTGCTTCTTTTTTTGGACTCTATAGACTCCGTATCTGCTGAAGCTCAAAACAGTCTTTATAAACTTGGATAGTATTTCATGTCTTCCATTACAATGACCTCATGATACCAATTTCAAGTATACGCCTGACAAAGTCTAGATGAGACCTGCCCTTCTTATTGAGTAAAGCCTGCCTGGATGATCAGGGACCAGTTATTTATTAGATTTTGCAATACTATTTGATGTCTGGGCTCTTCTTATGAAGAAGGTCTTAGTTATCCTGAGTTTCAACAAGCTACTTTTGAATCCTGATAATCTAGACAACCTCTACCATCTAACTAGCTTTCCTTTTCTAGGTACGGCTATTTAGAAAGCTGTCTATGCTGAGACTGAAATTTCTGAAATTCTTTGCAGTTTATGGATTTTTTTTTTGCATTTGCCATAGTTAATGATATCCTTATGTGTAAGGAACAGCACTTGTAAGCTGTTCAGTTTCTGTTGGATCTATCTGCAGCATTTGATCCACAGGAAATGCTATACTAATTGTATTCCTATATTAATTGTATGTTTATTTTCTTACTGTAGTGCTCCTTTATCATCTTATATTGGTATGCCTATTACCTTTCATGGGATCCTCAGAAGGTTGTTTCAGATTTAAACACCTCTTGTTTTTTACCAATTGGAGGAGGAGCACATTGCATCACTGCTTCTCATGATGTTTATGCTGTCCTTTCAGGGTCTGATTAGAAGGTGGGAGATGCACTAGCATTATTGTGCAGACGACAGACAGCTGTAGCTGTTCTTCACACATGACTGTCAGGTGTGTACACTCTTCAGTGGATTATTTGAAGACTACCAATCCACTGACACTACTTTATCCCCTGTTCTTCATGCAGCCTACACTGTACTTATATTTAAAGACTTCACTCTGTGAACTGCCTCAGAGCAACTCTGACTGTTCTTACTATTTCTTTCATTTGTGGTTATATTGTTAAGTATCTTGTTTCTACTGATTATGTAACCTCTTGCTTAATTGAAAATTCTTTATGTTTTTCTGCCTACATGGCCCATGTTGTGGCTTAAAATGGTTCCTGGCGCAGTCCACTACATGGTTAACAAAATTAATAAACAACAAATACATAAGTAGGCGAATCTGAATGTATCTAAATTTGAAGCCTTGGTTGTATATGCTACCTTGAGAGATTTGTTTGCTTTTCATGCTGGCAACAAGCTGGAATCTGTGTCCAAAGTGTAATCTTGGAATCATCTTTCACAAGTGACTGAAACTGAAGGACCAGGAGTCTACCAGATGTCTATCATGGCCGCATTCCTTTCTTTTCTTTCTTTCTTTCTTTCTTTCTTTTTTTTTTTTTTGAGGAGCACTGTAACACCTCTGCTGTGGACCCGTCATTCATGCCTTGGTCTTCTTTGACCTTGACTTTGACCTCTGACACTGCTGTTCACCTGTATCTTCCTGACAATGAGACTAAATCAGTTACAGTCTGTGCAAAGCTTAGCAGCAGCGCTACTTACTAATGCACACCTTGACCACCATAGTACTCCTATGCTGCAGAAGTCACACGGGTGTCCTATCTGTTTTTAAAACCCTTGGTGTTAGACTTTCAATTGCCTTATGATTTGTGTCCTTTTACTCATGGGCACGAACTGTTCTCTATTATCCACTTTAGGTGGTGCAGTCTGCTACTTTGGGACTGCCAGTGCTTCGTAAATCACATCTTGAAGCATCTGGCTGTTGCTTCTTTACATATAAAGTCTACACCTTTGGAATCTGCAACTGTATTGGTTTAAGGGGTACTCTGATCATTTTTAAGACCTCCGTGAAAATATATTTATTCACCCTGACTTTTTATTCTTGCATAAACTATATTTCTAGCTTTACAACATTAAAATACTTAGTGATTACTTACTTTAGCAACCTAAAGAGGAAATTGAACTTGTTAGGATTACTCTCTCTCTATCTTTCTTTTTGTTTTGATATTTATGATGCCATTTCTGTCAAAGTAAAGTGTTTACTAACCATGAATATGAACTGACATGTTGTTACATTTAGCAAGAAACAAATGGCCTTTATTTAATTTGTAAAATGAAAGTATGTCTTGTTAAGCGCTCGAAAAAAAAAAAAAGGATCAAAATTCTGTCATCAGTATACCAAAGTAGGGCAAAGCTGAAAGACAGTGTCCATATGTCAGTGACAGCTGGGAAAATACTATATACATACCTGACAGATGGAACGGAATTATGTATTCCTTTACTGTTAATAGTGCACAACTTATAACTATGGAACAAATAATATTCTTGTTTCATATCATAGCTGGTTGAAGTAACATTTGCACAGGGTTTTCTAAAAACATTATATCCATCCATAGCTCTGAAAAAAACTACAGAAGGATAACTGGAAATCTCTCTCTTTTCCCTTTTATGCACCATGTGGTACATCAGGCACCTTTCAGCATTCAGCGTTTCTGTAGCAGTTACAGGCTCAGGTTTCTAGCCCAAGGCCCAGCCCTCCTCAGAAGGTGCACCACACATACTCACACTTAGGGCCAATTTTCAGTGTCCAATTCACCTACTGCATGTCTTTGGAATGTGGGAGGAAACTTGAGTACCTAGAGGAAATGCAAGCGAATGCAGGGAGGACATGCAGACTCTGAACAGAAGGCACCCCAGCTGAGAATTGAACCAGAGAACCTTTTGCTGTGAGGTGACACTGCTAACCGCTACACCACTGCACCACCCTAACTGCAAACTAGTTTGCTCCAAAACTTGCCTTTCATTCTCTCAGGCAGCTCACATGAAAAATTAAGGTCCAGCATTCAAGACTTTTAAAGAAGAGAGTACGATTAAGATAAAGACCCTTTATTAAATGTTTAGTTGGAAACCCTGTGTTACTTTTAAAGATAATTACTGTCTAATCTGTACACTACAAGTTCCAAAAGGTTCTCCAGCCAGACACTTAAACCTGTTGTCATAGGATTAGTTTAATCAAAGATTGCGCACCGTGTACTAGAACCCAGGACCAGCTGTACACCAGCCCTATACTTACACCTGCTGCCACAGGAACAAGAAAATCTTAGTAATAAGTCTATTTGGAATTATTACAGTATGAATTTAGATATCTGTGTCATCCAGTCTTTAATTGTCAGCAAAGTCTGTTAATATATTTCATTTCTAACACTGGAGATTTGTTTTCAGCCTTATGCAGTGTGGGAAACTCACAGTACCTGACACAGATTTCACTATGATTGCTTTTCAAGTGTTGACAATGATATTTCATATTCCCACTTCCTTCCTCCACATCTCCCACTTGCTACATATCTATTAAAATTTTTTGACACTGAGATATCAACACTAGAGCTCAGTACCTGTTTTATAAGTGTTACATTGTCACATTTCTAAAGGTCCCATTATATAACAAACCTAAAGCATACTTGAAAAAGAGACATACAACCTGTAGTGTAATCAGTTTCACTTATAATTTATGCAGGGGTACCTTTTTTGAAATTTGTACACGTATTTTTCCTTAAAGACAGAACTTTCATTAATACGTAGCTGCATTTGATGCAAGGGTTTTGTATTGTTTTGTATTAGGTAACATGACTGATTATGTTTTATGTCATAAGACAAATGCTTTTTCCTGCTATTGGCTATCCTGTGTTAGTTTAGCAATACTATTGCAGGGTCACTTAATTAACTTAGGAATAATAATAATAATAATAATAACAATAAAAATCATCATCATCATCATAAAAAACATTGGGAAGGCTTTTTGCCCTCAGTATCTGACAATGTCAAGATACTGTATGCTAAAATGAACATATTAGCCAATACATTGCTGCCACTGTTCATTGTTTTAACTCTCATTCTCTTCATGTTTCTTTAGAAAAGTTTGTTGCCTAGTGTTTGGTTACGTTCCTTAGTAATCTTGATTCCCTGCGGCAAAATAGCACATATATGCATTCACCTTTTTCAAATGTGATGTTTATATCACTTCCACCAAACCTGTCTTTCCTGATCCCTGAACAACCTTACCTACTTCGGAATACTTGTTCTTTTTTTTTTTTTTTTTTGAGATCACCTTTCTTGTACCTGTAGTGTTCAGTGCGTATCAACATTGAACCACATTCTGAAGAGGCTGACATTAGCAAGCCATCACTCCCCATCCACAATAGTCATTATGAAGTCGTTTCCCTGTTTTTCACTAGGTAAATTAGACCATGCACATATGCCCCTGGGTATTATGCACACTCCCCACAATAGTCACTATGAAGCTGTTTCCCTGTTCTGCAATAGGTAAATCAGACCATGCACAATCCCCTAGGGCATGATGTGAACTCCCCACAATAGTCACTATGAAGTTGTTTCCCTGTTCTGTGTAGGTAAATCAGACCATGCACCTATGCCCTTGGGCATGCACACTCCCCACAATAGTCACTATGAAGTTGTTTCCCTGCTCTGCCTAGGTAAATCAGACCATGCACAATCCCCCTGGGCATGATGCACACTCCCCACAATAGTCACTATGAAGTTGTTTCCCTGCTCTGCCTAGATAAATCAGACCATGCACATATGCCCCTGGGCATGATGCACACTCCCCACAGTAGTCACTATGAAGCTGTTTCCCTGTTCTCTACTAGGTAAATCAGATCATGCACATATGACCTTGGGCATGCACACTCCTGCTTCCTCAGGAAGTACATGCTCATCCTTCCTGCTTGTACCATCAAGGACTGAAACATTAAAAGAAATCAGGTCACCTTTGCTGTAGTCAGGGCTTCATTCCTATAAGCCACCAAATCAAGCCACTTTACTATATCTATTTATTGGGCATCATAGTTGCCACTATTTTCTGATAAATTCATAATGAAATAAGAGAGCACATGTGCTGATGTTAAGGCTTACCAATGTTCTATATCAAAACACTGTAACACCAGTCACTAACAGACTGGCTGAATAACTTACTCTCTGATTAACTGTTAACATGACTCCGCTGTAATATACATAGTAAGGAATGTGTCAGTGACTGTTTCCAGCATGTTTGCCATCTTAACAGGTCACTAGCTTGCCAACAGGTCACATTGTGATGTATTTTTTCCTTAGTCCAGGTGTCCTGTTGACATCAAACTTTATCCGCCATGCATGAGGCCCTTTTTGTAACATGCATTCCATACATTTTCAGCTCTCATTTGTGTAATTTATTTCTACCCATCTATCCTGAAGTGTTATGAAATTCAAGAACTAATCTGTGTTAATGTTTGTCGCTATGTCATCACTAAGGTTGTGAAGAAATTCTTAACCAGACATTTTTCTCTGCGGAGTTTACTGGTCATTTACCTGGTGTTTAAGAAAAACTCTAACCAATGAGAATCTTAAAACAGGACTACAAGTAATTTCTTCCGGTGTATGTTGATGTATATCACATTTCTCTGAGCTTCTATCATTTAATATTATTTTGTATGGTAAAAGTATATTAGTTCTGGTTTAAGCACTTGGGCTTTGGGCCAGTTATTTTACATTAAGAAGGTGTGGTCTGCACTCTTGTGGGAGGAAAGGATAGATTCTGCTCTTCTGAGCTGGGAGTTTCTGATTAAAGGCTTATTGTGCCTGCTTATTTGAACTGTTTCTTTCTGAAATTGGTACGCCTTGTTTGCTGTAGCATAGACTAAATTTAGACCTGCTGAATCTAGCTTTGTTTGAGTAACTTGAACACTAATCCAGACCATCTTTTTTTGGAGAAGGTTCCCCTGCACCCTAGTGGCAGTAGTGTGCAGTTAGAACTTGCCTGATCAAAGACTGCTGGGACGGGGCTCAGTTTTTAACTTTTTATTGGTTAATTTGTTTAATTTGTTTAAATCAGTTTGCTCATTTGCTACTGTTATATTAATATATATATATATATATATATATATATATATGGGTTCATGTCATTTGATCGACAGTTCATTTGATCGACAGTTCATTTGGTCGACAGTTCATTTGATCGACAAGCATTTTAGGTGGGGGGCTCCACCCCCCCCCAACTATATATATCAACTCCAGGGTCACACAACATTGGGGAAGGGGGCAAATGCTTGTCGATCAAATGAACTGTCGACCAAATGAACTGTCAAAATGAACTGTCGATCAAATGACATGAACCCATATATATATATATATATATATATATATATATATATATATATATATATATATATACACTTTATGCATCACCGCTTAGCTAGGGTTAAACTATTCCCAGCGCCATAAAGTCTGCTCTTCAAATTTTCCCTTAGAACGAGCCAGTTTTTTTAGTTTTAGCACTAAAATCTGTTTCTTTGAGCTCAGAACTCATTATAAGCACTAAATAAGCTACAAATTACTACAGCACTTAACTCTCCTCACTTGTCTAGAGGAAAACAGTTTTTAGTACTTAATAAATAAGCACCTATCCAAGTATGTCTAAGGGTCAGCATCCGTTTTCTTCTCCTGTCTACCTGATGAATCTGGGCATCTTGGGGCAATGCAGCAATTGCCTCATGTACACAGACAACCCTCTCCTCCAACCACCCCACACTGCATGTGCACTTATATAGCCAAACTGGAAGCAAATCTCTCTTCACCCAAGACAGGACTAGACAGTCGAGAGGAGAAGGTAAACACTTGCACCACACCACACTCATCACGTAGTCCCTCAAAACATACACCACCAAAACACACACATAGAAACACGAAACACACACTTACATTTGGGGAGGCTCTCAATAAAAATCTGCTCAAGCAACAGAGACCTCCAAAGCAGAAATGCAAGCAACCTCCACTCCCCAACACAACCCAAATGACGCATAGCCCACAAACTTAGTGTGCCACTCAACTACAGCCCATAAGGCATAACAACATACCCAACACTCTAGTCATAGGTAACTCTATAGTCAGGCACACTGATGTTCCACTCATTAGGCTAAACAAGGAGAAAGTTACTGCCAGCTGCCTGTCGGGTGCCAGGATCTGCCACATAATACATACACTCAGGTCACTCCACAACAAGTACAAATATGACTGTGTCATTGTCATGTTGGAGTGAATGACCTGCGATGTACCTTTCTGGACTACATGAAAAGAGACATGGAGGAGCTCTCCAATCTTGTAGGCCAGGCAGATATGACCCTAGCCCTGAGTAGCATCCTGCCATCACCCAGAATGATACCACAGTACAAGGACAAAATGATTGACTTCAACAATTGGCTAAGCTTCTGGTGTCATTCTAAGGGGATCCAATATCTGTCTGCCTGGGATGACATGATCGACAGACCACGATGATTTGCCAGAGATGGCCTGCACCTGTTGCCCTTGGGATTCCGGATACTAGCTAAGGCTGTTGCCACCATTATAGTGCCTTTTTTAGGAAAGGTTCAAATGACAAATTCACTACCTTAACAGGTGCAAGCAAGCAAAATCTGAGGGTAATGCTACTCAATGCTAGAAGTCTAAACCTCAAAATGCACTCACTCGAGGCACTTCTTAAAATGGAGAAAATCGACATCTGTGCAGTAACAGAGACCTGGTTCAAGGCTCCAGAGAGCACCCCTGCATTACCAGGGTATAATTCATACCACACCTTTCGGCCACCTAACCTGAACCGAAACACTAAAGGTGGAGGTGTGTCCATATTCATTAAGGATATCCACACCTCCAGGATAGTTTTTCAGCATAATGCATCCAAGATTATCCAAGTGCAACTAACTCTGGGCAAGACCGTAATCCAAATTGTAACTTGCTACAGATCTCCTACCATGCCCCAGGATTCCCATTCGTCATTTCGTGATACACTGGAAAATATTAAGGTACAACCCAACAACCTAATAATGGGTGATTTCAACTACCCCACCATTAACTGGGAAAACTATTTATGTACCAACTCTTTTGCTCAACGTTTTCTGGACTTCATAAATTCCAATGCCTTGGATCAACTTATCCATACCCCCACCAGGGGCAGCAATATCCTAGACTTGGTCATTACCAACATGGGAACTGGTGTTCCACACCAGAGGTCAGTTCCTTGTTGGTCAGATCTGACCACAAGCTAATCACCCTAGACATCCACATCTTCACCCCACCCCCATTAGGGAAACCACCGTAAAAAATTTTTCCAAAGCCAACTTCACGCTTCTTAAGACAGAAGTGGCAAACTTCACGACACCCATGCAGACGGACAATAGAGGTACGACTGCTGAATCCTACACAAATACACTTTATAAGCACTTACATGAGTGCATGGATTGTACCATCCCTAACAGAATCAAGATGCTAGCTTCCAAAAAAAGGAAGCCAATATGGTGGTCCCCTGCCATAAACAAACTCTACAACAGAAGGAAGGAACTGTTGCAAAAATGAGTAAAATCCCATGATTGAAGGAACTCCCTGGTCAGCCTCAGTAAGAAGCTGAGATCCCTCATAAAATCCTCCAAAGCTAGATATGAAAACAAAATCTGCACTGATTCTAAAGACAACCACAAAGCATTCTATAGCTATGTCAAGAATATCAATAGGTTCAGTGCTAACTTTACCCCCCTCTCACCCCCTAAAGGGCCCATCTCTATAATGGAAGAATGCAAAGTTCCTGTAGTCACAGCTGCACAGGTAAAAACCACACTCTCCAAAGCCAAGAACACAGCATCCATGGGACCTGACAACATCCCAGGCTGCATTCTACATGAGCTGCAGAATGCACTGGCACCCCATCTAAGTACCATGTTCAATCATAGCCTCACCTCAGGCTTTGTGCCCACTGAATGGCACACAGCAATGGTTATCCCAGTTCACAAAGGGGAGCCACCATGGACCCCAGGAACTACTGCCCCATTAGCCTAATGAGCCTGGTCTGCAAGGCCATGGAATGTATCATCATGGATCTTATACACAAAGACATTGGTAATCTCCAAACTCTGGACCCCACCCAGTTTGGGTTTGTAAAAGGCAGATCATGTCTTCTAACCCTGATAGACTTTATTGAAGCAGTCACCAAAGCTGTAGAAGAGGGTAAGGTGGTTCACACAGCCTATCTAGATCTCGCCAAGGCTTTTGACACCATCCTCCACTCTGGAATTATAGATAAACTCACTAAACTAGGTATAAATCCCTATGTCACAAGATAGGTTGCCAACTGGCTCACTGACAGAACCCACACTGTGAAAGTAGCAGACTCCAAATCTGACTTCAGACCAGTGACAAGTGGATTACCACAAGGTTCAGTCCTGGGTCCTCGACTGTTTGGTATCTACTTTTCTGAAGTACAGGCTCACACAGAATGTCTTTGGTTAATGAAGTTCACAGATGCCTGCAAACTAGGAGCCATATTCTAAACTCCTAACGATGTGAACATCCTACAAAAGGGCCTCACTGAGACAGATGCCTGGTGTCAAAGCCATGGCCTCAAGCTCAATGCCAAAAAGTGCATTGCCATCCCCTTTGGTAAAAACTCTGTACCCATGAGCTACCACATAGGTGCTAGTCTACTTAACACTGGAAATGTGATAAGAGACCTTGGGACACAGGTGGACAGTAGTCTCTCCTTTGATAATCACATTGCCATAGTAGTCAGGAAATCCTTCTATGTGGCACACCTCATCACAAAAGGTTTCTCATCCAGGAAAAAAGAGGTCATTGTTCCCCTCTACTCATCACTCATTAGACCCATTATAGAGTACAACGCCCCTTTTGGTATGTACCTCACAAGACATCTACAACAACTGGAAAGGCCGCAGAAATACCTCACAAAGAAGATTAACAGCCTCAAACAGATGCCCTACGCAGACTATCTCAAAAAACTCCAGCTTTACTCCATCACATATCGCCTACTCAGAGGCAATCTCTGCCTAACATACAAAGGTATGTGAAACACAGAGCTGTTGGACATGCTCCACTTAAAGAAATCCTAATCCCTCAGAGCTACATGCTCTAGGAACCTAAATGTTGTCACCACAATAAACAGAATACGCTGGAGGGATAGATTCCTGTCCCAGAGACTTCCCATACTCTGGAACAAACTACCTATCAATATCAAACAAAGCTCTTCATTAGCACTCTTCAAGAAAAATCTTTATGATTGGATGGGAAACAGGAAATTCACCCCAGGGATCACCTCTGTGGCTCTGCTCGACAGGAGCACAGGAAAATAATTTTCTTGGATGGTGAAAGCCAGGGTACCTTTTTGGTTAGGCTTATATAGGCCCTAGGGTCAATAGCCTATTACCTACCTATGAACATATGAACCTATGAACATACCAAAAAAACAGCTGCAAAACGTGGAGCAAGTAACACAAACTTGTAGGAAAAACCACCTTTAATAACAAAGCAAAGCTTTCGGGCAGAACCCTTCTTCAATACTAATACAATCAAGTCTGCATACTAGAAGCTTATATACAGGTCTAAAAGTCACATGATTAGCAGCCAAGAATCATGTGACGAACAAGTCTTAAAGTGCAAACAACATAATAAAACTTTAAAAAAATCAATTAATAATATTACGTAATCTAGTTAAAATTGGTTTTAAACTGACTTTGCTGTTAATTCCTGGATGTGAATCAGCAGCTAGTCTTAAAATCCATTCAAATTCCTTAGTCTCAAGGCGATTATTCAAATCTCCACCTCTGGCACTAGGACAATTAAAATCAATAACTCTAAACTTAAAAGAGTGTTCAGAGCCATGAATATTGATATGCTTATATAGTGCATTATTTTCACAACACCGTCTGATTTCTGAATTATGATCAATAACACGATCTTTCAGCTTACGAATAGTTTTCCTACATAGAGCGAGGTGCAGGATTTACATGTAGCCAAATAGATAACACCTGAAGTGTTACAAGTAGCTGAAATTTTGAAATTGAATACTTGACCAGTGCTAGGGTGTGTGAAAATGTCACTACCATTACCAAACATCTGTGCACAGGCAATACAGTTAAAACATTGAAAAGTTCCATGCTTAATAGCCAACGTCATAGGCTTAGGTTTATAAAATCTTTATAACACAATAAGCTTTTGATAGTCTTCATATTTCTATAAGAGAAGCATGGCTTATCACCTACAATAGCTTTCATTTCATCTGAAGCTAATAAAATTATCCAATTTCTTGAGATAATTTGTTTAACCAGGTGACTTCTTCTATTAAAAGTAGTCATATATCTAACTGAAGTCATCTCTTTATTGCTGTTATTGTTTTTCTGGGATGTAGTTAACGAAATATCCTGCCCTTGATTAAACCTGATAGGTTTCAAATAAGTCTTCCTAGCCTCTAAAATATCAATTCTTGACTTATTAAGTAGGGGGCATCATAGCCACTTGAGGTAAATTCCAATATCAAATCTTCCAGTTGTAACTTGAATACATCATCATCTGTGTTGAGCCTACTTGTCCTAATAAATTGTGATTTTACCACACTTCTGAAAATATGTGGAGCGTGCATACTACTGTAATGTAAATATTTACAACAGCTAACTTCCTTCTTATATACAGAAGTATTAAGAATTCCATCATTCAGCTGGATTTTTAAATCTAAGTAACACATAGTATTTTCAGAAACTTGCATTTTAAATTTCAAATAATCAGTTGTGGAGTTCAAATAGTCAACAAAAACATCCAGATCATGAAGTGTACCATTCCAAACAATTAAACAGTCATCAACAAATCTTTGATAAAAACTAATATAGGTAGAAAGATTCCTATTACTATGCAGATGTTTATGTTCCCATTGGTAAAGGACTAGGTTAGCGTATGTGTTAGCCACTGAGGTACCCATAGCTATTCCTGTTAACTGTAAATATAAAGTTTAGTTAAACATAAAAATATTATTTTCAAAACAACATCCATAAGACAGCAAATGTTGTCAATGGATTTGAAATCAGGGTTAGATTGTGTTATTAAAAATTCCCTCAGAAGCTCAAGTCCGCATCATTAGGAATGACGGTAAATAAGGATATGATATCCAAGCTAACTAAATAATGTCTTTTAGTTTTTATATCAGGCTCATTTCTAGTATACCATTGCTGTAACTTAGATAACAAATCATGTGTATCTTTCAGGATGGTATTACAATTAAGTAGATATGGTTGTAACTGTTTGTGCAAGTAAACTGAAACTGGTTCTGTAATCCAGCCTCCACCTGAGACGATAAGTCTCATTGGTGGGTTATCCATAGACTTATGTATTTTTGGGATACCATACAGATGAGGTATCAAAGGACAAGGTACAGTTAGAAAATGAAACAAATCAAGGTCGATGTCACCATTAAGCTGAAGTTCAAATATTACCATGTTGACATAACTCACACATTTCTTTACATCTGCATGTGTAACTATTTTAAATGCATTCTCATCATTCAAAAGTAAAGAAACAGCTGAAAAATACTTGTCTCAATCCATAATAACAGGCATACCACCTTTGTCCGCTTGCTTTATTACAATGTCATTATTATTTTGTAGACTTTTTAATGCTTCATACTCTGCAAAAGTCAGATTAAAGTTCTTATTCCTCATGGGCCGTAGGTATAGTTCTCTTATTTGTAGTTCACACACATCATGAAATGCATTCAATATGGGTGCATTAAGTGGAATAAAAGTACTTCGTCATTTTAGACTGTCTCCCATTGAGTTAGATTTACCAAACATTAGTTTTAAACTCAAGTTACGAACAAACAACTTTAAATCAGTTAAAGCAGACACAACATTATCACTACAGGATGGTATAAATTTAAATCCTTTGTCTAAACGAGAGAAACGAGCAGGATTTAACTCAAAAGATGATAAATTTAATGCCACAACTACTTGTGACTTACTTTGTTGAGTCCTAAAGGGCTCTCATTTTTACGTTTGTTTGCTATGGTTGCCTGTGTTGCATACGACCTTGCAGGTGAACCTCTAGACCTGGGTGATCTATTCACGATGGTTTCAGCGTGCTCCGGTTGGAATCGTTTATTAGTTAAATTTAAAGTTAGTTGTTGTGTCTTTTTAATAGCCATAGCGTTCGTATTCACATTCAGGTTGCCATCACGCTTGTTCTTACTTCCTATAGGCGCCGCATGCTTTGGGATGAGGAACATGATACCAAAAGGCCAGGCTCATTCGTAACTGGTGCAGGGGGAGTTTCAGATGTCAAGGGTGTAGAGGGCGGATTATTATTTAAAGAAATGTTGTCAAAAGTATCCAGGGAATCAAGTCCTTCTCTTGCAGGAACTACTTTTATTCCACTTAATGCACCCATATTGAATGCATTTCAAGATGTGTGTGAACTACAAATAAGAGAACTATACCTACGGCCCATGAGGAATAAGAACTTTAATCTGACTTTTGCAGAGTATGAAGCATTAAAAAGTCTACAAAATAATAATGACCTCATTTGTATGGTATCACAAAAATACATAAGTTTATGGATAACCCACCAATGAGACCTATCGTCTCAGGTGGAGGCTGGATTACAGAACCGGTTTCAGTTTACTTGCACAAACAGTTACAACCATATCTACTTAATTGTAATACCATCCTGAAAGATACACATGATTTGTTATCTAAGTTACAGCAATGGTATACTAGAAATGAGCCTGATATAAAAACTAAAAGACATTATTTAGTTAGCTTGGATATCGTATCCTTATTTACCGTCATTCCTAATGATGCCGGACTTGAGCTTCTGAGGGAATTTTTAATAACACAACCTAACCCTGATTTCAAATCCATTGACAACATTTGCTGTCTTATGGATGTTATTTTGAAAAATAATATTTTTATGTTTAACGAAACTTTATATTTACAGTTAACAGGAATAGCTATGGGTACCTCAGTGGCTAACACATACGCTAACCTAGTCCTTTACCAATGGGAACATAAACATCTGTATAGTAATAGAATCTTTCTACCTATATTAGTTTTTATCAAAGATTTGTTGATGACTGTTTAATTGTTTGGAATGGTACACTTCATGATCTGGATGTTTTTGTTGACTATTTGAACTTCACAACTGATTATTTGAAATTTAAAATGCAAGTTTCTGAAAATACTATGTGTTACTTAGATTTAAAAATCCAGCTGAATGATGGAATTCTTAATACTTCTGTATATAAGAAGGAAGTTAGCTGTTGTAAATATTTACATTACAGTAGTATGCACGCTCCACATATTTTCAGAAGTGTGGTAAAATCACAATTTATTAGGACAAGTAGGCTCAACACAGATGATGATGTATTCAAGTTACAACTGGATGATTTGATATTGGAATTTACCTCAAGTGGCTATGATGCCCACCTACTTAATAAGTCAAGAATTGATATTTTAGAGGCTAGGAAGACTTATTTGAAACCTATCAGCTTTAATCAAGGGCAAGATATTTCATTAACTACATCCCAGAAAAACAATAACAGCAATAAAGAGATGACTTCAGTTAGATATATGACTACGTTTAATAGAAGAAGTCACCTGGTTAAACAAATTATCTCAAGAAATTGGATAATTGTATTAGCTTCAGATGAAATGAAAGCTATTGTAGGTGATAAGCCATGCTTCTCTTATAGAAATATGAAGACTATCAAAAGCTTATTGTGTTATAAAGATTTTTATAAACCTAAGCCTATGACGTTGGCTTTTAAGCATGGAACTTTTCAATGTTTTAACTGTATTGCCTGTGCACAGATGTTTGGTAATGGTAGTGACATTTTCACACACCCTAGCACTGGTCAAGTATTCAATTTCAAAATTTCAGCTACTTGTAACACTTCATGTGTTATCTATTTGGCTACATGTAAATCCTGCACCTCGTTCTATGTAGGAAAAACTATTCGTAAGCTGAAAGATCGTGTTATTGATCATAATTCAGAAATCAGACGGTGTTGTGAAAATAATGCACTATATAAGCATATCAATATTCATGGCTCTGAACACTCTTTTAAGTTTAGAGTTATTGATTTTAATTGTCCTAGTGCCAGAGGTGGAGATTTGAATAATCGCCTTGAGATTAAGGAATTTGAATGGATTTTAAGACTAGCTGCTGATTCATATCCAGGAATTAACAGCAAAGTCAGTTTAAAACCAATTTTAACTAGATTACGTAATATTATTAATTGATTTTTTTAAAGTTTTATTATGTTGTTTGCACTTTAATTCTTGTTCATCACATGATTCTTGGCTGCTAATCATGTGACTTTTAGACCTGTATATAAGCTTCTAGTATGCAGACTTGATTGTATTAGTATTGAAGAAGCGTTCTAACCTATGAACATAGTTAAGTTTAGCACTGTTCAGATACAAGGTCTGTCAGACTCTTCTTATCTATCTAGTAGCCATTCATTTAAAAGCCAGTTAAAGTAATCATTATCAGATAGCTCGTGTTGTTGGGTTGTGGCCCTCTCTCCTTTGCAAAGCACTGTAGAAGGACCAATATGTTAATACTGGATCTTTTCAGCTTTTATTCTTGTTAGGATGAAATCCAACAAATGTGTATTTTTTCATGTATTTTACTGGACTGATGTTATGGATACATAGCTGTTTTTCATTGCTCAACATATAAGACTATACTAAGAAAAGTTAATGTCAGTTCTCCAGTTTGGTATGTCACATTGTACTTGTTTTATTAAGTCTGATATGCATATGGTGTTTAGTACTAGGACAATGTAAAATATGGAAGTTTAAATCAATGAAACCCATGCATCATTATTTTGTAAATTTGTAAGTAATTTACATTTTCATTTATGCTTGCAAAAGTACCCGTTCTCCTTCTTCCAAAACCTCCAGATTATTTACTCTGATTAATCTCTTCCATCAGTATCTGATATAGGCTCAAAGTTGGAATGAAACTGTGGTGCATACACTTGCAATAACTTTACTACTTGTGAGTGATAGTGCATATAAAGCTACATTCACTTTTGGGGATCCTTCTAAATATTAGGGCAGAACTACCTAAAGTATCAGTATTCTTATGAATTACAGTTTTGTCAGTTCCATTCTCTGACATTGTTTGCTTTTTACATAGTGATATTGCAGACATGGACGTCATAAAATGCATGATTTGCATTAATGAGTACAGTCTATACTTCCAGCACCAATCTTCCATAGCTTCTTTCTTTCTTTTTTTTATAGGTTTATACTAGGCTAACTGCCCTGAAGGTCCATTTTAAGCTTAGGCAATAACCCCAGGTCAGAATCAAACCCAGTACCTTGTGTCTGCTAGTTGAATACCTTACATTGTTTAAAAGAAATCTATGTTATACTGTAGTCTTGACTATGTAATCGCCTGACAATTACAGAGTAGTAAAAACTTAATGTACATAATGAAATGAAGTCAGTGTGATTATTCTTATAATTATGCACCAACATTAAGGGCAGCCTGCAGCTGAGCTAAAGCTCCTTCAGACATAAATACATAAAGAAATAAACAAATAAATAAAATGTGTCCCAATTTTTTTCACTTGTTTTAGCTTAGAAAATGGTCATGTGGATGGATCTGTCCCATTTTGGGATTCAGAATTCTGTAGATATAAAATATCTATAAACAAAAAGAACCGGACTAGAAAGTGTATTTAAAAATAAAATAATTGTTTTAAAAAGCCTTCTTGGTAGGCAGTATTTAGATACATTATCCAACAGGGATTTACAGAGGTTGTACTTTATTACAAGTCCTGCTGTTGTTTTGGGGGCAGAAATAACACCTCAATATGGGACTGTTTGGCCTGCTAGACAATGCAGCAATCAATGATCTCCTACTGGCTCTGGCTGAATCACTTTGCAAGTGCTTGAAGCAGCCTGAATGAAAATGAAAGAACACTTTTGAATATTCTCTCACAGATGGTAGAGCAAGGAAAACCATAAGACAGTATCTGTTTTTTGTTTTCCATTATGCATTTGTGTGTGTGTGTGTGTGTGTGTGTGTGTGTGTGTGTGTGTGTGTGTGTGTGTGTGTGTGTGTGTGTGTGTGTGTGTGTGTGTGTGTGTGTGTGTGTGAGTATGAGTGAATGGAGGGTAGTCAGCAGTGAGCTGGACTTTGTGCACTTGACAGTAACGAGCTTTATTTATATACATTTTCATTTCAATGTCTGATATATAAGCTATATTGGGTTAGTAAGCTGGATGCACTCGGTGGGCAAGTGCTCGTGTGTGTAGGGGTTTGCAATGGGTAACACAATATGCATCAAATAGCAAACTGAAAAACATTGCTGTAACCACTATTCAAGTATTTATTCGTTTACTGGATTTCAATCAAAATCTGAAGTATACATTCCCTATAGTGGATGTAATTAGTGGACAACAACTGTATGTCTGGGGCACTGCGATGAGTTGCACTGAATGTGCTTGACAATACTAAGCTGGATTGCACTAATATGACCTTTAGTTCCTATGCATCCAAATCAAAGTTATACATCTGAGGTGCACACAATCATTAAAGTGATTGTATCTAGTGGGCACATGTATATGAAGGGGATGCAGTGGGCTGTGCTGCACACTTCTGACAACTACAAAATGACCTACATTCCTGTGGCTATTATATATTTATTCAATCATCCAACTGAAAAAAGACATGTATGAGGTCTACACAGTCAATGAAGTGTCTGCAACTTCTGATAACCTGTGAATGAAAGTGATGAATCCCAGCTGTTCTGCAATCACAGTTAATTACAGCCCTATAGTGGATGTAATTAGTGGACAACAACTGTATGTCTGGGGCACTGCAATGAGTTGCATTGAATGTGCTCGACAATACTAAGCTGGATTGCACTAATATGACCTTTAGTTCCTATGCATCCAAATCAAAGTTATACATATGAGGTGCACACAATCATTAAAGTGATTGTATCTGGTGGGCCCATGTATATGAAGGGGATGCAGTGGGCTGTGCTGCACACTTCTGACAACTACAAAATGACCTACATTCCTGTGGCTATTATATATTTATTCAATCATCCAACTGAAAAAAGACATGTATGAGGTCTACACAGTCAATTAAGTGTCTGCAACTTCTGATAACCTGTGAATGAAAGTGATGAATACCAGCTGTTCTGCAATCACAGTTAATTACAGCCCATCCCCTCCCATTCCTGTTAGCCCAATCCACTTATTTGCTTCTTTCAGTCTCCTTTTGCTTTGATGTTACCAGCCACCAATGACTAACATATGAAACTAAATATCATCATTGTTGTGTTGAAATACAGAACTTTCAGAATTTCCTTCCACTTTATTCTTTCTCTGGGAGTTGTATTTTCTGGAACACAATAAATACTAACTGGGTAATAAGAATTACAGTTATGTCATCAGTGATTGCTGATGTTATATCAACAGTTACTGGACTGCTTTACGTGAAACTTAGCTGTGGTACTCTTACATTCTCAATTTTGAAAAATGTTTAAGATTTACTCCAAAAACATGACATTCTAAATGAATATTAATGCCATACTGTTAATTATAATATCTAAAAAGTACAAGAATGGATGCCCTATACTTCAATTGCAAAAGGAATGGAATTAATTTACTCTTTAAAGAAAGATTGAAGGATATGGTATAATAATGTGATGAAAAATATTATTATGTACATCTATGGGAAAATTTACCAGAAGAAGCGATTAAAGCCATTAAAGTCAGGAACAAAGTGGTGCACCAAGTTAGTAGAGTGTCAGGATTTCCTATGGAGACTGATAATAAATAAATTACCAGTAAACTAGAATATATAATAAATAAATTACCAGTAAAGCAAGTTGAAAGAGTATGTGTGGGGAGAAAGAGACAACAGTGCATATTTTTTGAAATGTTAAAAAATGTTGAATCTCTGAAAAGAGTTGTGTCAAGAAATTTTTTGTAGAACATTAATGGCATAAATAATATAGATGTGAATATGATTATATAAGGATATTATACAAACAAGAAGAAAGAATATGTGAGACGTGTAGATAAATATTTTATACAATAAGTGTTATTTGGGATGAAAGATTGAATTAATTTAGTTTAAAATTGATTTTGACAGATATATTATGAAAAAACAAGATTATGTTTGTGAAAGAAGGAGCTGGGGTCAATTATTGAAGAATAACAATTTATTTATTTATTTAGTTAACATATGTTTACCAGGAAAGTCTGACTGGACAGAGTCAATTTTCAGCAGAGGCCTGGGGAGAAATGCTCCAGACACATGTCTTTGGAATGTGGGTGGAAACTGGAGCACCTGGAGAAAACCTACACAAATGCAGGGAGGGCATGCTGACTCCAGATAGAAGGCTTCCCAGCTGAGAATTGAACCGAAGAACCTGTTGCTATGAGTTGACAATGCTAACCACTGCACCACCACAAAATGAAGATGTTAGAAGAAAAATGGTAGATAGCAAAAAAAATGGAAATGTGTATACACGTGCCTGTAAATATATACATTTTGTAAATATGCAAATAATGTATTTTTATATTTATTAAAATAAAGATCCCTGATCTTTTCAATAGGTGGTGTGGGATCATTTACATCTACCTGAACTACCACTAACTGAAGCAGAAGGTGCCTCAATTTAATGCCCATCCAAAGGGCAGGATTTGTAACACATCCACTTAATATTTGAATTGTAACATTTTTCTAAAGCATTTTATGCTAGAAAGGGTATAATGTTGACTAGCCATCATTACTGGGGTTTTTTTGTAAATCCGTAAGCATGTCTTATTCCATCTCCTTATATCATTACGGTTAGGTAAATTCATATTTTTTTTGGATCTTTTCTCAGGCTAAGAACCCCATAAAGTATCTGTCATCATGGTATCTGAATGACTGTTGTGTCATTTGGTTGGGTTCTGTAGATCATAGAGCATGTGCTATGTGCTGTATCTTTAAGCAGCACATCAAAGACTGAGAGTGCACGTATAAATATGAAGCACGTGTCATTCCTAGTGCCATTTTAAGAATGCAGCCAGAGTGTAAGCCTGCATGAATACAACAGTCAGTTTCTATATAAGTTACTTAAGTTAAAGTCAGTAAACTTCTATTGTGATGTATTTGAATAAAATAAAGCTGCTTAAACAGAACCCACAAAGATTCCTCTATTGTGTCCAAAGTAGGAGGGCGGCATGGTGTCCGAACTGGGATCGCAGAAAATAAGATTCAGTGCCATGAGGTGCAGAGATGACAGTGAAGGTAAACTAGGAGAAACGAGCATGAAAAAGTGCCAGAAAAGGAGCAAAGGTAATGAGAATATATACAAACTACTTGTTTCATAAAAATAACAAAAACAGGGCAGCACAAGGGCACAAAATGCATTATTAAACAAGCAGAATGCACAAAAGGCTTATTAACTAAGGAAAATGTTTAGTCAATGTAATTTATGAAACAATTAACAGAAAAGTAAAACGAGTATGTTTAAAGGCAAAATGGGCATGTTTACAGTAAAATGAACAGAAGAAAAGTACAATGGGCATGAAAAGAGATTTAATTACCAAAACGAATTTAATAAGGGCAAAAAGGGACAAATTAAGCATAAATAAAGCAAGGCAGCTGCATGTTTATTGGTAAAGTGCTATGTTTTGGCATGACTATGAATTTGTATTGTATCAAGGGGATAACTAAAGTTATTTGAAGTATCTCAAAGTGTGTAAAAGTGCTTGCAGTGTGCACTTATTACTGTGCATATATTTCAAAGAGTTATTTGTGTGCAAAGTTCAACTATTTTGTGAAAGTGCAGTCAAAGTATAGCTATTTCAAAAAGTTTCTTGTGCTGAGTGTGTCTATTTGCAAAGTGTCACCATTACAGAGTGTTTCTTGCACTGTAGAGAATTGCCTAGAAAGGAGCCACCATTTTGGGAAGTTTCAGTGTGTTGTGTACAGTTTATTCGCAAAGTGCCATTACTTTGAAATGTTATTGACTATGAGCTTCTCCTGCCCAGGTCATTCACATCATACAGTTATTTGAAGTGCTTCTTAAATGATGATACATGACTTTAGCAATACAATGTTCAAAAGTATTAGGCTGCCCTAGAAACTTATTTTGCAAAGTCCAGTTACACAGAGGCTTGCATCGTGCAGTTATTTAATGTGTTTCTTATACTGATAACAGGTGATTTCATGCAATGCAGTAATTTCAAGAATATTACAGTACCCAAGAGATACTTCTTTTGCAAAATTCAGTTATACAGAGGCTTGTTGTGCTTTTGAGCAAAGTTACAAATACTGGCATACATTTCTGGCATATGTGTATGTGTTCATGCTTATTTGCAAAACCCTTCACTGGCATGTGTTAATATGCCAGACAGATTTCAAAAGCCCTTACTCCTTGTATTTGATCAGAATATTGCAGAGAACTGGAGAATATTTGAGCAAGAGTACAATATTTTTAAACAAGCAGCTTATTCAGATAAAGATGCACATACCAGGGCATTCATTTTGCTAAACTTAGCTGGGTCAGAGGCTATAGAAAGAAAGCATTCATTTGTGTATGCACCAGGACTGTATGAGGTAGAAGTTGAAAACCATCATATTGTTGCACAAGGTGAGTCAAGAGAAGATCCTGAGTGTTTGAAGTGCAAGTTCAGAGAAATGTGTAACCCCCAGACAAATATTACACTAGAGAGGCATTTGTTTTACATGAGAGATCAGAAACCAGGGGAAACTTTTGCAGCTTATATAACTGATCTGAGAAACAAGGTTAAAACATGTCGGTTTGGTGACTTAGAAGATGAGTTGATAAAGGACAGGCTTGTGTGTGGTATTAATAGTGCTGCTGTGGGAAAGATCTTGCTTCACTATAGTGATTTAACATTGAGTAAAGCCATAGAGATTTGGGAAATCCATGACGTGACAGAAAAACACACAAGCGTGCTTGCAAGTGACAAGAGCATGGTTTCAGTAGACTCCATAGCAAATGTGGACAGCATACAACATGTGGCAAGCAGAAATAGGCCTACTAAGCACATGGCATCTACATCCCTTGCTGGCTCACCAAGGACGTTTTCCAGCAAGTTCTAAGTTCATAGTTTTCCAGCAAGTTCTAAGACCAGTTCAGTTAAAGGCGCATACTTAGTACAGTACAAGCATGAATCAGCAAAACCCAAGTCCAGCTTTATTGTTAACTGCCACAGTTGTGGTGCAAATCATGAGTCTAAAAGAGAGAAATGCTTAGCATTTGGTCAGCAATGTCACAAGTATAAAAATTGGAACCATTTCCAAAAAGCTTGCAAATCAGGTAAACCTTGTGCAGTAGTAAAGAAAGGTCATACAAAAAAGTAAGTTGATCAATTAGAAATGCAGCAGTCAGCTCTCTATGTGGATGGTGTATCAGTAATTGGTGAAACGGTTGATGCAGTGAATTTACTGACAAAAAGCAAAGTGTTCTGCACAGTCCAGATCAATGGTAAATCTACAGAGCTTAAAGTAGACACTGGTTCAAAGGGTAATGTTACATCAGCAGACACATTTGCTAAAATGAGAACTAGTGAGCAACTGAATGTGGCCAGTAGTGCAAAACGTGTTGCTTATGGAGATAAAAAGAGTCAAACTGAAGGCTCAGTAAAACTTTCATGTTATTTGGCTAAGAACTGTTACAACTGGTTATTCTATGTAGTCAGAAAACCAGGACAGTCGTCGTGTCTCAAAAATCATTTGGGAATGAATCTGCTTTATTTTACCAAAGACGTTCGTCACATAAGTTATAATTTTTTTGAAGTAATTTTTTTCAGAATATGCTATTTTTGATGATAGGTTTGGCAAACTTCCAGTAGTGTATTCCAAGAAGTTAGACCCAGAGGTCACTCCAGTAGTCAGACCAGCAAGCCGAGTTCTGATAGCTATGCAAGACAAAGTTATGGCTCAGTTGGATAAAATGGTGCAAGATGTAATTTGTCCAGTTACAGAATGAACTGAATGGGTATCATATCGTCTATGGTAGCAGCTCACAAAAAAGGCTCAGATGAAATTAGAATATACATTGACCCAAGAGATTTGAACAAAGCATTGAAAGACCATATCGTCCAATGTGCACAGTTGAAGAGGTAACAGATCTAATACCAAATGCCACTGTTTTTTTCTGTTTTGGATGCAAATAGTTCATTTTGACAAGTGATGCCTGATCGTAAATCCTCACTGCTAACTACTTTTGGTACTCCATTTGGCAGACACAGATTTCTAAGGATGCTGTTGGGAATAAATTCTGCAAATGAAGTCTTCCAGCGTGCAATCGAGCAAATTTTTCGTGTTATCCTTGTGCCGTAATAGATGATTTATTGGTTGGAGGCAAATGGTGAAGCAGAGCTTGACAGAAACCTAAAGAAAGTTCTAGACAGAGCATGTGAAGTAAACTTGAAGCTCAATCTTCTGAAGTGGAAATTCAGACTTTCAGAAGTTACATATGTAGGTCATTCATTTACCCGTACTGGCATGGAGACCAGACCCGAACAAGCAAGCAGCAATTCTTGAGATGTCAGCACCAGACAATGTTCAAGCTCTACAGCATTTTTTAGGCATGGTCAACTATTTAGGCAAGTTTATGCCAGACTTCAGTGAGTTGACAGCACCTCTAAGAGAGCTAACATGCAAAAATGTTGCATGGTCATAGTTAGAACGGTATCAGAAGGCATTTGATGACCTCAAGTAGAAAATTGATACCTCAGCTACATTAAGATACTATGATGTGAACAAACCAGTTACTCTTTCTAGTGATGCTTCAAAATTTGGTCTAGGTACAGTTTTACTTCAACAGGGCAGGCTAGTAGCCTATGCATCTAGAACACTTAACCCAAACTGAGATGCAGTATGCTGATATTGGTTGTATTTATGGTTGAGCTGTTCAGATTGAGACTGATCACCAACCTCTAGTTACTATTCTATATAAGCCTATGCATTCAGCTCCAGCAACATTACAAAGAATGATGCTCAACTTGCAAAATGGTCTATACAAAAGGTAAACAATTCTATCTGGATAATACTTTATCCAGATCACCCAGAAATGCAACAGAACAGCTTGACACAGATAACTTTGACTTTGATGTGATGGCAGTGCATAATCTTTCTCCCATTAGGCTTGATGATTTGAGAAATCACACTAAGACTGATCCGATTTTGCAAAAGCTCAGTCAATACCTTAATGTCAGATGGCCATCAAAGCAATCCAGTGTACCAATTGAAATGCAAAACTATTTTCCCTACAAAGATGAATTGTTGATGGAAGATGGCATTATTTTCAAAGGTCCTAAAATTGTTGTCCCTGCTTCCTTGCAATATGAGTGCATCCAAATTTTGCATCATGGTCACCAAGGTTCTGCATCCACCAAGAGGCGAGTGAGAGAATTAGTATTTTTCGCCTTCATTACCGAAAGACATTGATAGAGTACTTTCTTCTTGTTCAGTATGCAATAGTACTAGACTACCTCCAAAGAGAACGACTTCAGCTACATCCAGTTCCTGAACTACTGTGGTCGACAGTAGCCACTGATATCTTTGAGTGGAACAATCAACACTACTTGGTATTGGTAGACCTTTATTTGAATTGGTCTGAGACTGATTACTACCTAATCTAACATCTATTACTGTTATTACTAAGCTGAAACATTATTTTTCAGTCCATGGTAGTCCTCTCAGTTATTTCTGACAATGGTACTCAATTTACTAGCCAGTTGTTTCAGAAATTTGCAAGAGAATGGGACTTTCTACATATTACCAGCAGTCCTGAGTATCCTAAGTTGAATGGCCTGGCTGAGTGAGCTGTGCAGGGTGCGAAACAGCTACTTGAAAGGTCAAGACATGACAATTCAGACATTTTCTTAAATCTAATTAACCTTAGGAATGTACCTCTTGATGATGTTCTTGGATCTCCAGCTCAACAACTTCTTTCCAGGCAACAAACAAACAAGGAACACACAACATATTTCTACCAATCTACTAAAGCCTAAAGCCAAGAATAATAAGATCATCTAGGCTCAATTAATTAAGAAGCGTTCTATCCAGAAGTCATCATACGACAAGTCAGACAAACATCTTTCTCCATTAAGGAAGGAAAAATGGTCAGACTTCAAATGGATAAAGGTTTTGATCACACAGGGCAAGGTATTGGCAAATGTCCTTAACCGAGATCCTATCTTATAGACTTGGAAGGTACGCAGTACAGGTGAAACTGTAAAGATCTGTTACCTGTACCAGAATCATCATCACAACATTGTTATAATGACTTAGACTCTAAATCTCAGAGTGAACCAAATGTTTCCATCTCAGAAGGTGCTCCTACTTATGATTCCATTCCTGAAGATGTTCCAAGAAAATCAGAGATCGAATATTTTTCAGAGACAGTTCCAGTAGTTAAGCCCAGTTCCCAATTTTATATCACACTTTATGCACGAGTATCTAAGCCCAATGTGAAATATGGAGCAACATGGACTTAACTGCATATATATATATATATATATATATATATATAAATAGATATAGATATATATATATATATATATATATATATATATATATATATATATATATGTATGTGTGTGTTATATAGTGTATTAATGCATGACTGATAACTGTCTGTGATATCTGCATGTCAAAATATCCATAACATTGCATGTTTTGTTTTTCAAGAGGGAGAATGTAGATCAGAAGGCACGTGCTATGTGCTGTATCTTTAAGAAGCACATCAAAGACTGAGAGTGCACGTATAAATATGAAGCACGTGTCATTCCTAGTGCCAGTTTGAGAATGCAGCCAGGGTGTAAGCATGCATGACTATAGCAGTTCCTCTGTATATAAGTTAATAAGTTAAAGTAAGTAAACTTCTATCATGTTTGTAAAAATCTGCTTAAACAGAACACACGAAGACTCTTCTATTGTGTCCAAAACAGGAGAGTGACAGGTTCTGACATTAGATACAGCATTTTTTCTGTAAATACATATACAATTAAATCAGTTATTTATATGTATTTTAATAGTCATTTATTAGTGTTTTATGCAAAACCAAAGTACATTTTTATCATAACAGAAAAGTAAATAATCAGGTATAAATATTTGCAATGACTCATACACCACTATACCTCATTAAAAAGGAAGAAAAAATACAGTCCCTAGTCATTGACAGCAGAAAAAGCACCATAATTGAAAACACCTTTAAAATGTCATCTTAGTCCACAATATCTTCATTGCTATTGAATTCAGAGAAAGCCGAACACAACTGCAATGCTGAAATACTGATGCTGAATGGAATAAGATGACCCTAATAAGATAGGATAATATATTTAGTAACAATACTAGCAGTAGCTAAAAGTCTACAGACAGAAAATGGAAGAAAAAGAAAGGAATATTCTTCATTTATATCTTTAAGATATAAATGCAATCAATATCATGCTTTGAAACCTGCCAGAATAATCAGCAATCTTCGTTCACTGAGGATAAATCCTTAGACATGTACTCACCATGTGATTCCAGGATCCTTGTTGACCACATCCATGTAGGAAACTGTATTTTTACAGATCAGCCCATGTTTTCAGGACTCTAGTAAGCCATGTATAAAATGTCCTTGTTGGATCATAATACTTCAGAAGGATTTTTGAAAAATATTTTTCAAATATTTTTTATACTTTATCAGCATTAATGGGAAGAAAAGTTTATTATTCCATCTGAAAATAATCTTACTTGTACAGCCATATTGAGGGAATCTAATAAAGTTGGTCAACTTAGCTAGGGATTTTTATGCCAGTAAATAAGGTCAATAAAAGGGGTCTATATCAGTTTGTCGAAATGGCTGACGTTTGAACAGCAGATGTTCAAACTATGAAGTTCGAACACTGATTATTGCGAAGCCACGGAACACCAAATTCTTTCCCAGGGAAAGAAATTGCTGGGCCGTTTCTGTGGCTTCACGATTATCAGGACTGTGGTGGGAAGTTATGGGTCGGGTTCAGGTAAGTGTGCGATTGTGTGGATGTTAGAGTTAGGGCGCGGATTAGGTGAGTTAGGGTTAGGGCGCGGGTGAGGTGGGTGTGCGATAGTGACAGACTTTAGGGTTAGGGCAGGATAGGTGAGTTAGGGTTAGGGCGCAGGTCAGATGAATGTGTGATGGACATTAGGGTTAATGTTTGGGTTAAGGTAAGTGGATAGATAGTAGTGTATGTACAGTTTAGTGTAGGGTTAGATGTAGGATTTTAAGTGTTTGTGTGTGGATTGCTGTTTTTTTTTGGTGTGCTTGTGTTGTGTGTGTGTTTCTTGGAACAGCAATTTTTTTCCCCGTGAAAAAAATCGCTGTTCTAAACTTCAATGTTTTTGTACTTTGTGGTTAGAAGTTCGAACATATGGTGTTCAAACTTCAGCTGTTTCAGTGAACTGATATAGACCCAATAAAAGAGCTATCAGACTAACAAAAAAGGATGAGCATTTTGGAATTCTTGTCTTAGCCATATAGTTGGCTAGTTTAAAATGAGAAGCAACTTGAGATTGCATTTTCCTTCTGCTTTTTATAGTTTTGCACTTGTTTTATATCAATTTAAGTTGTTTTTGTATTGTATAACTGTTTTAGGCTACACAGTAAAGTGTGCTAGCCTGTTTATAGCATTTACAGTGTTTTCTGTGTGTTTTTCTACTGTTTCCTGAAAAAAAACAAAAAAAAACAAAAAAATATTCTCTTTTCCCGCCTTTGCCGAACTAGATTAGTCCAAATTTCAGGTTTTTCTGAATTCTGGACTGTGGTATAGTTTCCTGTGTTGCCCATATCCTTACTTGGATAGGAGGAAGTTTCTCTGTTCACCAGTGAGAGTGGGGAGCTTTGAGCAGCCTATCTGTCCTGGAGGAGTGGTCTCAGCCCTGAAACTAGTAGCTTATTGGCCACTCTGGGTCAATTCCTAACTCTTTCAGTTTCTCGGTTTTAGAACCTGCATTTGTGCAGTTTTGCACAATCGGGCAGCGCCGCTTAAACGGGTTTAAACTATTCCCAGCTCCACAAAGTCTGCTCTTCACTTTTTCCCTTAGAACTGTTCTAAATCTCAAAGTAAGCACTCTATTTTCATTCTAAAGCCCTGCAGTTGCTCGTATAAGTAATCTTATAAGTAAGCACCAATAAACTAAAGCACTACACACTCTTATACTCCCTTTAAGTACTTGGCTCCTTATCGGTCCTTTTTGATCAGTCAAAAAGTAGTTCCTTATACTATTCTGGCATGTCCAGAAGTCAGGTTCGGGTTTACTCTCCAGTCCAGCTGGTGAATCTGGGAATCTTGAGGCAATGTTACAACTGCCTTATGTACACAGACCACCCTCTCCTCCTCCCAACAAGCTCAAATATATGTGAGAGATGCAACTATATAGCCAAACTGGAGGCTGAGCTCTCTCAACCCAATACTGGCGCAGTCAGTCAGGAGGAGAAGGTAACCATACACACCACAAATCCAGTCTCACATAGATCTATTGCAACAGAAAACCAAACACATAAACACACAAAAACATACTCGGAGGCTTTAAATAAAAATCTGCCCAAGCAGCAGAGACCTACAAAGCAGACATCCAAGCAACCACTACCCCACAACAATACCCACATATCACATAGTTCACAAAGTCAGTGTGCCACAGAGTCACAGCCCTTAAGGCTAAACAACACACCTAATACACTTGTAATAGGTGACTCTATTGTCAGACACACTGACGTCCCACTCACCAGGCTGAACAAGGAGAAGGTCACTGTAAGCTGCCTGTTGGGTGCCAGGATCCGCCACATAACATAAGCACTCAGGTCACTCCAAAGCAAGTACAAATATGACTCCGTCATTGTCCATGCTGGTGTGAATGACCTGAGATGTACCTCCCTGGACTACATGAAAAGAGAAAAGAGGAGCTCTCTGATCATGTAGCCCAGGCCGGTATGACCCTGATCTTGAGTAGCATCTTACCCTCACCAAGAATGATGCCACAGTATAAAGACAAAAATGATCAATTTTAACAACTGGCTAAAGTATTGGTGTCATTCAAAGGGGATCCAGTGTCTGTCAGCCTGAGATGACATGCTCGACAAGCCACGTTGCTTTGCTAGGGACGGCTTGCACCTGTCACCCCTGGGCTTTCAAATACTGGCTAAGGCTCTTGCCACCCCCATAGTGCCTTTTTTAGGCAAGGCTCAAAATACAAACCCACCTCCATAGACAACACAAAGAAAAAGAAACTATGGGTAATGCTGCTCAACGCCAGAAGTCTAAACCTCAAGATGCACGCACTCGAGGCTCTCCTCAGTATGGAGAATATCGATATCTGTGCAGTAACAGAAACCTGGTTCAAGGCTCCCGAGAGCACCCCAGCACTACCAGGTTATACCTCATACCATGCTTTTCGCCCCCAAAACTTGGACCAAACCACAAAGGGAGGGGGAGTATCCATATTCATCAAAGATACCCACACCTCCAGGTTAGTGGCACTGCATGAAGCATCGGAGACCATCCATGTGCAACTAACAGTGGGCAAAACTGCCTTTCAGTTTGTAGCCTGCTACAGACCACCCTCCCAAACTCAGGAACCCCACTCGGCTTTCCTGAGAACACTGGAGAATATGAAGGTCTCTCCAAACACCATTATATTGGGTGACTTCAACTACCCAAACATACACTGGGAGCACTACTCAAGCCCCAACACCCTCACCCAATGGTTCCTAGAATTTATAAACTCAAATGCTATGGAACAACTGGTCACCACTCCCACAAGAGGGGAAAACATATTGGACCTGATCATCACCAACATGGGGACTCTATGTTCCATACCAGAAGTATACCTCTCATTGGTAAGATCTGACCATAAATTAATCTCACTGGACATCCATATCCCATCCCCACCCCCAGCCAAGGAAACCACAGTGAAGAACTTCTCAAAAGCAAAGTTCGCACTTCTCAAAACCAAGGTGGAATCCTTCAAAGCCCCCGGGCCAGTGGAAAATATGGCCCAAACCACAGAATCCTTTACAAACGCTTTCTATGGACACCTATAGGAATGCATGGATCATGTTATCCCAAATAAAACCAAGACTCATTCTTCCAAAGGCAGGATACCTGTCTGGTGGACCCCAGCCATAAATAAGCCATACAACAGAAGGAGGAAGCTACTACATGATAGAGCAAAATCCCAAAAAGGGATGGCATCTCTGATCAGTACTAGCAAGAAACTACGATCCCTCATAAAATCATCTAAGGCCAGCCTCGAAAGAAAAATTGCACAAGATGCTAAAGATAATCACAAGGCCTTCTTTAGTTATGTCAGGAACCTGAGTGGCAACTCCCAGATATGCTCCGAGTTAGTTCAAAATGACACAGAATACACTGAACCCACAGACATTGCCATAATCCTGGCAGACAGGTTCAGTGCAAACTTCTCCCCCCCCTTCCCCCCCAAAAGAGCAAATGTCTATCCCAACAGAGTATAGCCTCCCTGACATCACAAATACACAGGTGAGAGCTGCCCTCTCCAAAGCAAAAAACACAGCATCAATGGGACCGGACGGTGTCCTGGGCTGCGTTTTACACAAACTCCAAGAAGAACTGAACCCTCGCATAAAGTCACTGTTCAGTCTCGGCCTTACTACAGGATATGTACCCAAGGAATGGCGTACAGCAACAGTGGTCCCACTCCACAAAGGTGGTGCCACAATGGACCCCGGAAACTATCGCCCTATAAGCCTGACTAGCCTGGTCTGCAAAGCTATGGAGTGTATCATCATGAAACTCATAAACAAAGACATTGGGAACCTCCAAACACTGGATCCTACCCAATTCAGCTTTGTTAAGGGCAGATCTTGCCTCTTGAACCTGGTCGACTTCTTTGAAACAGTCACCAAGGCCATAGATGAAGGGAAGGTAGTCCACACAGCCTACCTGGACCTCGCAAAAGCCTTCGACACAATACCCCACTCGGGCATCATAAATAAGCTCACCAGCTTAAATATCAACCCCTATGTCACAAGATGGGTTGCAAACTGGCTCAGGATAGAACCCACATGGTCAGAATTGCAGGTGCCATGTCAGACTCTAAACCAGTTACAAGTGGCGTCCCACAAGGCTCAGTCCTGGGACCTCTCTTGTTCGGTATATATTTCTCTGAGGTACAAGCTAACATGGGAGGACTATGGCTGACCAAGTTCGCAGATGACTGCAAACTGGGTGCCATAATTGACTCACCGACTGACACAAGCATCCTCCAAAAGGGTCTCACAGAGATGGATAAATGGTGCCAGAGCCATGGCCTAAAGCTAAATGCCAAAAAGTGCATAGTCATCCCCTTTGGGAAAAACAAAGTGCCCACAAATTACCACATAGGTGGTAATCCATTATGTACGGAAGAAGTAATTAGGGATTTGGGGACCCAAGTAGACAGCAATCTCTCCTTTGACAATCACATTGCCAAAGTGGTTAGAAAGACCTTCTATATAGCCCACCTTATCACAAAAGGGTTCACATCTAGATCAAGAGAGGTTATTGTGCCCCTCTGCTCATCACTCATCAGGCCCATAATTGAATACAATGCCCCATTTGGGATGTACCTTACCCGACACCTGCAGCAACTGGAAAGACCCCAAAAGTACCTCACCAAGAGGATCAAGGGACTCAAACAGATGCCCTACACAGTTAGGCTAAAGAAACTCCAGCTCTACTCAGTTGCTTACACACACAGAGGCGATCTGTGCCTGACGATAAAGCCATGTCCAACCCAGAATTAATGGACATGCTCCACCTCAGGAAATCCAAATCCCTTAGAGCTACACGCTCCAGGGACTTAAACCTCAGCATAGAAATAAATAGGACATGCTGGAGGGACAGATTCATATCCCAGAGGCTCCCCTCACTCTGGAACAAAATCCCAATCCATGTTAGGCAGAGTCCCTCAATGACCCTCTTCAAGAGAAATCTTGACGAGTGGATGGGAGATCGTAGGTTTATCCCTGGGATCTCTTCTGTGTTCCTACTAGACAGAGGCACAGTAAACTAATCTCAAAAGGGCTATCTTCTGTGACCTACTATACAGAGGCACAGTCAACTAATCTAAAAGGGTGGTGAAAGCCAAACACACTCTGGCTAGGCTTATAAATGCCCTAGTGCAGATAGCCTAGTGTCAACCTATGAACCTATGAACCTATACATTTGTATCATTAAAGATAAAATCATTCAGTGAACAGAAAATATGCTCATGATCCCTCTTGTCTGATAACAAATTAAGCATTTGTAATAGCCATGTCAGTAAAGGAAAAGCTAAAAGGCAAAAATAATGAAGGTGAGGGTATGTATAAGTTTTATTCTCAATAAGTATCTGTATTAAGTGAAGATGAATATCCTTAGAATTTCCTTTGTGTAACATATTCATGAATAACCAAGAGGAGAATTTGCAAAAGCTCTTAAAAAGAAGTAGAAAAAGGTTGTTCCAAGTATCTTTTGATGGTACATTTATTTATCCACATTTAAAACAGCAGAGTTTCTGTTACAAATATTATATTTCAATTTCTTTGATGAGAGGTTCAGTAAATCCAATGGAATTTAAGGATAAACTCTGCATCAAACAAATTTCGAATAGATTCTCCTAGTTTGCTTTACTGTGGCTACAGAGGAGGTGGAATAAAATAGTTTTATATAAAAGTATGAAATTTGGAAAAAAATGCAATTTCAGCAAATCAAGTCTACCAGACAAAGAAAATATTAAGTTCTACCATTTAGTTGAAATGTGATGCATTTGTTCAGAAAAGATTTGATAGAATTAATCTTTTACCTAGCAAATGAGTATAGCATTTCAACTTTTAGAAAGAGCATTAAAGAAAAATTGTCTGATGAAACAATTAAAAGATGTGCCTCTGTATAGACTAAAAATGTATCAGAGTCCATTCCATGAATATTTTTTGAATCATAGATTAGCACTAGGCTAAGTGCCCTTGTGAGTCTAGCCAATTATCCCTTGTGCGACTCAAACCTTGGCACCTTGTGTTTGTAAGGCAAACACCTTTACCATTAGGCCACCCTCTTGCATTGCATTAGATAAGGTTAAGTGTTAATATCAGGATTACTCTCTTACACTACCTATAAGTAGAGATGAATTGGACCATCTGGCCATTTATGTGCAGAACAATATTTAGATAGATTAAACTCTCAATCAAATTTGAAATAAAAGATGATTACCCAGTCTGATTTGAAATATGTGACAAATGGGTCATGTTGGTTTGATTGATATCTGTTTAACTGACCACATTTGATCAATTGCACAGATAGATGACAAGTGTGCGAGATCAACAATCCCTGGCAACTGAGTACTTTGTGAGTATAACTTTATAGTATCCTTATTATGTCCCTAGAGAAGTAGCAGTATTTGAGTCACAATGGAGAGAAAGAAAATCATTCTGTTGCTTCAGTTTCACTTGAGCTATGTTTGCTAGAAACTTCACTTACTGAAGTGTAATCCATCTTTGGTAGAGCCTGGTGCAAAATAGGTTTTTCAATTTTGCCTTAGGAAGGTCTTCATAACTTTGAATGTCCCTTAAAGAAACAGATGCTTTTTTTCTGTATCCTTTTTCTCCTATTCATATTCATAAAATAATCAAAGAGTATAAAATTAACATAGCTGCTTAGAATATGAAAGAAAAGCCTACTGTCAATTTTATATCGAATACAAAAATAAATAAATAAAAAAATCAAAAATAACCAAGAGAGGATAGATACATCTACTACTTACATGATGTTATATCTTTCCACATGCCATCACCAACATCCACTTCCCATGGCCTGTAACAGCCAAGTGATATATATGCATTTGCTTTTTTGACAATGGCTTGTGCCTACTTGATGACTTCTGTTTTTAAATTAAGTCATCATTTGACAGTATCTGGATTATCTAGACAACTCTTTTGAACCAGGAATGTTTGACTGTGAGTGTAAAGTAATTTGTGAATGTATTTTACCTTTACACTTAACATAAGACTTATATAGCCTGTACAGAACTTTGACAGCTTGAAAATTCCAGCAGAGTGGTGAATTGTATTTATCTTTATTTTTTATTGGCTTATTATTGTTCCTTTGAGAACTTGCAGCTTCAGATTTCCCATTTCCTGAGATGTTTCTGTCAGTTATTCTATTCCTATATATAAAGGATGATCAGGAAATACTTTTGTCAGATGTAAGCTATTGCATCTAGTATTGCTACTGATTAAGGCTGTTCCATGCACTGAAGCTCTTATTACCTGCTGGCTCAGACTCATATTTTTATAAACAGTAGCAAGAACTGACAAAAGATGATCTGCTTAGTTTTATCCAAGATGCTCTCAGTGACAAAGGAGGTGAGAGAATGGCCAGAAGACAATGGAGTAAACAAATCTGGAGACAAGACAATAATGAAGCCTTCAAGTATGTAAAGAGCCACTCTAAAATCATCTTCTCCTTCCATTACATCAGGGACAGGATGTAATATTACATAACCATGATATTATCATGTTAGATAAAATAGCAAAAATCACTATTTTTTCTTTGCGTGCATGGGATACTTACACAACTCAACTGAGTCTGTGTTCACTTTAAGAATTATTTATTTTTCCTTTTTCTTTACTGATTACATCACTAATTTGGGATGATTGGTTTGTTTTACAGGTGTGTCTATATTTGCATCCTTTTAAAATAGAGCGAGTTTTAGTTGCATTCAGAGTTCTAATGATGTTTTGGTAACAAAAAGATGAAAGCGCTTAACTGTGGATGCCTTTAATGTTTTTCCATTAAACGTTTCCTACGATTGTTTTGGCAGCTGGCAATTTGGTGGTTTTTGCTGTTCTTAGTTTTATATTTCTACCAACACTGGAATTCACCCTTATTCTTGGTTGACTGGAATGTTAGAAAGAATATTAAAGCCTCAAGATGTAATAAAAAAATCACATATTAGCTATTGATTCCTGAACCACTGGAGTCTTTTTTGACCATACTACTGTAGCTCATTAAAGACTATATAAATTAAACGTACAGAGTATAGGACAATGTTAAAAAAAACAGCTTTCATCTGTAAAACCTTAAAAAATAATGATAAAAACGTCCTCAGAAATTCATCAACTCTGGCAAATGTGTGTCTTAACAGGTTTATCTGGAGTATATTTCTTGAGAAGTATTCAGGAAATAATGTATCTCAGACTTCACTGTTATACTTACTCAAGCTTATAGGTTCATCTATAGTTTTCTCATAAAATATGTCACATTACCCAGTAATCTTCATTTTATTATTCATATTGAATTTAAATTATAACAAATGTTTTTACCACTACCATCAAAATGTCACTTTTTATCAAAGAAGGAATCTATTAAAAAGACAGTGCCATAAACTATATTTAAAAGTTTATGACAGCTCTGCTTTTTGACTGATATGGATAGTGTTACATATAAATGGAAATCACACCAAAGGAATGAGACTGTGGGCAGGTCTGAGCATCATCTAATGCCTCACTGGTCTTCTTGCTCCTTGATTACTCACAGTTAAAAAAAAAACAAAAAAACACTAACATAACCATTTACATAACACATAAAAATACAGGTGGATTTTTTAAGTTTAAAAAAGAAGTATTTCATCAAAATTTTCTTGTAAAATAACCTTGTATGTCAGCAAGGCAGAAAACACAAGGGGTTTTCATAGATGTTAATCTCTGCGGTGCTAATAGTGGTTCACTATTGTGGTCTAGTACTGCTACAGAGCTCACCAGTGATTCATATAAACATGAGAATCACATGGAGCAGAAAGAAGTTCATTAGTGACTCACCTGCATGTCTCTGAATCAAACACTTAACACAGTTTGAATAACTGTGTTATGTTCTCCCTATGTACTACTGTTATACAAAAACTCACACACACACACACACACACACACACACACACACACACACACACACACACACACACACACACACACACACATGCACCAAGCACAATTTGATCATACACAGCAGTGCCATTGCACTTATAACCTAACCACTATTTTTTGAGTCATACAAGCATACTACTTCAACTGTGGTGCACACCTCTGGGGCAGAGCATTTGGATAAAATAAAGTAACTTTTTGTGTGGAGATATCTGCACAATAGAAAACTGAATGGCATGTGTTTTCATGGTGTAGACAGCCAGTGCAATCAGATTTCTTAATTCTTGTAGAACCTTTCATTTGAGCAATGTTAGATAGTTTATCAGTTCTTGACTAACAAGGTTAGCATTATCAGATCAGCAGTGTCTTGTTCTGACACCACAAATGGTGTCCTTTTTGAGGCAGAGAGATTGTCCTTCTGTTCTTGGATTAAGTTTAAAGTTTTTGATTATGATAATCATGTGTTACAAATGTGTATATTAACAGATCATGTGTGGGCCTCTGGTCCCTACAGGTTAGTTATGGTTTAGCTGGATGTTTTGATTCCTCTTCCACGCATGTATAGTCTTCACTAGAGGCTCATATTTTTCTATATCTGTCAAAGGAGGTCTTGGTTATTCCACTCCCTTAAAATGTTTTGTAACCCAGATGTCTTAATAATAGACATCCCATCCTTGAACTTGAAAATTTTTGGACAAGGATCTAGAGAAGACTGTTTACATGCAACTTGCTTATGTTGGAGAAGTATATGGGCTGATGAATCCCCTTCTAATGTGGTATCTGTATTGGTCATTTTACTGAGACTGTCCTCACAGGGCAGTAAATGAAGCTGTCATGGCCAGAGATCAAAGCTTTATTCTTAACTTGTCCAGCTTAATCTCATATTCATAGTCAAATATTGTGGATCACGGTAAACATATCGGGTGGTCATATTATTTTTGTAGTCTGCCTGGGAGGCCATGTAGTCTGTTAAGTAAAGTTTAGACAAAAGGGAAAAAGTGGTAATGTTTTGTCAATTGCATCTTTCATCAAAACTTGTGCATTTAAAACAGCAAGATAATGGGACAGTGAGGGTAAGTAGTGGTAACAAAGTCCTTTACCCCCCCCCCACACACACACACACACACAGACACACTCTTGTGTAATTTCAGCTAGTAAATTTAGAGGACTAGAGGTGTCTATTTGCAAAAAATACTGTTTTGTGTTTTAAATGATTTCTGTACTATGAGTTGACAAAGTGTGTGTGTGTGTGTGTGTGTGTGTGTGTGTGTGTGTGTGTGTGTGTGTGTGTGTGTGTGTGTGTGTGTGTGTGCATGTGTGTGTCTGTGTGTTTTCTTTTTTATAGTAGAAGAAATAGAAAAGAAAATTGACTGTATATGCCAGAACATATCCAGAAGTTGATTTCTGGTGCCAACAGCTGCAGTACCTACTCACTGGAATATGGAGTCCTGCAGAGCTCAGTACTTGCCTTTTGTTATGTAATGTGTTATATTGCTCCATAAGGATTTGATTCATGAGACAAATTTAGTGTATCAATGTTATTCCAATTAAATGGAACTGTGTCTCTCCTTTCATTGGAAACATATGTGGTGTGTTGATTTCCCTGTGGACAATTTAATGACTATCTATAAGTCACTTTGCTATAATTGATTTAAACTCAAGATGTCTAAAACAATTTATGTGTCCAAGGTAATTCATGAAATTTCACTACATTCCCATTTCCATTATTTATTATGTATGGTGGGGGTAAGCAGGAGCTGCTATCTAGGGTGTTCAGTCTTGTTGGTATTATCAACAATTGCTTGATTGTTAGATGCCAGATGTTTGCCATGGTTAGATCATTATGCGTTCATTTGAAGAACATAGCCATAATTAAGTGCCTGATAAGTGCTGAGGATTTATCTGCAGTTATATAAACCTTGATTTCACCTCAGCTTGACTTTTACAATGTGCTTTGCCCTGTCTGATGCAGTGTAGTGGTGGAAATGAGTTTCCTTCACAAGGCTGCAGGACTTTATCTTTTGGATAGAGTGACATACTTTGTGGTCAGTGGAGAAGAGCCACTGCAAGTCAAAAGTGAAAGAAGACAGCTGAGATGGTTTGAGCACCTACTGAGCATGCCCCAGGCACCTCGCCAGACATGACCCATTGGAGGAAGGTACCCAGGGCAGTCCAAGAACTCAGGGAAAGATGGTGACTATTGTTCTGGATAAGGAGGTATTGACTGCCCTACTCAGTGTTCTACCACTCTGACAGTCACCAGTATAAGTGGTTTAGAAAATGAGTGGATGGATAGTGCTTAGTATGCAGGCACTATAATAAAGTAATGCCTTTCTATGCAACTCAGGCTGCTTAACTCATTTACCTTTTTAGTGTGGAAACTTTGATCTCTCTGTAGCTGAACAGCTTGATCCAAGGACTGCAGAAGGATGTATTACCCTCCAGGTGTATCTAGAAATCCCCTTAAGTCTCATTAAAGTCCTTTATTAAAAATGTGGTAATCTGTTGTTCTTTAGCTGTAAGGAAACCATTTACTACTATGATGGGAAGGCTTAATATTATGCTGTGCAGAAAAAAAAACAATGGAAAGGAAATGCATGTCAAAAAATAGTTTAAAGAGCTGCAATCTACATGGGTTTTATCTGCAAGTTAAGTAGGTCCTTACGAATAGAATGAATGTACGTGGCTTTCCTTTAGTACAGTAGGCAGGTGAGAGAAGACAGAGCAAATGTATGGGCAAGGAAGAGTAGTATCATGCCATTATGCCTGATATCAAACCTCATAAAAATATACACAGAAGTGAGAATCCAATATTATTTGAAAATTGTTGACATCTGACACATTTAATATCTTCATGTAAGCTTTTCAATCCTTTAACTACCCATTATGAGAAAGAATCAATTGATTGTGATATTATTTTTGCCGGGGATCTTAATCTGTTCTCCTCAATCAAAGATTGCAACAGTCCAGTGAATTCAAATAAGAATGGACCCTGTAGGCATTTATTCACTATTATCCTATTCCTCTTAATCTTCTGTATGATACAGATATAGTTATAAGCATTTTAACCTTTCCGAATGCTTCATCCTACCTATAAATCCCCAGTTGTCTTTATAAATGTTCTCTGAACTAGCTCTATTTTATTGATAGGAGTCCGCCTCCAGGGATACTATATCTAAGCCCCAATTTTCCTTTTGGCCTCACCAAAGCTAGAAACAACTCCCTCAATTTTACATCCTTACTTTGAAATAGTCATGGTCCGCAGTTGTGGTGCTACGGCAGCGTTGTCGCCTCATAGTAAGACGCTGTTCGGTTCAATTCTCAGCTAGAGTGTCTTCTGCGTGGAGACATGCATGAATGGGCATACCTTCGTTGAAGGTTGTGCGTCAGGGCTGGTAACTCGGCACGTAAAAATCAACTACTAATCATTAGCGGACCGGAGTTCAGCTGCTGAC
>NC_056735.1:1789180619-1789305150 GCF_019279795.1 Protopterus annectens | reverse complement strand
GTAACTTCAAATGGTGCCGAGTGCTGACTTTCTGCCTTTACCTCTTGTGTTCTACTGGGGCACTAATTGTAAATCCACTAGATTGAACAAGCAATGATCTCAAGCTCGTTGATTTTGTTTGTAATTCTTCCATGCAAGATCATGCCAATGGCCTTCATTTTAATCAAGGTAAACGGTGAGCAGATTTAACCCTTATTAAGAGAAGCAGTACGCTCTCTAAAACCATAGCCTTTTTACTGGGCGTATTCCTAACCTGATCTATATTAATAGTGAGGAGCAAGAAATCACTTCTGTCCATTTGAACAAGATCCATAATGATCTTCTCAATACCCTTCCACAGAAAACTGGTAGATAGGTCTGTAGTTTATGGGGTCAGCTGAAGGTCTTTTCTTTGTGGAAAGGAGCCACTGTGGTCTTCTTCCATAATATAACAAAAAAATAAAATATGATTTTTTTTTTAATAAGAAGGAAAGGAAGTTAAATAGATAATATAGCATAGCACTAAGGGAGGTCATTGAGATGACACTGGGACTATGAAACTAGTGCTTTTAATTTTCCCAAGGCTACTGAGGTCATGTGCAATAGCCATAATAGTTCTACTTTGAGATGGTGCAGTCATGCTCATGGACATACTTCTGTAACTTTTCATGGCTCTGTGTCTTTAAGCAGCTTCTGATGGATCTGTCAGTATTGATATTTTTCTCTTTTGCAAACCCATTTCCACAATTGTTGCTGCTTTTGTGGTATGCTGGTACACGTTTGGGTAATGACATTAACTAGAACATTGCAAGATCTGCCACTTATGGCAGTAAATGGTAAAGGAAACATAGAGAACACTGTACAGCTCACCATATATACTGAACTATAGTTATGACCCTTAGGAGTGGCACATTAGCAGTTCTTAAGTGGGACAGTTATAGAGTACCCCATAAGACCCTCCACAAGTTCCTCTTCAGATACTATTTATTTTGTCAAGGACAATAATAACTTAGAGAAGGATGGGTCTGTTTTGAAAGAATTTAACAAGGCCGCTATCTTTCAAAACCAAAATAACACATTTCTCATGCTTACTATGCTTTTTAAATTTTACTATGCTCATTACTATGCATTTTAAAATGTTGATAGGACCCCAGATATTACATGTATCATGATTCTCTCTTTCATGGCTTCATAAATTTGCTTTCATTAAGCCTCATTTTATTATATCTGGATAAGTTAGCACTACTCAGAAACAACCAGTCATACCCTCACCAAATGGCCATAACCGTATCCAAACAATTTACTGACAATTAGTGCAGTGAAGCAGAATAGACAAGAATCCTACCTTCCAATCTAACAAGAGAGATGGTGAAAACATAGTTTGTGGAGACTGCATGGACTATGATAAGAAAGAAATGTTAGTCAAGCCTGGTGTAATTCTAAGGTGCATACAATAAAATGTCATAATTGTACTTTTATTGTAGATAAACTATTACATTAAAAAACATATTTAAGTTTGATTGTAACAGGAAAGCAAATTGTTAGAAAATTTTGCAGAAACAGGTTTAAAACAGAATTGCCTAGTAAAGTAAGAACATGAGAACTGCAAAGTGATTTCTAGTGACACTACTAAGCTAGTAGCTTTGTAGAATGGTCATTAGTTAATGATAATATGTTTAAAAATGAATTCTCTGCTTTTAAAGATAAAAGTGCAGAAATAAATGTAACAGTGTGAAACAAAAAAGCAGCATATACTATGTTAAACTGTTACATGTGTGTGGGCAGGGGACTGATTGCTAAGGTTTGTGATGTTAACCCCGAAAATACTGCATCTACAGAAATGAAAAGGGGGTGTTTTTGGCATAATGTTTAAGATCTTTACCTCACAGATACAATGTACAAGATTTGATTCTGACCTCATGATACTAACCAGACAGAATAGTTTGCAAACTGATAGCCTAGTATATACCTATGAAACTGGAAAACTTGCTTTGAACTAAGTAATTCCCAAAAAGTGTGATGGAACTACAGCAGGAATAATCAAGTCAATCATTTGTCACTCTAACATAACAAGGCTAGTAAACATTACCATATTTTTAGAAGGAAGGGAGGTTCAACTCATGCTAGATTCTGGAAAAATTATTTTTCTTGTCACACATCCCATGGTGTATAAGCTTAAGATTAGTCATAATCAAAAAGTATAGGCAAACATCTAGAAAGTTAGATAATTCTGGAGAAGTTATTGTGACACATGATGTTATTGCATCCTATGGCAGTAGAACCTGGTTTAGCTGCCAGTGTAATATTAGGATAATTATTTCCCATTTCAATGCACTATGAAAAATATGGGAGAACTAAGACTTCATAGACACTCTGCGGCAGGCTGATATACTTAACAAGAAATAAGTAAAGAAGCAGGTAGATAAACCTATTTTTATATGAATGGAGAAGACAGAGAAAGGTAGTTACCCTCAAACAGAGACCTAGAAGGAAAATGAGGAAAAAGGAGTTGTTATAGAAACTGCAAAATAAGTTAGACTTTAGTGATGATAGACAATAAAAAGGATAATTTTATCAGAAGCATACCACAGTAATGGAGAAATAGAAACCCAAACCTCTAACGGATGTTAGCAAAGGAAATGAAGACGTGATAGAAAACCCTGACGGAAATGTTATTTCAAGACAGCTGTATACAAAGACTCTTGGTGTAGCGGTTAGTGTTGTCATCTTACAGCAAGAGGTTCTCCAGTTTGATCCTTGGCCAGGGTGCCTTCTGTGCAGAGTCTGCATATCCTCCCAGTGTTCATGTGAGTTTCCTCTGGTAGCTCTGATTTCCTCCCACATTCCAAAGACACACAGCAGGTGGATTGGGCACTCTAACATGCCTCCAGGTGTGAGTGTGTGTGAGTGTATGGTATGGATGAATTATAGTGGCAGGGCTAATGACCCGGTGGGGTAAACCTTGGCTCTAGATGACTGTCACTGTTGAAGTGACACCCCGACCCCATGTGCAAACATGGGGAAAAGGGGTTAGGGGAATGGAGGATGGATGTATATAGGGAATTTTAGAAATGTGAGCACAGAAGCACAAAAGGTAAAATAGACACATAAAAGCACTTAAGTAATGATCCTCAACACAGTGAGTTTAGAAGGTGAGACAAGCATGGAAACACAAAGATATGTGCCAGTTTCGCCTGGTGTAAACCAAAGAATGCAAGTACAGGCTCTCCCCAGCAGGTATCTGTAAAACTTGAAAGAAGCAAAATGGATATTCTTTGTAGTGAAAGGAAGCAGTCAGGTGACCTGTGCTAGTTGCCAAGAAAGTAGAGCAGGAAGTATTTGTTGATTAGAGCTACTGTTTACAGAGGAAGACATAGAAGAAGTTACAATGCCACTGTCTTTAGATGAAGAAGATTCACCTTCCACTTTGTAGCAAGTTACTGAAAAAAGTAACCCTGAATTAGTGGACTTGTAGACAAGTAACACACAGTTTAATAAACACTGTGAGAAGATAATGCTTTAGGTAAAGCAAGAGAAAACAAAAATAAGGTCATAGGGGAAAACAGAAGCAAGAAAACACATAACAAAATACATAGCGAAAGACAGTGAACATGATGCTGCCATTACTTACTACTTGTATAGAGCAAGTAAGATAAAGAAAATAAATTCTTTAGAAGACAATAGTGCAAAACCTTATAAGACATTAGTATTGAATCTGTGTCATAGTCAGATGTCTACCTCATTGTAGACAAAACTAAGGCCGGAGTATCACCCAGATTTTACTGGTCAGGAACAATAAAGTGAAAGAAATGCATGTGCTTATTTTCTAGCATGCCATAAGACAACACACATCCTGGATATAAACATCCCTTGATTACAGTGCCTATCACTGAAGTACAATTTTAAAGTATTGCTATTGACATTATAAGGCCATTAGTAAAATCTAGGAACGGGTATCATTATAAACAAGTCAAAATGGACTATTCTACAAAATATTCAGAAGACATGTCATTACACAAAGCTAATATTAAAGTTATTGCTGGAAAACTTGTACTATTGTTCTCCAAAGTCATTATCCCTAAGGAAATATTTACTGAATAAGGCACTATCTTTATGTCAACTACACCACATCAATTGTGCCAGTGTTTTAAAGTGAGGCAGCTGAAAGGATCGGTCTGGCATCCACAGACTGATGGATTAGTATAAATGTTTAATAAAACACTGAAATCTAGGCAAAGGAAGGTATTGATGGAGATGAAAAAAAAATCTGAGACCAGTTATTACCCTACTAACTGTTTGAAATCAAGTAAGTGTCATAACATTCAACTGTGTTTACTCAGTTTGAACTTCGTATGGAAGGCCTCAAAGAAGACTGATAAATATTGCTAAGGAGTGTAGGAAAATGTAAAAACAACATTCAAAGCATGATAGAATACTATTTTGGTTTGCATTACTTTAATCATCATGTAAACTGAAAGTGTGATTTAGCATTATTTTGTTTGCAGGGTGATTAAAGTAATGTCCATTGTAAGAACATACTTATAAGTGTGTTTACTAGGCTAATGACCACAAAGACCTTTTTAAGCCTAGTCATGCATCCCAAATCTCTGACAAGTTCTTGTACCCTTGATAAGTGTAAGCAGGGGCTTAGGTAGTGAGTCCTAGGAGATGAACCATTTACAGGCTGCCTGTGTCAATTAGAGACATAGGTGCCAAACTAGGGATGAATTTTCTGTTCCCCATCCAATTGTCCAAGTTGCAAGAATACATAATAATAAGAAGAATGTCTGACTAAGAGAATTTAACACTAGAGATCATGTGATAATGCTAGTGCCCTCTATGGAAAACAAATTTCGGGTCAAATGCCAAGGGCTGTTTGAGTTAATGCAAAGAAACATGTGATAAACAATAAGATTTGACCACCAGGAAGTAAAAAAAAATAGAGAACATTTACCACGTTAATTTATTTCAGCCATGGGAAAGAACAAAACATTATAAATAAAGAAAAAAAGTTTCTGCCTTCACTAAAAGATGTCAACTTCATTTTTATAAAACGAACTTAAAAATCATAAGTAAATCTCCCAAACTTATACTGTGAAAGAACTTATACTGTGAAAGCCTAACTATGAACTTAGGGTTACAACTCAAATCAAAAATAATACCATTTTCAGCTTTGTCAGGAAGCTTAGAAGTAATCAACAATTCTTTCCTGAAGTTATCTCTAATTGTATCTCCTTCTTTGACTCCAATGGCATTGCTAATATACTTGCAGACATTTTCCCTTTCAGTTTCACTCTACCCACCCACCTCTCTGTACCCCATGTCCTCTCCTCTGTCTTCTCTGTGTGCCTCCCATCACCCCTTCTGAAAACAATTTGAACTGAGTCTTTCTGAAACTAACAAAATTAAAATCACTAATGTCTTGTGTTCTAACAGTATTTCTGGATGTCTACTAACAAGTGTAAAGCCACATCTAGCAAAATCCACCTATCAGCTATTTAACATAAGTTTCTCCAATGTTTATGTCTATGAGGAAACTGGCAGTTGTGGTGACCGTGGATAAAGGTTGTCCCTTAAATGAGCCCGGAAAGAACAGGATTACTTGTCTTTCTAGTATTATTTGCAAGGATATGGAAGGTATTATTACAGCACTATTAAAAAAAAAGATATAGGTGACATTTTATCTGTGGACATACCATAATCCAAGCTTTGTAAAAAGCAAGTCATGCCTGCTCAACCTATATGAGTTCTTGAAAAAGTTATTGATAAGGGACATACAGTCCACAATGTTTATTAGACCTTGACAGGGCTTTCAACACAAGCTCCCATACTGGAATTATTGACAAACACTCCCAACTAAACAATAACCTATACATAGTTTAATGGATGGGTAATTAGCTGTCGGACAGAACCTATACCATCATGGTCAGGGGTAATTGCACTAGACAGAAAAACGTCATCAGTGATATCTAACAGGGCTCTCTTATGGGCCCCTTCCACTTATATATATATATATATATATATATATATATATATATATATATATATATATATATATATATATATATATAGATATATATATACATACATACATATATATATATATATATATATATATATATTTTTTTTTTTTTTTTTTTTCTCTGACGTAAAAGCTGATATGAAGGAACTATGGCTAACCAAATTTAAAGATGGCTACAGCTAGTCGGTGGTTATGAGTTCTATTCTAATAATTAGACTCTCCAGAAAGAGTTGGTCCTACCAAATGTATGATGTATTATTCATGGGTATACCCTCAACGCCAAAAAATGCATTATAGTTTCCTTTGGAAAATCTAACATCACTAATGCTTACTGTGCAGATAATATTGCACTTATTGACAGTCAAAATGGACTTGTGTACCTATATTGATAACAGGCTCTTTTCTGGTAATAACATATCTTTGGTGGTTAGAAAATAATGCCTTGCACAACTTAAAGTTTTGTAGTATCTCTTCAAGGTTCAAAGAAGATACAGTTCTACTTTATTCCTCCCTTATTAGGCCCACAATTGAATATTATGATCCCTTCAGTGTGTACCTCACTAAGCACTTAAACCATCCTGAAAGCCCTCAATGTTTCTTCATCAAAAAGATCTCAGATCTTAAGAATTTGTTTTGTGCTATCTTAATAACATTAGCTATTATGATAGACTAAAAGCCTTACTCCTCTACTCAGTGTCCTACAGCCTCATCTTAATCATCTGGGCTACAAATGACCCACATCTTTTTAAATTATTCATCTAAATAAAGCCAGGGTAAAGCAAATAATCACTCTAGAGACTTAAACCTATACTACCACATCAACAATACCAGATGGCATGACAGATACCTAACCCAAAATATCCCCTATATGTGGAATAAGCTACCTTACATATGAAGCAGAGTAATTATCTAACAATCTTTAAAACCAGTCTGAATGACTGCATAGGTAATAATACATTTTCATCAGGGATATAGGGAGAAAATCTACTTAAAGGGGGTAGGGGGTGTTATTCTCCCACCGGTACTGGGTGACATAGCTGAGCTTCTCAATGATCTCTTTGGCTATAAGTTTAGTAAGAACCTATGAAAAAACAATATACATGAACTCCACAGTCACACAAATAAAAGAAAAGAATGATTGTTGTTGCATGCTTAAAAAACACATTGGCAGTAATTTCCTGTGGCAAGCAGATACTGTAGAGTCTATCTTCACTGACTTGAACTTGACTGGTTGGAACTTGTCCAGTCTAACTTCAATGAACATTAGGGCAACACATACAACCCTTTCTCCTGTTTATATCAATAAATGATTTGGGGACATTATACTTTTTAGAGACTGAGACTCATTTGGAGTGAAATTTATAAATGTTTCTTAAATAAGCATCAATCAGAGATCTAGAGTAAAATAACATACATAATCAAGTATGGAATTAGCTCCTTGAGCATATGCTCACATCTTAAGTTTTTCATTTCCATACTATTTTGTAAATATTTTGTGAAGTAATTCATTGATAAGTTAATACATAACAGAGGATCTATGAAGGACAGTCTTGCCTCAGGTGCACACAGTTTTAATTATACACTGACAAAGTGTCAAGAATTAAAAAAAATAAATGCTTATGTGGTAGACAAGCTGTATCCAACATGTGAGGGTTATACCACCTATTGATTGCCACATTGCATAGTCAGTTTTGAGGTAACATAATCGCTAAAAGGGGAATATTTGGGCTTTGTCAGAATATGTTTTGCAAAACCGGAAAGGGATATTTTTTCAGAACACTATATGATTACACTTATTTAGCTTAAGTCCTGTGAGACTTCTACTGGTGAATGACTGCAGCGGATTTTGGATTGGGTTTCTTCATTTTAATTTTGGATACTTCCATTATTTTTTTATTTTTGCCTCACAATTTCTTTTCTTTTAAATTATACTTTAGCTTAACATTTGTTTTCTTGGAGTTTTAAAAGTTCTTGGCTAGGGCCAGATAAATAAAATACTTTTGCATTCACTGGCTAAAAAATAATTAAATCTAGCTAATTAGTGGGACAAGCTGAGAAGTAAGATTTCTTATTTCAAGTATTTAGCTGCATAAGTGTTGTGAGACAACTGATGGTGTGTGACTATTTTGGATTTTTCTAATCCACCTACCAAGTCCTTGTTGTGCTTTTAAACTTGGTGGCTTTTCAGCTGCCCACATCTGCTATAAAGTTGACTTTGGGAGATCATCACAGTCTTTTTTTATCTGTTCACTTTACTGGGCACTAAAAGATCAGACTGGAAAAGCCCTCCACCTTTGATTCTTAAACCTTGAGTTAAACTCTCTCTCTCATATCATCCCACTCACTTAGTGTACAATGCAATATTACATGTGTTAATTCCTTGTTTTCCTTCTTTTAAAATCTGTAACATCTGAGACTATACTACAAATCCCTGGAGAGCTTAGAAACTAATTCTTAGGAATCAGCTTGGGATTAATGCTTGTATCTGCACCTAATGAGGAAATCAGCCGACAGATGTTATTTCCTAGCATTGCTAGAGATCACAGTCACTGGAAAGCTTGAAAATTGCTTCTTGTGAGCTAGTTTAGGATTAGTACTACTACTCTGCTCCTGCAGAGAGAAGGCGTCTAGGGGGACTGATTCCAGCGGGTCTCTGATTGGGTAGTGTGTGTACAGGAGTTCACTGAGTAATCTGGTTGCAGTTTTTGTGAGAACCTCTCCAGTGTCTTTGTGTAGGTTGGCTTTCTCTTGCATCTAGCTGCTGTAGCTTCTATACAAGGTATCTACTAGAAGAAGGCTGTATCAAGTGTACTGAACCCACTGAAATCTGGGTTAACTCTACTGTTTAGGAGGCAGCTTGGAATTAGTGTTACTGTTTTGTTTCTGGTGGGAGAAGGACCAAAGAATCATTGATTCCTAACTGCTTACAGCTGTGTTGAGACCAGCACTGCCTCCACTGCTAGACATATGGTACCTTCAATAATCAACTTTAAAACTCATAGGTGCTATCACCCCGTCAGCCCACATTAGCAAACACCTAAAGCAATGATGTCACACTTTCCAACTCCCTTGTATTCAACTTGGTTGAAATGAGCATTCTGAGACAATGTGGCAATAGTCTCAATTTTACTGATGAACACCTATTACTTAAACAAACTCACACAGCCTGTGAAAGATGTAGTCATATAATGCTTTGATGGCAAAGCTGTCACACAGTCACACTAACTAACATGCAGTTCATCAGTATCACACAACAGACTAAACCAATCACACATAGCTCAGACCAAACACACAGATCTACATATGCTGCGGCTCTTAAAATGTAGCCTTCCTTTTTTTTAAACACCTTTATTGAATTATCACTTGTGACATAAGCAAATTTACATTTATACAAAAGTAATCAAACTGTATTAACAAATTAACAAATTAACAATAATAAGCATTATACTTCACATACTGTATATTGCTATATATCATATAACCTAAGCAACATTCCATAAAATATTCAATCACTGCCTCTTTTTTTAAACAAGAAACATCTTTATCAAGCCATCACTTACGACATAAGCAATCATACATATATATAAATGAAAACAAACCACACTGGCACAATCCTAGATGCAAGCATTTTACATCACAAACGATACTGACACACTCACAGTTGCAAACATTATACATCACTTATAATCTACTCAATCATTTTCAGTCAAACATTGCATAGCTCATTCAAGTCCTGCCTTCTTTTAAACCTCATTTATGCCCCCTATGTATTGTTCCCACAATTCTCATTTTTCTTATATAGTTAGCTCCTACCATTTTATAAATATCTCAATTCCAGTTGTTTTATCTCTCTTACTATATTCACTGTTTCTATTATAGTTGGTTTTGATGTTGCTTTCCATTTTCTAGTAATTGCTTTTTTGGCAGCTACCATAATTAGACACAGCAAGACCTTACCATGTCTAGGAAAAAAGTAACCTACCTTAACCACAAAGGCCTCCTAAATATAACGTAATAAACAAGTTCCTTCAGCAACCTCACAAACATAAGACACAGGCAACACCCACCATGATACATGCATCTAAAAGTCACACTGACTCAATTCAAAAGCCTATAAGGCAAAACTTCGAAAGCTTTTAATACTGTCTCTCACTCCCTGCTTGTAAACTGACTCTCTTAAACTGACCTTTCTCTCTCTTATCTTAGCTGGTTCTTTATTTATTTAACTAACAGTTAATGGGCTCTCAGATCTTTTCTGGTTCAAACCAGTCTTGTCTGCTGGACAGCTTCTATACTTCTTTTCTGTAGCAAGGCCTGGAATGCCCTGCCTTGGACTATTAGAACTACAAAAACTGATATACTTTCAAAACCTCCTAAAAAAAAGTTGTCTTCCAGCTGAACTGTACCTGCCCTGCCTTGTCTCCTTCCCTCATCACAATCAGTCTCTACCTGTAAATAATACTACTGACTGGACATGTAATACTTAAAACAAGGTGTACAATGCCATGCTACTTTTATTTGTCTAGGAGTTATATATACTAAGGCCAGGTGTAAGCATCACTGTGCTGTTACCACTTTCTTCTTTTTCTTTTTATTTTTTATAGAATCATTATTTTGTTTGTGTATATTTTTGTAGGGGAAGTGTGCGGTAGATACAAACCTTAGGGTTAGGGAGGGTTAAGGAATATAGATAGTTTTGTATGTATTATGTAGGGTTTAGTATGAGGTAGGCTTTTAGGAGTTATGTATGTGGATTATTTATTTTGTTTAGGGTGTTGTTTGGGCTGGGGTCTGTTGAGGGTTATGGACCTTAGGGGTTAGGGGGTTAGGGTTAGGGAAGGGGTTTTAGTTAGTGATGTATGGTATGGTTATGTGGGGTTAGTGTAGGTTAGAAGTGCTTTTTTGTGAAGTTAGGAGTTAAGTGAGCTAGTGTGTTGGTGTATGTTATTTTTTTATTTATTTTTACTATTTGGTATGGTAGTATATATAGGGCGACAGTTCAATTTTTGCTATTTAGTTTGTCTTTTGCTGTTTAGTGTGTTCAGGATTTCGTCCACGGTTCACAGTATAGGAATTGTATTATTTGCATAGGGTTCATAACCTTTTTTGCTTCATCATTCTATATATGAACCATTCAATGGGATGAATGGAGAACAGCAACAGCCTGGGAGAATGGAGAACAGCAGCAATGAGACTTGTAATTAGCATCCTAAAGATTATATAATTACACCTGGGTAATTATAGATCCATAAGCCTGAACAGCCTCATATGTAAGGCTATGGAAAGGATCAATGTGGAATTGATTAATAATAAAGGACACAGGTAACCTGCAAACATTCAACCTAAGTCACTTCAGATTCATCAGGGGCAGACCTTGCCTGCCTGCTTAATCTAGGTGAGTTCTTTGAGAAGGCTACTGAAACAATAGATAAGGACAAATCAGTACACACCACATTTCATTCATCACATCCCCACATCATCTGCCACACACACTCCCTTCCAGACAGACATCTCCTCCTAAAATAGTGTAACTATACCAACTCACTGGATAGTAAGCTAGCTCAGTGGGTGGCTGTATCTCCTCAAAGACCAACTCTCTTGATGTCTCTCACACACAGTCACTCCTGTTTTCATACACACATTCACTCACACAAGACCACTCTCTCTCACACACAGTCTACTCTGCTTTCATACATGCATTCACTCATACACGCAGACAGAAAAATAAACACACACATACAGTTCTTTCTGTTTTTTTTTTTTTTACACTCACTAAACAGCAAAAGTGCTGCTTAGTGAGTGTAAAAGTAATAGCGGACATTAGTTTTTTAGCAGTCCGAGCTCCACTGCAGCTTAATATGCTGCTGTCAAGAGGCAGATGCATTTTACACCGGACATTATTTGTACATTAATACCCTGCTGTAGAATGTTTGTTCTCCAATCAGTGTGCTGATGTACAGTTAGCCCATACTATAATGGCAGAATGAACACCCATACAAGAGATCTAAATCTCTTTTGCAGCATAAATAGAATATATTAGAGGGATAGGTATGCAGCACAGAAATGCATCTTCTATTCCATTCCACATAAAGTAAAGTTATTCTGCTACTGTATTCAAATGCAATTTAATCAAACAGACAGTAAACCATAACGTCACCCTCGGGTTAGCACTCATGTATCTCATGGCTAGGGGAGATAAGTAAATGCCCCAACATATCCATTTTCTGCCCATCTATGTGTGTTTTTTTTTTTTTTTTTACACAAAATATTATGGCTAAAAACAACCATGAGAGTGTAAGGCCATGCTTCTTAAAATCCTTATCTACCAATAGTCTAGTAAGCACCTATGAGCACTATTGTTTTGAAGAAATGTGTCTGTCACTATAATATAGCGGTTTGTAAAACCAGCTTAATATGTAGTGTCACCTTCACAATCTAAACACTTCTACCCTTCTCCTTGTAGTTTTAGGGCCACTAGGCAGTGTTCTTCCAAAGTTAGTTGGCAGTAGTCAGACAAAAACATGTGATAAGATAACAGCAACATCAACAAATGTCACTACTAAAATGAATAGGCTTTTATCAGAATTGTGCATATCAAAACAGATAAAAGCCCCATTTCCCTAATCCATATAGGTAACATGGAATGGTTAAGTTATACACAGAATCATTAAACTCAGCACCAGAGGCTTCTGTTACAGGTATTATGGCTTCACAAGCAAATAGAAAGAAAACCCATCTGCAGGGCTAATAAACTGTATTACACAATAGCACTTCATGTCACAATAATGCACTGGATTCTATTTTTAATAAAATGTTCTTTTTAAAGCCTTGTACAAAACAAAAGAGCAGTCAAAGTGCTTTAATTGCATATAAAATTTCCCAGCTATATGAACTTGGGCCCTGGAATTAATATATATAGCACACAGCTATGTACAAGCATTGTGCACACTATGTTTAATACACTAGCATTATGTATTATGATTTTGAGGCATGAATTACAGTACTGAATACCAGCATACAAAGTAATAACCTGTATTTGCAAAGAGCACATAGAATAGCAAAGTACACAAGATGCATGCTCTAGTACTACTGAAATTCTGATTGCTGTACTTCTTTTCAAGCATCAGTGCACAATACATCACAGGTGAGAGCAGACCATTTGCAGGCCATTAATAATGTTTCTGACCCACTATCTGTTCTCTCCCGTGCTATGCTCTACAGATGTTCTTCTATTTCCATGTTGTGGTATTCATAACATTAAGGAGATTCCACCTAGGCAACCTAAACGTCCTGCCAGTATACCAAAGACTTAAGTTACTGCAAGGTACATGCACTGTTGTGCAACCGAGTGTTGGCCATAAAAATGATGTCTGCACATACCATCCCCAGAACTTCTCTGCCACCAGTCTGAACATCTTCCAGCCATCCATCTGATCACTAAAAGTTTATCTTCTTTCAAATAAGTTCTCCTTTGGGGAATATTTTACACTTTTGCTGATGCATGCTTATTAAAGTTTAATGTTGATCAAGAAGGGCAAGTGTCACAGTGGAAGAGAGATTCCACACAAAGACAACCATGACCAGTGCCTTTGTCTGGGATCCAATCAGGATTATAAGGCCTGTGCCATTTGTCATGTGTTCACCCCTAAAACTCTCCTCAGTCATCTTTCCACTCTTAATTTATACCTTCAGAATCAGAGAATGAAGTCACTAGCAGTAGGTATGGAAGGTGCTGCTCATGCATTGGGTGATACCGTGAAGAAGAAGGTGAAAAAGGTAAGGCCTAAATCTTTGACTGTACCTCTGATCTCAGTTGTCCCTCTTGAGGCCAGTGAAGGCCTGCAGTTATGTACAGTGTCAGGCTCTCCTCCTTTAGCAGATACTGATACAGAAGCCTTTAGGAAGGGTTTTTACAGCACATCCATAGAAGGTTTGCAGGCATCCATTTTGGCCGATAAGGGGGAATCATGGCTCACTCCTTCTGTTTCTTGCAGTACCTCTCCTGTTCCTTCCATTGAGGTTGTGCCAAGATCCGATCTGAAGCCCAGGCCTATAGCTGCCCTTCCTTCCCAGCATAGGGTAGGCCTTTCTTTCAAGTAAAAACAAAAAATTGTGTCTTCCAGTCTAGAGTCTTCCCCAGACTGTCAAATTTTTTCCTCTAGGGATTTTGAATGTTTTCATAGCACTTAGGCCTTCCATCTTGCATCATCCTACCCCAGCATTTCCTATTTCCCCTCCTTCATCTGCTGAACTTGAGACCTCTAAGGAAGATGATTCATCCTCTGATGACTCCCTGGCTTATTCCACTCAAATTGATTCTCCTCTGGAATATGCCTCCCCTGAAGTGGATTCCAACAGTGGGGATTCTTCTGCAGAAGGTATTTCTTTTGGATAAACTATTTCCAAAATGAGGGACTACTTCAAGTGGGAAAGTTCACAGGTCTCAGAGGTTCAAAAGAGGTATTATGATCTCTTACAAATTGACACTCTTTCTCCTTCAGCCATCCCTCTTGTCTTGCCAGCCTTTCAAGATGCCTTTCTGGCAGCATCTAAAAATCCTGATTCTCAACTACCTGCTCCTAAAAGGCCAGACAGGTTTTATAAGGTGCCTGAGGACAGTAGTTACCTACATAAATGTCCTCTTGCAGACCCAGCTATGATCTCTCTATCTGCAGACAAAATTGCCAAATTACTGTCCTCGACCCATCTCCTCCCCTCAGATAAAGAGAGTAAAATGGAAAGAATTGGAAAAAAAGGTCTACACCTCTTCCACCCTGGCCATCAGGGCCATCAATTATCAGACATATGTCCAAATATGTTCTGGCTCTTCTTTCACAGGCCTCCAAACTACTGATTGATCTCCCAGACTCTGCAGCAAAAACCCAGCTTTCCTCTGTCTTGGGACCAGGGTTGCCAGATTTCTGAATGGCCAAATAGGGACAAAATAAAAGTCTTTCACACTAAGTGAAGAACAAAAAAAAAGGTCTTTAGTTTGTGTGGAACAGCAGGCAGTTCCAGATTAAGCAGAAGTGGCTCCGCTTTGCGATTTTTGATTGGTTCATATGCCGGTAAACATGTCAATCAAACATTCGCACAGCAGAGCCTCTTCTGTTCAATATGGAACAGCTCGCTGTTCTGCATTGAACAGAAGTGTCTCCGCTTTGTGATTTATGATAAGCCAATATGCCGGTATACAAGCCAATCCAAAATCACAAAGTGGAGCCTATTTCACTGGGATTTTCAAAAGGTAGTGTGGGACATGGGATTGGGCTACTGACCTCAGGACAGTCCCGCTCAAATAGGGACTCTGGCCACCCTGCTTGGGACTGTCTTCTCAGGTTACCAGACATTCCATTAAGTGCAGTTATGATGCAGCACAGGTGTCTGCTAGATCAGCAGCATCTGAGTCAATCCTCAGGGGATATTCCTGGGTGAGGTTGCAGCCTTTGCCTGAGGATTTCAAGGCAAAGATTGTGGATGCACCTCTGGACAACACTGCCCTTTTTGGTTCTAATGCTGCAGCTCTCTTCAAATCCATTCAAGAGAAAGGAAAAGAACTTTAGGAACTTAAACATATTTTTATTTTCCCGATTCCTAAATTTATAGGAACTACCCTTCGAGACCTCATTTTGTTAGGCGGTAGACCCATGGGCCTTCCCAACAACACAAGAAGACCACACGTAAGCAGATGCCTCCTAGATCCCAGCCATCCTTGGTTCAAAAGGCCCCCTTTCCAGACAAGCCAGGTAGTCTGTGACTACCTGGCACCCTCCTCAGAAATCCCCCTTTTCTAGCACCTTTTTCACTCCCTTTCAGTTTGGACAAGCATTACTACAGACAAATGGGTCCTGTCTATTGTTTTAAGAGGTTATTACATGACTTGAAAATCCAGACCTCCCTTCATGGGGATTTCACAACCTACAAAAGACCAGATACACCTTTTCCCTCAAGTCATTTAAGACTTGCAGGCACTAGGAACCATACAGGAGGTCCCTCCTTTGGAAAGAGGAAAAGGGTTCTAGTCCAGAATGCTCTTAGTTCCCAAGAAAGATGGCCCTTGGAGACCAATTTTCGACTGCTCCAAACTCATTTTATTCCTTCAAGTACTCTCCTTCAGGATGTTTACCTTACAAACTCTGTTCCCTCTCTTGTTATGCCTGACTTACCTGGTGTCCTTAGACATAAAGGATGCATACCTTCACATTCCCACCTGCACTCTATTCAGGAAAGTTTTACTTTTTTCTGTTGCTTCCTCACATTTTCAGTTCTGCACTTTGCCTTTTGGACTCTCTATGGCATCAATGGTATTCAGAAAATATTTGGCTCCTGTCATTGCCTTTTGCAGACTACAGAGGATACTCATTTAGCCTTACCTGGATGACCTTCTCATTCAAGCAGAACATCCATTCACCTTGTAACAGAACCTTCTTGCTTCTCAGTCTGGGTTTCACCATCAACAACAGCAAGTCTTCTTTAATTCCTTCTCAGGACCAGATGTTCCTGGGTTGCAGAATAAGAACAGACCTCATGATGGCCTTCCTGCCCTCTCAAAAGGTGCAGTCTCTGCAGACTTACTTCATTCAGTTGCTTCCTCTACCTTCTCTGACTATCAGGGAATTCCTTGGGATGCTAGGGTTCATGGCTTTGGGAATACCAATGCTACCCCCAGCCAGACTCCACATGCAAAAAATCCAGTGGTATTTGAAGACACTCTGGTCCTAGCATGCTCAACCTCTTCAGTTTCTTCTTCCACTTCTGCCTTGCCTAAAGAAAGAATTGCTTTGGTGGATTCAACAAATCTCCCAGAATCCAGAACTCCCCCTGCAGCCACTACCCTCCAGTTCAAGAACTGTTCACAGATGCTTCAGATCTGGGGTGGGGGCGATGCTGGGAAACCTAAACGTCCAAGGTCTATGGTCTCCATTCATAAGGAAGCAAGACATCAACATCAAAGAGATGAGGGCTCTGATCCTGGCCCTTCAAGCCTTCAGATCATCTCTCCTTCCAGGTCCTTTGAAGCTGTTCACAGACAACACCACCATTCTCTGATGTGTGAACAAGCAAGAGGGAATAAAGTCTGATCTAATTTACAGGTTAGCAATCAAAGTCTGGGAAATTGCTCTTCAAGCAAAGGTAACTTTAAATGTGGTTTATATCCCATCAGTTCTAAATGTTTAAGCAGACACTCTGAGCAGATCCATGACACAAGCCCACGAATGAATGATCCACAGGGATGCCTTTCTGGACATTCTGCACCAGTGGGGTACCCCTCAAATAGATGTCTTTGCCTCCCCTTTCAAAAGACAGCTTCCAAAGTTCTGTGCCAGTGTCCCACATCCAATGGTTTGGAAGGTGGATGCCCTATGATTCTCCCGAAAGGGATGTTTCTCTATGCATTTCCCCTTCCCCCTAATTCAGGAAGTCCTTCTGAAAATAAAAAAGGACAAGCCAAAAATCTTGTTGGTGACTACCTTTTGGCCAAGACAGTATTGGTTCCCTCTTCTTTTGCAATTAGCCAAGGGCAATCATCACAAGTTACCTCATATTGCGGATCTGCTAACACAAGACACGGGATCTCTCATTCACCCACATTTGGCAACACTGAATCTGAACTTGTGGGTGATAGGCTACTGATTCCTCTCACACACCTTTTTTTCTGTGGATGTGCTTTTACTCCTCCAAGAGGCCAGGAAACCTAATACAAAGAGATCTTACTTGGCCAAATGGAAGAGGTTCTCCATCTGATGTCTGAGTAGATCCATTTTCAGTGGATATCCCTCTAGTTCTTTCTTACTTGTGTGAACTGCTCAAGGCTGGACTGCCTTATTCTTCAGTTAAAGCCTATTTGTCAGCTATTTCTGCATGTCTGCCTTTGTCTCCCCCTTAGCTTCTAGGTTAGAGGTCAAACTTTTATTAAAAAGTGTCCTTCACATAATACCTCCTTGGAAACCTGTTCCTCCTCCCTGGGACCTAAATTCTGTCTTGGAAAAACTGACCCAGTTTCCCTTTGACCCTGTTGCTTCCTCTTCCCTAAAGTTCAGCATTTGGAAAACTGTTTTACTAGTAGCCATTACTTCTGCTAGGTGAGTTTCAGAACTGCAAGCTTTAATGGCTTCTCAACCATTTGCGATTTTTCCACTAGGACAGGGTGTCCCTGTATGACAACCCTTCCTTCATGCCTAAAGTGGTTAATGACTTGTCCCTCGATCAGTCTATTCATCAACCCACCTTTTTCCCCTTTTCCTCAAAACTCCAGTGAGAGGGTGCTGCATACTTTAGATGTCCACAAACAACTTAGAATTTATCTGAACATGACCAAACCTATTAAAAAGGCTAAGCAATTGTTGGCTTCTTTTCATCTCATGGCACTGAGTAAACCTGTCTCTATGACAATAATTTGTCACAGCATTGATAGGGTTAAATACCTGATGAATTGATTGATTGATTGTTTAATTGATGAGTATATAAAAGAGAATGTGTATATCTGGATGTTTGTTCCATTGAAGGCGAATTGCCAAGGTACCAGGCCGGATGAATAAGATGGATTAAAGCTGCTTCTCTTTGTCTCACCTTCTGACTGCTTATTTCTTGGTGTATTTTTTTAAACCTGTCTCTAAACAGGCCATTTCATCTTGGTTTTCAAAGGCTATTACCTTTTTGATCTTTTATGGGAAAAACTCTTTCTTCCTCTGCAAAGGCCCATTCAACTAGAGAAGCAGCCTCCTCTGGAGCCTTCTTTAAGGGATTGGACACTGCCTCTATCCTACTTGTTCCTCTGTTCATACTTTTACAAAACAATTCAAACTAGAATCTATTTCCAAATACAGAGCAGGATTTGCTAGGACAGTTCTGAATGGATTTGTGGATAATTCTTCTGCTCCGCCTCATCCATGCCCCCCCCCCGTCTCATTCATGAGCTTTGGTATTCTCCTTCATGTTATGAATACTAGACCACTGGAAGAGAAGGACATAGAATAGTTGTGCAAAATCTTACCATAACCATAGATATCTTTCTCCTCCATATTGCAGTATTCTATCCCACCCTTCTTCCCCCTTAGTTCATGCTCTTCCTTGGATATGTCTTTATTTTTTCCTTTTGCCTCTTATCCTGGACTGGTGTTCTGACTGGGGCATTCAGTTCTGAGGATGGTACATGCAGACATCACTTTTCTGACTGACACTGGGCTGTTCTATGTGAAACGTCATATGTACCTTGCAGTAGCTTAAGTCTTTACTATACTGGCCAGACGTTCAGATCACCTAGGCGGAATCTCCCTCATGCTATGAATACTGCAACATGGAAGAGAAGGGCATCTGTGGTTATGGTAAGATGTTACACAACTATTCTTTATACCTAACTGCAGAACATAGAGTTGCAATTCGTTAGGCATGGTGACTGAGCCAGATTAATTACAATATATGGTAATGAGGGAATTTGGTATGTAAGAACTCCCATTAGAAGGAGGTTAGTAGCATCACTGTATGAGGGGATGGGGCAGGGTGAGGTGTGGCTCTGGAACAAAGAGTGCCTACACTATATGGAACTCCACTGCAAAAAGGGCTTTTCCTGCTATAAAATGTTCTTTTTTTTTTTTGTTTTAATTATTTAAATGAAGTACTGTTATGTTGCTCAGCTCTGTATGCTGCTGAGAATGATGCTACACCTAGTGCTGTCTCAAGCTTATTCTGTCCTGGTACCTAATGAAAAAATAAAGAATATGGGTCTATATCAGAAGCTTGAAGTGTAAAAAGAGTGAACGCTCTTTAATTGACACCAAATACGTGAAATCCCAAAAAGACTAACGTGCAGAACAGAGATTTTTTTCCCCAGAGGAAAAAATCGCTGTTGCAAAAAAAAAAAATCTAAACACAACATAAAGTGGGGGGAGGGGGGCTTCAGCCCCCCCACACCCCCTGATGTTGGGGGCTCACACACCAACCCTACTTAAATATATCAAATCCAAGATCACACCGCAGTGGAAGAAACAGCAAAGTCCCAAGAATGGCCCAGCAATTTTTTTCTGCTGGGATAAAATAATCGCTGTTCCGGCCATTCAGCTTTATGGGACTTTGCGTATTTGATGTCAGTTAAAGAGCATTCACTCTTTTTACAATTCGAGCTTTTGCTATATACCCAAAGAGTACAGAAGGTAATGTGGATAGTCAGTCACATCATTACAGGGGGAAAACATCGAACTAAAGGATAAGATCCACAGGAAAAAAATAATTTAGGTGAACATTTCAGAAAATTGACAGCCTAAATGAAATCCACATCATCCTTCATATCTGCAGCACAAACGCGCACACGCATGTGTGTGCAATGTGTGCAGTGTATATCTAGCTGTGTGTGTGTGTGTGTGTGTGTGTGTGTGTGTGTGTGTGTGTGTGTGTGTGTGTGTGTGTCTGTACATATGTGTCTATAAAGATCATTAAGATGCTTGCAAAATGTCCCTGGGTTTTTCTTACAGTTTTTATTGAATGTTTTTTCTGTGTGACCTTTTTGCCCTTGGGTTTGGATGTTAGTTGGGATATTTTTCAGGCATCTTAATCCTTATGGGCATCAGCAAGGTTTAAAGCCTTGTGTTTCTAAATTATAGCCAAACAATTCCTTTATACTGTGCTGATGAGATCATTATAAAGGCATGTCCACAGCAGTGAAGTTTGGCTTTATTGGTCTGACTGTACCAATAAAGACTTAAAAAGTGAAAAATCATAGGCATTCAGCAGCCATGTAGCTGAAACTACTGATGTCCTTAAGGGGCAATTGACATATATCCCATGGGCCTCCATTACAGGAGGATTAAGTTATTACATAGTGAAAACTCTAGTTGGCTGGGTTTTTCTTTCAGTTTTTACAGAATGGTTTGTCTGTGTGACCTTTTTACCCTTCGGATTGTTTTTTTTTTTTATGTGTAGTTGTGCATTTCCATGCTATCCTAACAGGATGAGGTAGATTTTATTCATTTCTTTTTCTCCAAACTGTCCTTGAATGAAAATATGTTTTCCTCTCTGAGACTCTTCTTTCTAAATGATGTTCTCTCATCTGAGGTCACTGCATTCACTCTCTCTTATTTAATTTCTAAATTTACCTTTAAATTGTTATAGCCATGTAAGAATGCATGTCAGTGTGTGTGTGTGTGTGTGTGTGTGTGTGTGTGTGTGTGTGTGTGTGTGTGTGAGTGTTTTTGTGCGCGAGCGCAACTGTGGCTCCTTCTCAGATTTGGTTAGACACCTAAAGATTTAGGGCTGGATTCACAGAAATCCTGTCAACCCACAATAGTTGGCTAAAGAGGGCTTTTCACTTAGCTAGACTGAGAGAATATATAATTCAGAGATGTTAAGTTACTTATACAAACACCTAATTATCATAACTCTGAATTGAATTCTGCTCTGTCCATACCTCCCAACCTGTTAGAGCAAAAAATCTGGACAAAGCCTAAAATGATGGGGGGACAAATAGGGACAGATTTTAAATATTGTCCTTACAAACTTAGAAAGTAGATAGAATAATAGGTTTTAAATTAGTATGAATTTTCCAAAGGATGTGGAGTCTTAAACTCAAATGTTTGTCACTATTTAATGACTTCAATCCTCAGCTATTTGCCAAAAGGGGACAGATTTTGGGAGGAACACACCTAAAATATGAGGCACAAATGTGGACATTCTTCTAAAATCTGTACAGTTGATAAGTATGGCACTGTCAGACTTAATTGTGGTAATGTTCTCCCTAGCAGCCTATGCACCATGTTAGATAAGGCACCCCCTACACACACACAAACATGTGCACACACATGCATCACCCACAAAGACAAATTTCCAGACATTGAGACAGACACACATGTGCACACACACGCATTCAGGAATTCACAACCAATCCCCCACACACTCTTTCAAACTCACAGAAACACTCACCCACACACCTGCATGCATGGCCCAATAAGCAGACACACACACACACACACACACACACACACACACACACACACACACACACACACACACACACACACACACACACACACACACACACACACACACACACACATACACACACACACACACACAGAATCACAGACAAAAATACAGAGCCATTGTCTCTTACAGATATCCACTGCTGTGACCAACCAGGCACAAACCCACACATGTGCACATACACATGCGCGCGCACACACACACACACGCACACAAACACACACACACACATACATGCGTTCATGCATTCATTCATTCACTGAGCCACATTCAAATCCCTACTGTTCACCCCCCTACTTCAACAAACATATATGCATACACAGTTCTGCTGCACGTACTTGTAACACAAGTACTTCAATAGGTTTCAAGGGGTGAACATCATCAAAAACAGTGTTTACTTTTTTCCTCCCAGATTAAAAATGAACTTGCCTAAATGAGGACTTAATCAGAATCCATGGTTATTTCTGGTGAAGAGAAAAACACATTAGAATGTGTCTTCCTCAAGACTATTCTCCATGCTAAAGTCTCTGCTAGAGGAAATGTATAGCATCAGAGTGCTGTCTGAATTTGAAGGGCTTACTATGTTGTAGAAACCTTCTATGATAAGGTTTTTGTCTCATGATGAGTTTTTCTAAATCCTGGGAGTAACTTTAAGCGTTTGATTTACTAGTGTATAATGCCTGCCTTATCCATAGTTGTAATTTGGACATTTCTGTAATTTGGGGAATACTTGCATAAAATGCATTTCTTAATTGTAAGTGAAGAATGTTTTATTTTCTTATTTGCCATTTCTAAAAAAGGAACAATTCTCTTTGGAGATAACTGTCTCTTTCTCCACTTCTGGCACAATAAAAGAAAAGATGCAGTCATTACTGTGATTCTTCAATACTCTAGAATGAGAAGCTATAATCTGCCAAGTACATAACACTGCCCCAAATAATCTTGTTTAAGAAGTTTGAAGGCTGCCTGCTAATAGTGTCAGTAGGGCAACTGCTTTTGACTAGTTGCACTGAAATAAGAGGAAAATCAGTCTGACTACACTACTTGATTGATTAAAATATAGGTGATGAAAAACGTCACATGTTAAGTCATAATTATTGTCTAGACACAGAAACAGCTGTGATATTTGAAGCAGCTTTCAGTTTAATAGAGACAACCTATGAACCCTTTAGGTGGTGGCTAAGTATTATTTCTAAAGGCACTTTAATTGCAGTGGTACTCTAAAGATCTGAAATAGTCTGTATGCAGGGATAACAGAATGTCTTCAATACACAGGTTAAGACTAGTGCACACTTTTTATCTGGTTGGAATATCAAGATATGTATGCCATGCTATTGCTTTGTTTTCTTAATTAATAAGTACTGCTGTTACAAATGGAAACCTTACTACGTAGTAAGGCCAGAATAAAACTGAAAAAGCAGCATAAACAAAATGATGGACTGATTTATATATTCTCACAATGTTGTGATACCAAACTTAAGTGTGGCATAGAACAATATATCAATCCGATAAGTGTATAAAAAATGGATAGAGATGTAGCTGTCTCTAAATAAATAAGTAAATATGATCTCTCAAATTGCTTTTATTCATATTTTTTCTCCATGCAGTCTTGTTTTCTTCTGTCATCATGTATTAAGTAGCTGTTTGTAATATCTGACATAAAACTTGTCATTATGTGTGGCCACCATGAACTGAAATTATGACCTAAATAAAGTCAAAAGGTTGCAACCAGCGCGTAGAGCAAAACACCAGCAAAGTAAATTGTAAAAATATAAACCAAAAACGAAAGTGCGCTGGTGTACACAGCCAGGTATCCAGTCATTCAAAAGCACGAAATGTATTCACGTAAAATAACCACCACGCTGGATGAGCAATGTGGAGTATAATCTTTTAATGGTAGTGAGCGCTTTCGCCCGTAGGCTTCTTCAGACTTTTAAAAACATTTAATTACAGTTACATCACAGTTTAAATAGTGCTATGTGCAGCACTATTGGTCACTTAGTCAACATTGAAAACGTCATACAGCATTAAAAAATGCTTTCTTGCTTCATAAAACAGCAGCATTTCATGATAATAGAAAAAGCATTGGTAAAAACATTTTTTAAGGAACATTGTTTAAAACATTAGGAAGCATATAAAAAAAGATCTATAAAATTAACTATATGTAGAATGTGCACAATACATAAAAACAGCATCTATATGACCTGCACTATGCTTTCTGTATGCACTTACTGTGTAGGGGCCTAAGTTATAAAAAATTCATATCAAAACATGTATGTATAAACCTGTCACCCATCAAAAAATGGGTAAATAGTATGGAACGCAATTGTGAGAGCTAAAAGCTTTTATGTAGCCATATGGAGAGGGTTCATAAAGTACATGCCCATCAAAGTTAGGAAGTGTAACCAAAAACGAGGAAAAAGCACGTTCCAAGGAGGGATGTAAGAGTAGATACTAAACCTATGTGTGAATACTAAATCTATGTATATGCTACTGGTGAGGTACTCGGAGTTTTCTCTTTCTCAGGAACGGTTTCACCTGTACCTTATCATTCAGGCCTGGGTATTGATCAGCCCTGCATCTAATAATCCACTTCATTTCATTCTCCAGGGTGTAATTTATTATATCATCTCCTCTTATATTATTTTCAATTTTATGAATGACAAAAAATCTGAATGTATGGGTAGCCCCCGATTCCATATGATGTTTAGCTAATGCATTAAATGTTGAACCTATTCTAATGTGGTAAGTATGTTCTCTAATGCGTTCTTTCAAACATCTATTGGTTTTGCCAATGTAGAACGCAGAACATGCTCCACATATAGCCATATAAACAACATTTGAACTATTACAACTAGTGTTGGTGTAAAAGCAAAATAGTTGATTTGTGACCGGGTGGATAAAATCTGTTGTTTCTTCAATATATATGCATTGATTGCATTTTCCACATGGTCTAGTATTAACATTTTGTTCCTGTAGTCTCCCTACTGCCAAATTGTTCCTGGGTCTGCATAATAGTCTCCTTAGGTTTGGTTGATTCTTAAATACGATCTTCGGGCTGGGTCCTACAATTTTACTTATCTCATTATCTAAAAGTAAAATGTTCCAGTGTTTGGCCATAATTTGTTTGAGATGAAACGCATCTTTCGAGAAGAACATAGATGCTCTGATATTCTCTAAGTTAGACTGAGTGTCAGTATTAGATAGTTCGATAGGTTCTGAAAAATAGGGTTTGGCCACAGTATTTCTAAGGTTAGTTACAGCAGATGTAGTTTGTGCAAAAGTACCTGCATCATATCCCCTTTGTACAAATTTATTCCTTAAATCATCCAGTTCCCTCAAGTAACTTTCCTCATTAGGGTTCAATCTCGAAGCCCTGATTATTTGACCCTTCAGAACATTATTAAAAACATATTGAGGATGCATACTATCCCTGTGTAGTATAGTATTCCTATGACACAATTTTCTATGTATTGATGTGTAAAATAAGCCATTACTAAGCCTAAAAATATTAACATCTAAGAAAGATATTTGCTCATGTGAATAGGTCAAGGTGAATTTTAAAAAATTAGTTGAGGTATTAATGCATTCAACAAACCTCAACAAGGTATCCACATCACTCTTCCAAATAAAAAAGAGGTCATCCACAAACCTCCAATATAGACCAACATGGTCTTGGAACATACTAGACTCGAAGAGAAAGGTTTCTTCCCATCGGGCCATGACCAGGTTGGCGTAGCTATTGGCACAGGAAGTGCCCATAGCTACGCCATCCTTCTGTAGAAACACATCTTTTCCAAACATAAAAATGTTATTTAGCAAAACGGTTTCCAATAGGAGTGCAATAAAATCAATTTTCACCGGGGAGAAATCAGAGTGAGTCCTAAGGTAGTCTTGCATATACTGTATCCCTATATCATTTGGGATCACCGTAAACAAACTCACGACGTCTAAAGTGACTAGTACATAATGTGTACTATCATCCAAGTGTTTTGTATACGCATATAAATCAAGCAAAAATTGTTTACTGTCTCTTAGTATGTTCTTGTTATCATGTACAAAAGGTCTAAGGTGAAATTCAATATAAATGGAAAGGGGTTCAGACGCCCAACCTTGACCAGCTACAATCGGTCTCATCGGAGGTTCCACAATGGACTTATGGACCTTAGGGAGACCCTGTATGATTGGAATGAGTGGATTAACTACCTTAAAGTAGTTATACAATTCTTTAGTAATGGTGAAAGATGTTAAAAGTTCGTCTAGCATATCATATATCTGAAAAACTTTTTCCATTACTATATTCATGTCAATTTTCAAGTAAAACACTGTATTATTCAAAAGCTGGTGCATACTACTATCATAATTTAATTTATCCATGAGTACAATAGGTCCCCCTTTATCAGCTGGTCTGATAATCAAATTATTGTCATTTCTTAAGGCTGTTAAGGCTTGTCTATGTTTGTAGCTCAAATTGTGCCTAAACTTAGTATCACGTGTATTATCATAGTGATTATAAATATCATTTTCTATCATCTTAGAGTAAACATCTAGAAGTGGATGTAATTGTGGTATATATACACTGTTGGGTCTGAAACGGGGGGCATGGTTTGTCACATCTGAGTTAGCAAAATCAAGTTTCAACTGGATATTCCTTATAAACATTTTTGTGTCTATGATAGAGTCAACAGCATTACTTCTCCTTGTGGGAATGAAACTCAGTCCTTTATTCAGGACTTGTTCTTCATGTGGAGTCAAAGCTCTTGTTGATAGATTCACTATTAATGTATCGTTCTTTCCCACATCCTCTTTATTGTTGGTCCCTGGTGTTCTCCACCTGACCCTTTCCTTTTTTGTCTGCCTCTGCTCATAGATCTTGTTCTCCCTATGTACTGTTTCTGTGCTATAGGGAAAGGGGTTTAATGTACCCTCTTTTGGACTCAGGTGTGATAAATTAGTGTCATTATGAGTTGTTTTCCTTCTAACAACTACTTCCACCTGTTTAGAGGCATTAGCCGTGTCACCATTAACACTACTGGATGTAGTTATGGGTGTTCCTGTTTCTAATGTCCCATTTTTCTCTTTCTCTTTGTCTTTACTGACTGTGGAATCAGACAGACTAATATCGGTAGCATCATTAAACACTATCTCAGTGTATGAAACATTCCTCCTCACATTTCTGTCAGTGTTTAAAGAGTTAGAAGTGTAGGTACTGTGCGTATCATTAGCCCTACTCAAACCAATAGGAACAGCAGATACTGTGCTATCTTTGTTTATATCATTTACATTTTCTGTTGTGTCATTTCTAGAGACAATAGTATTATTCACTGTACTGTTAGCATTATTCTGTTCTCTAGGCCAAGTAAACACATTGGAATTCTTGAAATCCCTTACATCTCTCATTATTTTATGCTTTTTCTGTTCTAATAATCGCCTTTCGAATAACATAACATTATCTAAGACTTTTTCTAGCTTCACATCAACATTGGCGTTTGTATACTTTTTAACAATCATATCAAACATTCTATTGACTTTTATTCTCAAATTATCCTCTTCAGGAGTGTGAAAATTGATTAAAAGTCTCATATAATTGTAGCTTAGCTCAATGTTGAGCTGTTGCCACTGAAAAAGTAAGTCCGGTAATCTGTTACCTGTTGTGGGCATCTTTAAGATGCGTAGCCCACGTGGAATGATTTTTTTGGCCAGGCATGCCTCAAAGTACTGGCGTTGAACTTGTAGCTTTTTCAGTTTAATTGTTTCCGCTTCAAGAGTTTGTAAGTCCTCCGATAGTCCCAAACAAACATTTTCGTTGTGTATGCCATCTTCCGTACCGAAATTCGGCTCGTAGTCAAGTAGCAGATTGTCCCTGCCGGTCACACAAGCTTGGAACCTTGCCGTTCTGTTATTGGTAGAGTTTAAGTTCGATGGTACGTAGGGTAACTCTATGTTAGAGTGAGCATTATCGGCCATCCCTACACGCTAGAAGCACAAGCAATCCGAGAAATAAATAAAGTCAAAGGGTTGCAACCAGCGCGTAGAGCAAAACACCAGCAAAGTAAATTGTAAAAATATAAACCAAAAACGAAAGTGCGCTGGTGTACACAGCCAGGTATCCAGTCATTCAAAAGCACGAAATGTATTCACGTAAAATAACCACCACGCTGGATGAGCAATGTGGAGTATAATCTTTTAATGGTAGTGAGCGCTTTCGCCCGTAGGCTTCTTCAGACTTTAAGGGCTACGCATCTTAAAGATGCCGACAGCAGGTAACAGATTACCGGACTTACTTTTTCAGTGGCAACAGCTCAACATTGAGCTAAGCTACAATTATATGAGACTTTTAATCAATTTTCACACTCCTGAAGAGGATAATTTGAGAATAAAAGTCAATAGAATGTTTGATATGATTGTTAAAAAGTATACAAACGCCAATGTTGATGTGAAGCTAGAAAAAGTCTTAGATAATGTTATGTTATTCGAAAGGCGATTATTAGAACAGAAAAAGCATAAAATAATGAGAGATGTAAGGGATTTCAAGAATTCCAATGTGTTTACTTGGCCTAGAGAACAGAATAATGCTAACAGTACAGTGAATAATACTATTGTCTCTAGAAATGACACAACAGAAAATGTAAATGATATAAACAAAGATAGCACAGTATCTGCTGTTCCTATTGGTTTGAGTAGGGCTAATGATACGCACAGTACCTACACTTCTAACTCTTTAAACACTGACAGAAATGTGAGGAGGAATGTTTCATACACTGAGATAGTGTTTAATGATGCTACCGATATTAGTCTGTCTGATTCCACAGTCAGTAAAGACAAAGAGAAAGAGAAAAATGGGACATTAGAAACAGGAACACCCATAACTACATCCAGTAGTGTTAATGGTGACATGGCTAATGCCTCTAAACAGGTGGAAGTAGTTGTTAGAAGGAAAACAACTCATAATGACACTAATTTATCACACCTGAGTCCAAAAGAGGGTACACAAACCCCTTTCCCTATAGCACAGAAACAGTACATAGGGAGAACAAGATCTATGAGCAGAGGCAGACAAAAAAGGAAAGGGTCAGGTGGAGAACACCAGGGACCAACAATAAAGAGGATGTGGGAAAGAACGATACATTAATAGTGAATCTATCAACAAGAGCTTTGACTCCACATGAAGAACAAGTCCTGAATAAAGGACTGAGTTTCATTCCCACGAGGAGAAGTAATGCTGTTGACTCTATCATAGACACAAAAATGTTTATAAGGAATATCCAATTGAAACTTGATTTTGCTAACTCAGATGTGACAAACCATGCCCCCCGTTTCAGACCCAACAGTGTATATATACCACAATTACATCCACTTCTAGATGTTTACTCTAAGATGATAGAAAATGATATTTATAATCACTATGATAATACACGTGATACTAAGTTTAGGCACAATTTGAGCTGCAAACATAGACAAGCCTTAACAGCCTTAAGAAATGACAATAATTTGATTATCAGACCAGCTGATAAAGGGGGACCTATTGTACTCATGGATAAATTAAATTATGATAGTAGTATGCACCAGCTTTTGAATAATACAGTGTTTTACTTGAAAATTGACATGAATATAGTAATGGAAAAAGTTTTTCAGATATATGATATGCTAGACGAACTTTTAACATCTTTCACCATTACTAAAGAATGGTATAACTACTTTAAGGTAGTTAATCCACTCATTCCAATCATACAGGGTCTCCCTAAGGTCCATAAGTCCATTGTGGAACCTCCGATGAGACCGATTGTAGCTGGTCAAGGTTGGGCGACTGAACCCCTTTCCATTTATATTGAATTTCACCTTAGACCTTTTGTACATGATAACAAGAACATACTAAGAGACAGTAAACAATTTTTGCTTGATTTATATGCGTATACAAAACACTTGGATGATAGTACACATTATGTACTAGTCACTTTAGACGTCGTGAGTTTGTTTACGGTGATCCCAAATGATATAGGGATACAGTATATACAAGACTACCTTAGGACTCACTCTGATTTCTCCCCGGTGAAAATTGATTTTATTGCACTCCTATTGGAAACCGTTTTGCTAAATAACATTTTTATGTTTGGAAAAGATGTGTTTCTACAGAAGGATGGCGTAGCTATGGGCACTTCCTGTGCCAATAGCTACGCCAACCTGGTCATGGCCCGATGGGAAGAAACCTTTCTCTTCGAGTCTAGTATGTTCCAAGACCATGTTGGTCTATATCGGAGGTTTGTGGATGACCTCTTTTTTATTTGGAAGAGTGATGTGGATACCTTGTTGAGGTTTGTTGAATGCATTAATACCTCAACTAATTTTTTAAAATTCACCTTGACCTATTCACATGAGCAAATATCTTTCTTAGATGTTAATATTTTTAGGCTTAGTAATGGCTTATTTAACACATCAATACATAGAAAATTGTGTCATAGGAATACTATACTACACAGGGATAGTATGCATCCTCAATATGTTTTTAATAATGTTCTGAAGGGTCAAATAATCAGGGCTTCGAGATTGAACCCTAATGAGGAAAGTTACTTGAGGGAACTGGATGATTTAAGGAATAAATTTGTACAAAGGGGATATGATGCAGGTACTTTTGCACAGACTACATCTGCTGTAACTAACCTTAGAAATACTGTGGCCAAACCCTATTTTTCAGAACCTATCGAACTATCTAATACTGACACTCAGTCTAACTTAGAGAATATCAGAGCATCTATGTTCTTCTCGAAAGATGCGTTTCATCTCAAACAAATTATGGCCAAACACTGGAACATTTTACTTTTAGATAATGAGATAAGTAAAATTGTAGGACCCAGCCCGAAGATCGTATTTAAGAATCAACCAAACCTAAGGAGACTATTATGCAGACCCAGGAACAATTTGGCAGTAGGGAGACTACAGGAACAAAATGTTAATACTAGACCATGTGGAAAATGCAATCAATGCATATATATTGAAGAAACAACAGATTTTATCCACCCGGTCACAAATCAACTATTTTGCTTTTACACCAACACTAGTTGTAATAGTTCAAATGTTGTTTATATGGCTATATGTGGAGCATGTTCTGCGTTCCACATTGGCAAAACCAATAGATGTTTGAAAGAACGCATTAGAGAACATACTTACCACATTAGAATAGGTTCAACATTTAATGCATTAGCTAAACATCATATGGAATCGGGGGCTACCCATACATTCAGATTTTTTGTCATTCATAAAATTGAAAATAATATAAGAGGAGGTGATATAATAAATTACACCCTGGAGAATGAAATGAAGTGGATTATTAGATGCAGGGCTGATCAATACCCAGGCCTGAATGATAAGGTACAGGTGAAACCGTTCCTGAGAAAGAGAAAACTCTGAGTACCTCACCAGTAGCATATACATAGATTTAGTATTCACACATAGGTTTAGTATCTACTCTTACATCCCTCCTTGGAACGTGCTTTTTCCTCGTTTTTGGTTACACTTCCTAACTTTGATGGGCATGTACTTTATGAACCCTCTCCATATGGCTGCATAAAAGCTTTTAGCTCTCACAATTGCGTTCCATACTATTTACCCATTTTTTGATGGGTGACAGGTTTATACATACATGTTTTGATATGAATTTTTTATAACTTAGGCCCCTACACAGTAAGTGCATACAGAATGCATAGTGCAGGTCCTATAGATGCTGTTTTTATGTATTGTGCACATTCTACATATAGTTAATTTTATAGATCTTTTTTTTTATATGCTTCCTAATGTTTTAAACAATGTTCCTTAAAAATGTTTTTACCAATGCTTTTTCTATTATCATGAAATGCTGCTGTTTTATGAAGCAAGAAAGCATTTTTTAATGCTGTATGACGTTTTCAATGTTGACTAAGTGACCAATAGTGCTGCACATAGCACTATTTAAACTGTGATGTAACTGTAATTAAATGTTTTTAAAAGTCTGAAGAAGCCTACGGGCGAAAGCGCTCACTACCATTAAAAGATTATACTCCACATTGCTCATCCAGCGTGGTGGTTATTTTACGTGAATACATTTCGTGCTTTTGAATGACTGGATACCTGGCTGTGTACACCAGCGCACTTTCGTTTTTGGTTTATATTTTTGAAATTATGACCTGTTCTATTTTCATTTTGGATTCATTACAGTTATACTCCACTATTTAATTGTTTATTTATTTATTTATTGCATTTGTTTCATCTCACCATCACCACTGTTAAATTCATGTGCTTTGTATATTTACTATCTGATTTTAAATATTATTCAGTTTGTAATTAATATGAACAAAAATCTAGAACATAGCACCACAGCAAACCAATAAAAAGCAGATGGCAAAGAGCAATGTAAAATCCAAATAGACTTTTATTTGAATACAGGTTGAGCGCTTTCGCAATACAATCACTTCTTCAGACCATACAAAAAAGCAGCAGCATCTCAAATATTTAAAATGCAATCAATTAAATGCCTACCAATAAAAAACATTCAAGTAAAATAGCCATAAACATTTAAAGGCACAGCTTTCTTTTAAGACAGAAACCATAAAAGGCTATTACCGTAAAAAACACACATAGCAGTATACGTATTTAAGAAACTTTCTTTCTTTCAAAACTGGCTTAAGAGGTACTAATTCATTCAAACCTGCACCTCTATGTGCTGATAGTTTAAGAATCCATCTTTACCTTCTGTGACATTAGTTATATCACCCAACCTAAAACTTTCATAAATTACTTCTACTGCCATAAACTTGAACCAATGGTTAGTGCTTTTCTCTAGTATATGTTTAGCTAAGGCACTATAACTATGGCCCTTATTGGCACAATAATAATGGTCTCTAATTCATTCCTTAAGTCACCTATTAGTTTTTCCTATATAAAATTTTGAACAAGTCACACACTGCTAAATAGATTAAGTTTTAGTGTCACAATTAGCTTTAACTTTAAAAACATTATGATTACCATTGTCTGGTTGTATAAATGTATTGGATACATTAATGTATTTACAAAAAGAACATTTACCACATATAGAGGTACCAAAACTAGTTGTTCTAATACTAGGTTGCTTTAATTTACTTATACTAGGAAACAAAGCTGTCTTTTCAACATTTTTTTATTTTTATAAACAAAGTTTGGAGATGCACTAACAAACTCAAGTAGAATAGGGTCAGAAGATAAAATATGCCAATTTTTTGTAATAATATTTTTTATATCTATGCTGTCAGTGCTAAAAGTCATACAATAAGTTACATTGCCATAACAGTTATTATGGGCAGTCTTTCTTTTTTTTTTCAATAATTTTTATTTTTATTTTTACATTAATAAATGTCACAAATAAAAACCATCTTACAACATGACCATGTGCATATATATATATATATATATATATATATATATATACATACACATACATACATACACATACATACATACACATACATGCACACACACAGACATATATATATATATATATATATATATATATATATATATATATATATACATACATACATACATACATACATACACACATATATACATACATACAGACACATACACACATACATATGTTATACATTGATGTCAAATACCACAGGATATAGGTCATACAACATATCTATTTACACTATGTACATAGATGCTTTCATTGTTAATTCCACAGTTATATAGACAGTATATGCATTCGTAATATCCAAGTTATTATTTAATATCTGAACTTGTATGTGTTCTTTGGTTCCATTATAGTGTATTTCTAAGTTGCTGTGTGATGAATTATGCTAATATGATGTTAAAGGTTTGTTCCCAAATTTCTCTGGATTTCATGTTTTTGTTTCTTTTATCTATTACTATTTTATGAGCTAAAAGGTGTTGTATAGCTACTTGTTTAAAACCCTAATGTGACTTGTTTATTATGTGATTTGGTCAGATTAGATTTATCCTTTTCTGGGTTTTGATATGTATTCCAGTCACCTCCAATCACTAGGTAGTGGTCTTTAAATTGGTATAAGGTTGGGTATAATGACATAAAAAAGTGTTGTTGGTTATTACAGGATGCATAAACATTAAGTACCATTATAGGTTTTGGTATTGTAGGACTATTAAATGTTACATAGCACCATCTTCCCTCCTTGTCAGCTTTGGTTTTAAGTATTTTTTCCTTAAATTGGTTTTTAATTATTATGGCAGCCCCAGCACTGTTTGTTTTCCCCTCTGAAGCTATGATTTGACTTATCCATTTCTTTCTGCTAATTTCTGCCCATATGGGCAGTCTTTGTTATATTTTCTTTACTTGAAAAAACTGGGCGTCCACTACTTTGTCTGTCTAACTTAACTTTTTCACATGCTTTTCTAACTACAAAAGATTTATAACCACATTCTATAAATTCCATACTAGTGGAACTCATAGTTGTTTCAAATTCTTATTCCTGGTCATGGAGCCTAGAAACTCTTAAAAGCTAACCTCTTACCACTTTTTCAAAAATATGTGGTGGATGCATACTATTACGTTCAAAATAACTATGTGTATTACATGGTTTTCTATATCTCTTAGTGTGCAGCTTTCCATCTATGCCCCCATGCAGGGTAACATCAAGGAAATCTATATAAGTACAAGAATGTTTCATAGTCAACTTAAGAAATGATGTACTTGAATTTATAGCACTTAGAAAATTATTTAAACTTTCAAGGTCTCCTTTCCAAAAAATATATGTCATCAACAAAACGCCAATAGAATTTTACATGCACATTAAATTGTTCAACATTTAAGATGCTTACATTTTCCCGGTATGCCATGAATATATTGGCATAGCTATGGGCACAAGACGTGCCCATAGCTATGCCAGAAGTCTGCATGTAATATTGGTTCTCAAGTAGAAAAACATTATATTCTAGTACCAGCTCTATATGGTAAAAAATAAACTCTATTTGTTCATCAGTGAGAAAGCCTTCTTCTTTAAGAATTTTTTTTTACATAGGAAAGACCTATTTGGTCAGGTATAACCGTAAACAGAGACATAACATCTAATATTACCATAATCTCTGCACCAGTTTCAGCATAACTCTCAAGAAAAAGAGTAAAAATCACATAAGAAATGTTCTGTATCAAGCAAACCAATAGCATACTTGTCTAAAATAGGTCTTAAATGTCTTTCTACATATAAAGATGCTGGTTAAGTTATTCATCCACCTCCAGCTGCTATGGCTTTAAAAGCTGGAGTTACAAGATTTTTTATGTATTTTTGGCAAACCATTCAATGTAGGTACAACAGAATGTTCTACTATAAGATACTGGAACAGTTCTTTAGAAATAACTGTTTCTTCAAAGCAGTTAAGAGGCTTAGTGAATCTTTCCATTATCTTTTGTACAGAATAAAGTTCTATGCTGGTATATGTATTGTCATCTCTAAGCATGGTATTCATAGTAGTAACATAATGCTCTTTATCTAACACAACAAAGGAATTGCGTTTATCGGCTGGTCATATTACGTCACTATATCTCTGTAAATGTTCAAGTGTTTGTCTCTCATTTTTATTTAAGTTATAAAACTTATTTTGTTTATACTCAACTGTTAGTTTCAAAAAGATTATAAATCTGTTGTTCACATACATTTGAAAAAACTTTCAGTGTGGAAGACAATGTTGGACAGAAAGCACTTGGCTTTTTATAGTTACAGACACTTTCATGTGACACAGAAAACCAAACTGCTCTTTAAGAGCTATTTTTCATACAAACAATTTCAGCTCTATAAAAGTGTCAGCTAAATCAGCCCTTTGAGAAGAAATAAAAGACAAACCTTTTTTTAAGTAAAGAAAGTTCAGCTTCTGTTAACACCGAACCGGCGTCTTTATATGTAGAAAGACATTTAAGACCTATTTTAGACAAGTATGCTATTGTTTTGTATGATACAGAACATTTCTTAAGTGATTGTTACTCTTTTCTTGAGAATTATGCTGAAACTGGTACAGAGATTATGGTAACATTAGATGTTATGTCTCTGTTTACGGTTCTACCTAACCAAATAGGTCTTTCCTATGTAAAAAAAAATATTCTTAAAGAAGAAGGCTCTCTCACTGATGAAAAAATAGAGTTTGTTGGTTACCTTATAGAGCTGGTACTAAAATATAATGTTTTTCTATCTGAGAAGCAATATTGCTTGCAGACCTCTGGCATAGCTATGGGCACGTCCTGTGCCAGTAGCTACGCCAATATGGTCATGGTATACTGGGAAAATGTAAACATCTTAAATGTTGAACAATTTAATGTGCATGTAAAATTCTATCAGCGTTTTGTTGATGACTTATATATTTTTTGGAAAGGAGACCTTGAAAGTTTAAATAATTTTCTAAGTGCTATAAATTCAAGTACATCCTTTCTTAAGTGTATTATGAAACATTCTTGCTCTTATATAGATTTCCTTGATGTTACCCTGCATAGGGACATAGATGGAAAGCTGCACACTAAGAGATATAGAAAACCATGTTATATACATAGTTATCTTGAACGTAATAGTATGCATCCACCACATATTTTTGAAAAAGTGGTAAGAGGTCATCTTTTAAGAGTTTCTAGGCTCCATGACCAGGAACAAGAATTTGAAACAACTATGTGTTCCACTAGTAAGGAATTTATAGAACATGATTATAGAACTTTTGAAGTTAGTAAAGCATGTGAAAGAGTTAAGTTAGACAAAGTAGTGGACGGCCTTTTATTCACGTAAAGAAAATATAAGAAAGACTGCCCATAATAACTGTTATAGTAATGTAGCTTATTGTATGACTTTTAGTACTGGCAGCATAGATATAAAAAATATTATTACAAAAAATTGGCATATTTTATCTTCTGACCCTATTCTACATGAGTTTGTTAGTGCAGCTCCAAACTTTGTTTATAAAAATAAAACATTGCTGAAAAGACAGCTTTGTTTCCCTAATATAATTAAATTAAAGCAACCTAGTATTAGAACAACTAGTTTTGATACCTCTATCTGTGGTAAATGTACTTTTTGTAAATACATTGATGTATCCAATACATTTATACAACCAAATAATGGTAATAATTATGTTTTTAAAGTTATAGCTAATTGTGACACTAAAAATTTAGTCTATTTAGCACAGTGTGTGACTTGTTCAAAATTTTATATAGGAAAAACTAATAGGCGACTTAAGGAACAAATTAGAGACTATTATTATTGTGCCAATAAGGGCCATACATACAGTGCCTTGGCTAAACATGTAGTAGAGAAAGGCACTCACCACTGGTTTACTTTTATGGCAGTAGAAGTAATTTATGAAAGTTTTAGATTGGGTGATATAAACAGAAGTTATTTACTCACCCTAACATTCCATCTGAGTAGTTATACTTCATTTTTCTGCAACCTGTAGGTAATAGGATCCATATTGGATCCGAGCCAGCACCTTTTTTTCTAGCATCTGGTCCAAGCTCTGAGCTCCTACCCCTACCCATAATACACCACCATCTCCTATCTTCCATCAGATTGAGTTTGCTGCAACTATACATATTAGCAACTCAACTAAATAAACCTAACATGTTATTCACATGAAAAGGTCAGGGGGAAGGAGGGTGGGAAAGTTGCAGAAAAATGAAGTATAACTACTCAGATGGAATGTTATGGTGAGTACATAAATTCTTTATCTGAAGTAGTTAACTTCATTTTATCTGCAACCTGTGGGACAGAGTCCCCAGCTACTCAACAAATCCTGGGAGGCCCTCATGGAAGGATATTCTTGAGCACTGCAGAGCCACAGGATGCTCTCCCTCTGGAAATCAGTTCTAACTTGTAATAGGAGATGAAAGTATGAGAATTTGCTCAAGTTGCTGCTGTGCAAATGTCATCCAAAGGAACCTTAGACCAAAAAGCAGAGGAAGTCACCATGGACCTGGTAGAGTGAGCTTTAATTGGACCAGGAGGAGATAACCCCTTGGCTTCATAAATGTGTAGAATGCAAAGAGTGATCCATCTGGCTAAAGAAATCTTGGAAATCGCCTTGCCCAAAGAGGTTTGGAAAATGAAACAAATAATTGATTGGACTTATGGAAGGATTGTGTTCTATGAAGGTAGAAACTAAGTTGTCTACGAACATCTAACAAATTAAGTTTATATCCCCCTTTGTTCTGAAAATTTGGAAAGAAAACTGGTAGATTAATTGTTTGGTTGATGTTTGAATGAGATGCCACTTTGGGTATAAATGAAGGATTTGTACAGAGAGAGACCCTGTCCTTATGGAAAACCAAATAAGGAGGCACGGCAGACAAAGCCTGCAGCTCAGAGACCCTCCTAGCCGACGTAATAGCCACTAGGAAGGCTGTCTTCCAAGACAAAAACTTTAGATCCACTGATGCAGCAGGTTCAAAAGGAGAAGATACTAATGACTGGAGCACCAAAGTGAGATCCCAAGGAGAAACCGAATCTTTGATGGGAGGGCACATAAGGAAGGTGCCTTTTAAAAAGGCTTTACATAGCCTAGAAGAGGCAAGTGCAATCCTATTTTCACCTGCATGAAAATTAGAAATGGCTGCCAGCTGTACTTTCACTGTGGAGGAGCTAGCTCCTCACTGAAAAATATTAGTAAAGAATTCCAACACCGCTGGAACAGGGGCTGTAAAAAGATCCAGGTTTCTCTGAGAGGCTCAGATAGAGAAACATCCCCATTTACTGCGATAGACCTTCCTAGTGGAATCCTTAAGAGAAGCCACTAGTATAGTGGGATGAAAGACCGGGAGTCCTGGCAATCAAGGGAACTGGAACAACCAAGCTGTCAGCTTTAGACTGTCCAGACTGGGAGGGTAAGCACCCAAAGAATGAGAGATTAGATCCAGACAGTGATCCAGAATCCATGGAGGCACTAGAAGATGAGACCAAAGGAAGGGGAACCAAACTTGACGAGGCCAGAATGGGGCAATGAAGATCACTATGCACCCCAGTCGACAGGCTTTCTGAAGAAACTTCGGAATGAGTAGTAATGGTGGGTAAGCATACAGTAACCCAGGGGGCCAAACATGGACTAGAGTGTCTCTGGGGGCATCTCCTGGTGCGGGAATCAGAGTGAAGAACTCGCTACACTTCACATTGGAAGGAGATGTGAAGAGATCGCAGCAAGGCTGTCCCCAGGCAAGGAATATCTCCTCTGCTACTGACTGTTTCAGAGACCACTTGTATGGCATCAGAATAACCCAACTCAGTCTGTCCGCTAAAATGTTGGAGCATCCCGGGATGTGCGTTGCAATCAAAAACTGACTGGTGGAAACCGCCCATTCCCACACTCTCATGGTCTCGTGACACAGAGGATAAGATCTGGTTCCCCCCTGCTTGTTGATATACCAGACAACCGACATGTTGTCTGACTGAATTGCAATCATACCCAGAGGAAGGACAGTGCGAAAGGCTTTCAATGCTAAAAGCACTGTCCTCATCTCTAGAACATTTATCTACAACTTGGTCTCTATCTGGGACCACATGCCTTGGACTGTCCTTCCCAAACAGTGTCCCCCCACCCGAATTGGGAGGTGTCCAGGGTCACTGTGGCTTGGGCTGGAGATGACAGGAAAGGGCATCCCGCTGCAGCCTCCAGTGAAAGGAGCCACCAAAGGAGAGACGTCCTGCAGGTGTGACTGATCCTTACTGGAAAATCCATGGGCAGGTCTAGCCAAGACCATTGGACAGCTAGAGTACATTGAAGGACCCACATATGGAGGCGTGCGCAAGGGAGAATAGAAATTGAGGCTGCCATGGAGCCCAGGACCCAGAGCACATCGCTCGCCTTTGGAAATTTGAGGTTCACGATTAGAGTGATGTGGTACCAGAGGTGTGAGATCCTGTTTGGTGTTAAGAAAACTTTTAGCTGCAAAGTGTCTAGCCATGCCCCGATGAAATCTAGAAATTGTACTGGTTGCAAAAGGGATTTGTGGACATTGACTGTAATCCCCAGAAGATGCTTGGTGGATGCAGTGAAGAGCCAGTCATCCAGGTAAGGAAATACCTGAATTCCCTGAAGCCTCAGGTGAGCTGCTACTACTGCCATTACCTTGGTGAACAAGCTGGGAGCTGTGGTGAGACCAAAGTGTGGAGCTCTGAACTGGAAGTGACTGGCTCCCAGCCGGAAGTGAAGAAACCCCCTGGAGCTTCTGTGGACCTTGATATGGTAGTAAGCATCCTGGAGGTCTAACGACCATATCCAGTTGCACTCTCGGAGATAAGGTAGAATAGACTGTAGGGTGACCATCCGGAACTTTTGTTTGGCAACAGACAAGTTCAAGGATGACAGGTCCAAAATGGGCCTGAGGTCCCCTGTCTTTTTTGGCACTAAAAGAACCTGGAGTAAACGCCTAATCCAGACTGGTCAAGGGGGACCAGTTCGATGGCTTATTTGTGAAACAGCTTTGAAACCTCTAGAGCTGCGGCCTCCCTGTGAGTAGGTGGGACATCTGGGAGGCATCTTGTAGCACTTGGTAGAGCAATAAACAGGATAGTGTAGCCTCTGGATATTACGTGTAGCACCCAACAATCTGCAGTTATGGTCTCCCATGCCTCTGGGTGCAATGATAATCTCCCCCTGACTGCATCCAGAGTAGGACAGTTGGGCAACCCCTCAGGGCTGCTGAGTGGGCCTGTCAGAAAAAGGTTCCCTAGACCTGAAGTTCCTGGGAACCCTCTACCTCTGGGACGACGTTGATCCTGTCCCCCTCTGCCTCTAGGGGAAGAGTTGTCCTGAAACTCCTGAGAAAACTGTGATTTCCATAAGCGCATCTTCTTTTGCCCTCTTTGATTCCTAGAGAAGGACTGCTGAGGGTTAGAGAAGTGAATCCAGATGGCAGACAAAGTCTTCTTGTCTTTTTTGCTCTGGACAAGAGTGTCACATACTGTCTTCCCGAAAAGGGAGGAACTGTCGTAGAGAGCATTAGTAAATGATGCCTTGAAAGGGTCCGCAAACTGACAAAACCTGAGCCAGGCATGATGCCGCATGGCTACGCCTGTCCCAGCCATCCTAGCTGCTCCTTCCATGGCGTGGGAAAGGAGACACATGGACGTGTTTGATACTGACTTCAGAGTCGACATTTTTGCAGAGAACAGTTATTTGTCCTGCTACGATAAGGACTCTGGGGAGACTCAGCAAATTCCGAAACAAGGTCTCGCTGCAGCCATATCACATGTGCCAAATAGTTCAGCACATGGATGGAAAAGGTCGCTGATGAATAAACGTGCTTCTCAAACCTATCCACCGACCTGGACTCTTTGTCCGGAGGGTGGACTGAGGAACTCTCTTGCGCCAGTTCCTTCTTGGTGGCTGCTGCGACCACCATAGCATTAACAGGGGCTCCTTTAGACCAAGGTTGTCTGTCGGTTGGAGGAGAAAGAATCTTGTCAGGGCATTTAGGTATGGGCTTGACACTGTCAGGCTCCTTCCATGCCCATGTGGTGATAAGGTCCACCAAGGGGTCCACTGGTGGGGACACCCAGGAAGTAGATGGGCCCATGCCAAAGGCCTCCAGAAACACAGACTCATCCGTAGAAGGTTTTGGGGCTGACCAACCTCTCCTCTGGCAAAGGATCTCCATGATGTCTTCGAAGGAGACATCTTCGGGAGGTGACCTGGGGGAACCTTCTCCTTCATCTAAATCCGTATCTGTAGTGAGGGACTCAGGGGAGTTCAAGTGCCTCCTTTTGCACTTGCACTTATGGGGGCCCTCTTCACTGGGACTCTCTGAAGAGGACTCATGAGCCACTAGGGGGTTCATCAAGGGGAATAGCCTGGGGCTCCTCTGGCATGGGATGTCCTTGAGTCAGGATGAAGGGAGTCATCGCCAAATCCAGTGGAGTCTGGGTGGAATCTGAGGCAATGTGCTGAGGTCTCAATCCCTGGGAGAGAACCCTCTCCACCACTTTGAATGCTGAAGGAGAGCGTACCTCCTTGGCACCCAACAAGGAAGAAGCTCTCCCTGGGTCCGAAGCGAGGGTAGCCTGAAGTCCAAGGGAACGGTTCAGATCCAAAGAAGTCAGAGCCGAAGATGGATCCATTCCCTTGGGTCTGACTCCTTGTCTACAGCTCCAAGAGTCACTCAGATCCAAACTGGCTGGATTCGAGGAACCCAAGGTAACAGCTGGAGTCGAGGTTGGTGGAACCATCGGTGCCGAGCTACCAGCTCCAAAGTCTTGGATCCAAGAACCCCAAAGCAGCTGCATGGATCAGGGAAGGAGAGATGGGGTAGAAAAAGGGCATGGAGATCCCCCTCCAGAGGGAGAGGGGCCTGGCAAGACTCCCATCTGTATTTGGGTCTGAATGAATCTCCACATCATCCTGTCCATGTCCAAGTCCGATAGGCTCCGAGTCGATCATGAAGAGGCTACCAACTCAGATCTGGCTGGTCTGCGCAGTAAGGGTGAGGAAGGCCTCAGATCAGAAGACTTCAATGGCTCCAGTGAGAAATGGGGTGAGCGGAGCCTGGAAGAAGCTGGCCTAAAAGTCTTGGATGGTGGAGTAGGGAAAGATTCCCCATCCGGGGACCTCTTGCGAGGGATATCCCTCTTCCGCTCTTTATCCTCCTTGTGCCTTTCTCTGTCCTTTTCTTTTTCTCTTTCTCTTGCTTTTTCTTTTTCTTTATCTTTGTTTTTGTCTGCCCCAACAGCAGAACAAGTGGGAGTTTAAGTCCCTGTCTGAGTGGGTGGTTGGGCGGGAGTACCTGAGACCGAGGCCATGGCAGAATCCAGCATAGAGGCAGGGAGAAGACACTTGGCAACTAACTTGGCCTTCCTGTCCCTGAGGGACCTCGGGTTAAAGCTAGCACAGATTGAACACTGTGTTGATAAATGGGGCATTCCCAAGCATATTACACGCAGAGTGTGACCATCAGCCGGTGAGAGCTTATGGCCACACTCTGTGCATTTTTTTGTAAACCGACTTAGGCTGATCAGCCATAGTCTAACACTAAACCCCACTCCCTAAAGAGAACACAACACACTAACACACATTGAAGAGAAGTTGGCCTAGAGCTTTCAAAAATAAAAAAACTTTTTTTTTTTTTTTTGAAGCTATACCGATGAACAGCATACACTAAAGGGGGGAGGAAGGGAAAACTAACTACCACTTGCACACAAAAACAGAACTAACCTACTTACTTATCCCTGAAGATCAGAGCAAAGGAGATCATGATGCTTACTATGGCACGGCAAGCGAGATCTAGGGGAAGATAGTAGATGGTGGGGTATTATGGGTAGGGGGAGGAGCTCGGAGCTTGGAGCAGATGCTAGAAAAAAAGTTGCTGGCTCGGATCTGATATGTATCTGTATACCCACAGGTTGCAGATAAAATGAAGTTAACTACTTCAGATCTAATGTCACAGAAGAGAAAGAATTAAGATAGAGTCTTAAACTATCAGCAGTTAGAGGTGCAGGTTTGAATGAATCAGTACCTCTTAAGCCAGTTCTGAAAGAAAGAAAGTTTCTTAAATAAGTATACTGCTATGTGTGTTTTTATGGCAATAGCCTTTCATGGTTTCTGTCTTAAAAGAAAGCTGCGCCTTTAAATTTTTATGGCTACTTTACTTGAATGTTTTTATTGGTAGATATTTAATTGATTGCATTTTAAATATTTGAGATGCTGCTGATTTTTTGTATGGTCTGAAGAAGTGATTTTATAGAGAAAGCACTCACCTGTGTTTGAATAAAAGTCATTTGGATTTTACACTGCTCTTTGCCATCTGCTTTTTATCGGTTTGCTGTGGTGCTCTGTGTTCTACATTTTGTTCATACTACTTGGTTTGTGGTTGAGCACAGCTTTACAGTCAGTAGGACTTGTTTTACCACAGTATGTAATTAAGATGAGGATGAAATGTTATCTTAATTGTAAAGTACATTTATTTATTTGCATTTACTAGCTACTTTTGAATGGGATATGTCTGTGATAAACATCTCCTACATTTGTCTCTCCTGTTGTGTCTTCATAAATCTCATTGAAGGTGTACAAACTCTGCTGCCTGTTGGGACTCCTGTTAAAAGTACAAGGATAGTGTGATATAAGAACAGCTTAGATTCTCAGTCAGAGTGGGAAACTTTGGCTCCAGTTTGTGTTTCCTTTTACCATCCTTTAGCAAAAATACATACTAACATATGCACTTCTTCTGTATATGTGATTCCCAGGGAGCATGTATTGCATCACAGGCCTATATAGGGAAGTTTTAACAATGGTCCAGTATTGCAGGCTGCATTTCGCTGTAAGATTTTTCCACAACTTAACCTGTTTAATTGATGACTTGCTAAATGATATCAACCTTGACTTTTTGACCAAGATGTACCTTGAGCCCTGCTTTGGGCCTCACCTAGTAGTCTTGCCCATTCCAGATGTCACAGTATCCCAGCACCCTTGAGACTGAATCTATTCTAAGTTACAAACTATACATTCTATCTCATCTACCATTTACCCTTTAGTGTGAAGGCATTCCTGCGGAAGATTAGATATTCCCTCTTTAGCTCATTGTTGGCTTAAACAACCTGGATAGTGTTGGGGAATTTCATTATATGGGTCGATGTTGATTCCATGGCTCTTATGAAACACTTTGTAGATGTTATGAAAAACTTTGGATTCCTTCATGTTATTATCTTTGCCACTTGTTTGTATAGCCACTCACTAGACTTGCTGTTCCAGTTGAAGATGATCACATTGCTCCTGCAGGTAAAGTGGGTCTTCTGGTTTGACCATCAATTAGTCCAGTTCAGCCTTGATTTACCTTGTCTTATCCCTCCTGTTGTTGAGCTGATTGATTAAGAAATTACTTTAATGTAAATAACACTCCTATATCTCCTGTTCTTAAACAATGCTTCCAGGACTGCAGAATCCAGATCTGCTATTTGATTAATAGCTCAAGTGTCATGAGGCTTGATTATTCTGTCTGATTAATTTTGCATACTGCTACTGTTGCTATTTGAAAATGGCATTACTCTCCACTCCCCACTATAAGCAAGACAGGATGATAGCTAGAATACTGATAGAGACTTACTTGCTTCCTTGAAGACAAACTGGCATTATATCTGTATTAATGCAGGTGTGGGAACTGAGCTGGCAGCAATGGAGTTTGAATCTCAACACACACAACCAAATGTCATGCTGGAAATTTGAAAGACAGGGGCTATGGTCATCTGCTCTGCTGCACTTCCCCAAATAGGTCTGATGGCCTGCAAAGAGTTTGTCTTCCAAATAACATCACTGATGCCTAACATGTTAAAGTAAAAAGATGCGCACACAAATCTGATTCACCAACCAATATCCCAAATGCAACCTGGCCTCAAGAATATGCAGTCATACACTATTGCTGTATGCATCGGCTTCTAGCATACACACCCACAATGGTCATAAACAATGATTACTTATTTCTTTGTCTTTGATCTTAACACCAAGGATCCTTTCTCACCACTCTATCTCTGTGATCATTCGTATATTCCAGTGTCTCTTATCCATGGTAACTGTCTTTCTAACAAATTATGAATCTCAGACACATACACACACACAATTACAGTTTCCAAAAAAAGCCAGTAAAATTGATCAACTCTCCATAGCTTTACTTTCAGGCAAAGTAATACAAACATCACCATAGATATGGCTAGTGACCTAACATCCAAGTTACCCTTTGCCACTATTGATCTGGAACCAAATAAAATAATAATGAATACAAAATGGGAATGTGCTTTAAGTAGACTGGCATTTGGAGATGGATGCTGCAGTATTGCAACTTACAGAGCTAAGTAATACCCTTTTGTCAGACAACAAACTACCAAACAAAAAATAAATAAATAAGTACCAGCCCCAGGATCTTAAGAATGAATACATGAAAGCTTCAGACAATGAAATAAGTCCAAACTATACTGATGCAAATTAAATGTGCAGAAATAATAATGATTGTATAAAGAGTGGAAAACAATAAATTGCACAGATCAAATATTTAAAAGAAAAAAATCTGCCTTGCATCTAAATTAATACCTTAACTGGACTTATGTCAAGGACACTGGAAGTAACTGTTCTAAGTTTTTAAGACACTAAATAGGCAAATACAAACATAGCTATGGATTGAACAAGCCTGGAATTCGTGGAATATCTCTCTACCCATGTTAACTACCTAGTCCTAGTTGGTCAATTAGCATGATGGAGAGAATCTCCATTTTAGAGATATAGTAGAACTGCAATGAGAAAAGCATCATTAGCAGCACACCATCATGTTACCATGCCACTGAATCAAATACTGAGCTGACAGACCTGACTGTGCTAGTATTCTCCTTAACACACACACACACACACACACACACACACACACACACACACACACACACACACACACACACACACACGCACACACACACACACACACACACACACACACACACACACACACACACACACACACACACACACACACACACCACACGCACATGCATACTGATACATACTGACCCACAGCTTTACTAGACTTATTTGCACTGCTTCTACTCTCATGGGAGTGCTTGGTTGACTGTTGTCTTTTGATGTTGTTCATTTTTTCCTCCTAGAGTAAAATCTTTCTTGGCCAAGCTAACTGTGAGGCATAGATATTTTATGGGAGTGATACTGGCTAATTAGAAAAAGTCACTGTTCTAGTTTCTGGATTAGCATGTGGCTTTGCCCACAAGGCTAGTCTGCTGTGGCCTATGGTAGGGGAATGCCTCAGTAGTTGAGTGGTCTATGAATAAGAAGGGCTTAGCATGATGCAAAAACCTTCCAAGATAAGGTTTCTGCATCACCCTAAGGCTTTGTGAGTCCAAGAAAAAGTATTATAGCAAGACTCACTTCTACACTGGTGTCAACTCCAAATATATGGTTTAGTATATTAATTTGTTTCTATAAAAAACAGGGAAAAATGCATTAGTTCTTTTTCACATGGAGAAGTAACCAGACAGTTTCTTCCATATTCACAATCTAATTAATTGTTTTTCCTGCTGTGGGTATTTGTCTCTTTTGAAGAATTGTTTCTTTGCATTTGTATGCCCATTTAGGTTCCTGACTCTAAACACTTTTGCAAATTATTTACATGCAAGCAATTAGGTCCTTCCTGAGAAACATGAAGAGCCACTTCTACATTTTATTACACAACTATTACAAAGTAAAGCAACAGCTTTTTCAAACATATTGCTGTTCTACTTTATATCAAAAGGATAAAGACAAATACAATTCTCCTTTTACTGTGAAGACATCGTATAAATAAAATTTCACAGTGAGATTTCTGGTGCATAGTTTATAAAGCTCAAATGTAGCTTACAAATGTGTTAACAGTCTGAAGTAAGAAAAAAAGACACACTACATTTCTGCAAATCATTTTCTTTTATTGTGGCATCATAGCAAGTACCAGCAGGAGTTCTCCAATTAAGAGACAAATTATGCTTTGAGGATTTGACAAGCTTTCCTCTTTCATATGGTTGATAGGTTTTGCATGCTAATCTGTCTGATCAGAGGGAAGGCTTTTACCTAACATGATTGTGAAGCTGGTGCTCAGCTCTTTTCTAGGCAAGAACTCATTTGAACACTAGATACTCCTGTGTGCAAACAGAGGGTTCATGTGTGTCCATTATTGAGATCTGACAGAATGACTATGGGCTATAATTGATTACAGTGACTTTGCAAAGTTTATGTTGGTGCTTCCTTTAGGTTTGTCCAGTGTCCATCTAGGTACTTTAAGACTTGCTTAAGTGTTATGTCTACATTTATCATATGAAGTATTCAGTCATCTTTGATAACATATGTATGTGTATCTTTCTACAGGAGGCCATGAGTATGCCAGTCCTCAAGAACTCTGCTGGAGAGCTTCAACCCATCCATTTATTAAGAAATGCATTGAAAAAATGGTGTGTAAGCAGGATTGGTGCTATTCTTGCCTCTTGTGGACATTGGTAACATGTAATCACAGTATCAAGTCTAGTCTCAGCTGAGTAATTGATATAATCTTGACATGGGATCAAAGGTTTCATTGTAAAGTAGTTCAACTTATTTTGTCTGCTGTTTTATATAATGGTCCACCTTATTTTGTCTGCTGTTTTTTCACACAGCTGTCCACCTGGTCCACTTGAGGAATAAGAAAATTTTCTCTGGGGTATTGGCACTGTCCTGAATTGGTTTGCTTCCTACCTCTCAGACTGAACTTCAAAGGATTATTTCTAGTGTTACCTCTTCATTAACCTGTTTTCTTGGTTGGGAATTTTTAGAGGGTTCCATTTATATCCATTTTATTTTACAGTGTGCATGCTTCCATGCAGATACCTTGTGTTGTATATAGGTTTGCAGTGCCATAGCTACATTGATAAAGAGTGGGTGGATGATTATTTCAATTCTGTTAAATGTATTAATTCCACTAAGCATAATGCTTATATTATGGGCATTTCAGTACAGCCCATAGAAGTTCATATTTCATCAAATGAAGCAGGATGTGGAGGAAGATGCATTACTTGGAGAAACCCTGTATAAACATATAAAATACAGTCCAATAGGCTCTGGAGAAACCAAACACATCTTGGACCATTCCATTGTTTTCTATCATCTTTTCCTGCAGAGATGAGGAACTTTTAATATTTTTTTAATGTTCTCATTTGTCTTCTTCTGACAAGAAGGCATTCTAACACAACTCAATATCTCTTGTCATGCGTGGAAAAACAACACTTGTTGGGAGTATGAATGTATTTGTCTCATCCCTTTTTTACAAAATTTGAGTATTTCTAATAAATGTTCCTCCTTTAAATATAGTTTTACCAACTGTATGTATAATTAAAAATTCACCCCAAGATATTTAGTGCAGATCTCCTAAATCAGACCAGCTAAGATTGTTTTGTTAGGCTGCTAATAAACATACGAGTATTTTAGGTTGGTTTGGCTAGGATACTCAGTAATCATTTGAACACTTGCCTAGTATGTACATATGAACCTATTGTGCAGTTCATACCATCTCAGCAAATGAAACTTGTTTTTTTTTTTATCTTTATTACCAAAATAATCACCCACAGTTTAAAGACATGTATAACTAGAAAATATTGGGCCTCCAGAGCATTTGAAGTACAACTCTGCATAAGACTAGGGTGGATGGGGACCAGAGATAAGCTTAGAAAAGAAAGATATATTTCTGTAATCCAGTCTTTACTACATATCATCATCATTACAGAAATGCATTACTGACATTCACTTCATGTCATATGTGTTGTACTGTTATGAATAACTCCCATCTGTGTATATAAAGTACTGCAAAATATGCTGACACAAAAGTAGAAACTGTTGTCTTCCAACTACTTCTAACAGCATGCAAAAGCTTTACCATTTATTTTATGGAATCCTTGCTCAATTGCCCTTTATACAATACATATCACTGAGAACTGACCACGTGAAAATAATAAACTGAAGCAGTGCATTTACCTGGTTATTAATCATGCATTCACATAGATGGCAAGGTAATTAAGTTAGGGAGTAATTCAGTTAACTAGTTGTTAATCAGATAATCAAGTTTCATCAACAATCTGATGTGAAAGGATAAGTACAGTATATGTAGAGGATTTAGAATAGCCACTTAACATTTTGTTGGAGGACAGAAGGAAAATGGTTCTCTAGAAAAAAACTGGGGTGAACATGGGGTGAACTTGTAAACTCCACACTTTAGTGTCTACAATTCAGGACTGAATCTAGGATCTTGAAGATGTATGACTGAGCCAGACTAAAAAAATGCAAAATGGCAAGGCACTGCCTTCAGAAAATTCTTGCATGTAATGCGACCACAATTCCAAGGGAAGCTTTGCATGTTTCTTTGGGTATTAGATGCTAATGGCAAACTGTTTAGACCTTCTTGGGTAGTCATCCTGACAATTCTTGATTAGAACAACCAGGTATGCATTGTTGCTGTGATTGACTGGGTAAATATAAACATGTTGTGAAAAGTCGATGCCATTCATTATATCATCCGGTGATGTTACACTTCACTGTACTCACAAAGAAAGTAGGCAATTGGATGTTTTGCAGGGTAATGTCAGTGGAGAATTTAATTAAAAGCTATCTTAATTAATAGGGTATGTGAAGATGACAATGCTATACTTAGGAAGCTGGTATCTAAAAATGCCTCTTATCCTTATATAAGATAGACTAGGGTTTCCAGAGTCAGCTGTAAATTTTTTACTTTATTTATTTATTGTTTGTCAACCAAGTTAGTCAGCATAGTCACACTAGACATTATTTGCTTTTAGAAAAGTAGTAGAAAATTCTGTTTTTGTTTTCAATAAGTGCTGAGAGAGCTTTTGCCACCAACTGAGGCAGATGGAACCACAGGTAACATCCCATCTGAAACAGCACCATAAACTCCCCCTCCCCCATCCTGCACTTCTTCTTCTCCTTCTTTCGGCTGCTCCCGTTAGGGATCGCCACAGCAGATCAACTGTTTCCATTTCTTCCTGTCCTCTGCATCTTGCTCTGTCACACCAACCACCTACATGTCCTCTCTCACCACATCCATAAACCTTATCTTAGGCCTTCCTCTTTTCCTGTTACCTGGCAGTGTCATCCTTAGCCTCTTTTTCCCAATATACTCTGCATCCCTCCTCAGCACATGTCCAAACCAACGTAATCTTGCCTCTCTGGCTTTGTCTCCAAACCTTCCAACCTGGGCTGACCCTCTAATATACTTATTCCTAATCCTGTCCATCCTCGTCACACCCAGTGCAAATCTTAACATCTTCAACTCTGCCACGTCAAGCTCTGACTCCTGCCTTTTTGTCAGTGCCACTGTCTCCAACCCGTATAACATAGCTGGTCTCACTACCCTCTTGTAGACCTTCCCTTTCACTCTTACTGGTACTCATCTGTCACAAATCACTCCTGACACTCTTCTCCACCCACTCCATCCTGCCTGTACTCCACACTCACCATTACTCTGAACTGTTGATCCCAAGTACTTAAACTCATTCACCTTTGCCACCTCTACTCCCTGCATCCTCACCATTCCTCTGTCCTCCCTCTCATTCACACACATATATTCTGTCTTAGTCCTGCTGACCTTCATTCCTCTTCTCTCTAGAGCATATCTCCACCTCTCTAGGCTATCCTCCACCTGTTCCCTACTCTCACTACAGATCACAATGTCATCTGCAAACATCATAGTCCACGGGGACTCCTGTCTGATCTCGTCTGTCAACTTGTCCATCACCATTACAAATAAGAAAGGGCTCAGAGCTGATCCTTGATGTAATCCCACCTCCACCTTAAATGCATCCATCACTCCCACCGCAGACCTCACTGCTGTCACACTACCCTCGTACATATCTTGTACCACTCTTACATACTTCCCTGACACTCCCGACTTCCTCATACAATACCACAACTCCAATCTAGGCACCCTGTCATATGCTTTCTCTAAATCCACAAAGACACAATGCAACTCCTTCTGACCTTCTCTGTACTTCTCCATTAACACTCTCAGAGCAAACATTGCATCTGTAGTGCTCTTTCCTGGCATGAAACCATACTGCTGATCACTAATCATCACCTCCCTTCTTAACCTAGCTTCCACTACTCTTTCCCATAACTTCATGCTGTGATTGATCAGTTTAATCCCTCTGTAGTTACTACAGCTCTGCACATCACCCTTATTCTTAAAAATTGGTAACAAAACACTTTTTCTCCATTCCTCAGGCATCCTCTCATTTTCCAAGATTTCATTAAACAATCTAGTTAAAAACTCTACTGCCATTTCACCTAAACACCTCCATGCTTCCACAGGTATGTCATCTGGACCAACAGACTTTCCGTTCTTCATCCTCTTCATACCTACCCTTACTTCCTCTTTGCTAATCTACTGCACTTCATGATTCACTATCCACACATCATCCAACCTTCTGTCCTTCTCATTCTCTTTATTCATCAACCCCTCAAAGTACTCTTTCCATCTGCTCAACACACTTTCCTCGCTTGTGAGTACGTTTCCCTCATTATCCTTTATCACCCTTACCTGCTGCACATCTTTACTAGCTCGGTCCCTCTGTTTAGCCAATTGGTACAGGTCCTTTTCTCCCTCCTTAGTGTCCAATCTTTTAACAACTCTTCATACGCTTTATCCTTAGCCTTCGTCACCTCTCTTTGCCATGCACCTCATCTCCTTATACTCTTGTCTACTTTCTTCATCTCTTTGACAATCCCACTTCTTCTACGCCAACCTCTTTCTCTGTATACTCTCCTGTACTTCATCATTCCACCACCAGGTCTCCTTGTCCTCCTTCCTCTTTCCAGATGTCACACCAAGCACCTTTCTAGCCATCTCTCTTACTAGCTCTGCTGTAGTTACCCAGCTATTCGGTAACTCTTCACTGCCACCCAGTGCCTGTCTTAACTTTTCCCTTAACATCACCTCACAATTACCCTTTTTCAATTTTCACCATTTGATCCTTGGTGCTGCCCTCACACTCATCCTCCTCTTCTTGATCACCAATGTCATCCTACAAACCACCATCCTATGCTGTCTAACTACACTTTCCCCTGCCACCACTTTACAGTCTCCAATCTCCTTCAGATTGGCCCTTCTATATAAGATATAATCCACCTGTGTGCATCTTCCTCCACTCTTGTATGTCACCCTATGCTCCTCCCTCTTGTTAAAATATGTATTCATCACAGCTATGTCCATCCTTTTTCTCAAAATCCACTACCATCTGACCTTCTGCATTCCTTTGCTTAACACCATACCTACCCATCACTTCCTCATCCCCTTTGTTCCCTTCACCAACATGCCCATTGAAATCTGCTCCAATCACCAGTCTCTCACCCTTGGGTGCAGTCATCACCACTTCATCCAACTCACTCCAAAATTTTTCTTTCTCATCCATCGCACACCCAACTTGTGGGGCATATGCACGAACAACGTTCATCATTACACCATCAATTTCCAGCTTCATAAACATCACTCTATCCGACACTCTTTTCACCTCCAAAATACTCTCAGCATACTGTTCCTTCAGGATAATGCCTACACCATTTCTCCTCCCATCCACACCATGATAAAACAATTTGAAACTGCCTCCGAAAGCCACCTTACTGGTGTGGAGAATAGAACCCATAACCTGCAAATCTTATTACACTACCTTTGAACCACTAATGCTATAGCTACCAATATCACCCAAATAGTAGGATAGGCCTGTTTGAGTGTTTTAGCTCTAACACTGCATTTATTGGTGCAGATATAATGACTTATGTGTTCATAATCTTGACATTAGTATTGTGGTAGATGGTGCCTGTAGCCTGATGCATCTAGAGTCAGAGCTATATGTGTTCTGTTTCCACTACAAACAGTAAAAAAATGGCTAATCTCTGGTAATGAGGACTCTGTGTTTAGTTTCTTTGTGTGTGTAAATAGATTGAATAATTAAATCTCATTGCCAGCTCATGCATTTCCTGTAATACTGTGCTGTGGATAGTGGTTATCCCATGCTCTCAAATGGTGTTTCTTTACATCCTGTCTCAGGCTGTACATGTGGTGTCACTATTATATATTTTGCACACATTAGTCAATTCTTTCATTGAAAGCTTCGAATCTGTGCTATGTTAATGCTGTAAAGCAGGGAGATGGATGGTCAGCAATTGCCAGTGGTGTAAGTGTTTGCTTCCTTCCAGAGGACTACATTATTATTCTTTTTTTCTGGGGGCAGGGGCATGCCAAGAAAGGGTAAGTGAGGTACAGATTACCTCTTAAACAGACTAGCTGCACTATGGTGCCAAATTTTCTTTAAATGTGGACCAGAAACTTTAACCACTGAGCCACTGTGCTGCCCAGATTCTGCCCAAGTGAATGACTTTGCAGTATTTGCCAGACTCCACTGATAGACACCATCAAGCAATACAAATTTTTCAACATACTGCTGTATTTTATAAAAATGTGTGATTTTCTAACAGCAAGACTAAATATATAACCAAAGAACAGAAGCCCAAAACACTGATATTCCTTGTTCATCAGTAGAAAATTTATAATAGTAAAGCTCCTCTTTTTCTGCCACATTTCTAATTGGTAAGAACTAGTATATTTAGAAACATGTTCATTATTTCGGGATGATTTCCCTTTGATTCGTATAAGACTGCTAACTATGTGACTCACGGATTGACTTCATGGTTGGCTATGGGTCTTCTGGTTAGTCACACTTTGATTTAAATGCAAAAGGCTTGCAATAATCCACTTCCCAAATCTAGAATCAGTTTGTTCTTTTAACTGATGTCATCCAAATAAAACAGATCAACAACAGCAGCTTATATTATCACTTTTTGTTCCAGCAGTGACAGTGCTATCATAACAAGCAGCAAACGAAACCTGAAGCAAAATCCTTGAGAAGTCTTTTGAAGAAATGGGGCATCAGCTCAGCAGGATCCCTGTAATGTGCCTATATCCAAGACAGACCACTTACTGGCTGCAAAACATATCTAGCTGACAAGTAATAGGTCTGAATAGTGGACACATCATGCACTTTTTGTAAAGTATTTGAACATTTCTATAGCCTGAGAGTGATAGAGGTGACAAAATGGGGTAATTCAACTACAGCCTCTCACATCAACACAACACCTGGAGTTAATGAGTTACTTTCACTGACTCACTCTGCAACTCATGCTAACCCTGGATTTTTATGTTTGCAGTCAGACAGTTAGAGAGGAAAACATGCAAGACACGTTTTTTTCCAGGCAGTAACGTTATCACTATCATGAGCATGGTGCTGGTCGTATTCATACTACTTCCTACTGTAAACAAAATGAGCAGGGTGGGGGTGGAGAAATCAATATCAATTTACCATTTATTTATTTATTTAACTAATTACCAAGTGCAAGTGGGCTTGTTTCTCAACTAAGACCAAACTCTCATTGAGACAGAAAGTTCAAGCACTATATATTTACACAACAATATATATAAGGAATAGCATCCATGCGGCAGTCAAGTATTACAGAACATTACAATTGTGATAATGCACATGTAGCAATCAAAAGATGATATAAATATTATAGAATAGTATACAAGTCATAGTATGCATGCAGCAGTTAAAACATGGCATAAATATACATAACATTTAACTCTCAGACAATGGCACATGCATAAGGCATGTACTTGAAGTAAAAATGTGCATAGGCTATAAAACATATATAACATTTTCTTGCATGCTGTCACCTAAAGGTTTGTACAGTCAGCTACTCTGTAAATACAGACAATACATAATGTAAGTTACCTTCAAACACTGGACACCACCCAGTTTGGGTTCGTGAAGGGCCGATCTTGTCTCCTGAACCTGATTGACTTCATTGAATCAATCTCCAGAGCTGTGGACGAGTGTAAGGCAGTCCACACAGCCTATCTGTACCTCGCCAAGGCCTTTGACACCATCCCTCACTCTGGAATCACAGATAGACTTACTAAGCTGGGCATTAATCCCTATGTCAATCAATGGGTTGCCAACTGGCTTACTGACAGAACCCACACTGTAAAAGCAGCTGACTCCAAATCCAGCTCCAGACAAGTGACAAATGGAGTACCTCAGGGTTCAGTCCTGGGACCACTCTTGTTTGGCATCTATTTCTCTGAAATACAGGCCAACACTAAGGGACTCTGGCTACCAAAGTTCGCAGATGACTGCAAACCAGGAGCCATTATTGAATCCCCAAATGATGTGGATACTCTACAAAAGGACCTTACAGAAGCAGATGCTTTGTGCCAGAGCCATGGGCTCAAGCTCAATGCCAAGAAATGTATAGTTATTCCCCTTTGGGAAAAAACATGTACCCGTGAATTATCACATAGGTGGCAGTACACTAAACACTGAAAGTGTGATAAGAGGCTTAGGAACACAGGTGGACAGTGGTTTCACCTTCAATAACTACATCACCACAACAGTCAGGAAATCCTTCTATGTGGCACACCTCATCACTAAGGGTTTTTCATCCAGAAAAAAGGAGGTCATTGTCCCACTGTACTCATCCCTCATTAGACCCATTATAGAATACAATGCCCCGTTTGGTATGTACCTCTCAAGACATCTGCAACAACTGGAAAGGCCGCAGAAATACCTCACAAAAAGAATCACTGGCCTAAAGCAGATGCCTTACACTAACGGCCTTAAACACTCCAGCTATACTCTGTCGCATATCGTCTACTAAGAGGTGATCTCTGCTTAACATACAATGCCATGTCAAACCCAGAGCTGTTGGACATGCTACACTTAAAGAAATCCCAATCCCTCAGAGACACACGCTTCAGGGATCTAAACCTTGTCATCACAGTAAACAAAACATGTTGGAGGGATAGGTTCTTGACCCAGAGTCGCCCCAGACTCTGAAATAGACTGCCCATACATGTCAAGCAGAGCACCTCTTTGGTCTTCTTCAAAAGGAACCTTGACGATTGGATGGGAAAAAGGAAATTCACCCCGGGGATCACGTCAGTTGCCATACTAGACAGGGTTCCAGGGAAGTAAATAGTGTGTGAAGAAATAGCCAGGGAATTGTTATGGCTAGGCTTGTATAGGCCCTAGGGACGATAGTCAAGTACCAACCTATGAACCTATAAACCATGTATTATACCACCTGAATTGCAAAGCTAGTTTCAGAAAACAATCAATTTAGAGTGTAAGTTAGGCACATCACACATTTTAAGATAGTACTTGACAATGTAGCTTATCCTTTGCAATAAAATAACTGTTTACTTTCTTTGAGCAGGTCTAGCTGCTGGGGGCTTCCACTTTGAGTGGACAAATGAGTTTCCTTAAAGTCTCTACTCCTTGAAAGACATCCCACTGAAAATAACTACCCAAAAGCACCATTGTCAGTGTTTTTTTATGTCGGGTGGGACTGCCACTTCACCCTCATAATTAATATAATTAACTCCATGGTAGCACTATAACGGGGAAGGGCAAACACCCAGAAATGGCAATTATTGCCTGCAGAATTCCCTAGCAATGTTTTTCAGTGGAAATGCTGGCATTGTAGAGGAATCAAGTATCAGGGACTTGAGAATTGGTGAATCTTCTCTTGGGGTGCAGTTGCATGGCTGATTTGGGGAAGATAAGTTCCCTTAGTCTTGTACTCCATCCATGGCTAAACTGCTATTTCATTGCTTGCCAACAATGCAGTGCTACATTTTTCCCCTCAGCACGTGAGGAATTGCACCCTATTTCTGGCTAACTTGTATAAGCACATTGCATATCACTATATGCATTCTTGTGTTTCTGCTGTAGAACTGTAACCATTCTTACCATGTCAGGTATGTATTTCATTTTTGTGAGATTTTTATATGGAACATAAAAACATTTATTTTCTTGTAATGTATCATCACGCTATTTTCCTTTTTTTGTGCAGCACACATCTGCTCATATGTTCAATGTTCGGCATGAAATCATGGCTAAGGACCGCAAAAGAAATTATCAGAAGCCAGTCTTCTAGTTACTACAGTTCAGTAGACCTTGACACCAAACATACCTCTCACCTGTCCAGATTTTGCCAGAATGTCTAGATTTTTGTCTTGTGTTTTTGGTCTATTCCTCATAAAATGTGTAGCCTTCCGGAAAATCACTGAGGATTAAAATCAGTAAATAATGACATACATTTGAGGTTTTAGACTTTATGTCTCTTGGAAAATGCTTGCTAATACAAATTCCAGCAACATTCTAAGATTATAAGTGCAATATATTTAATATCTGCCCCTATTTTGGGGCTTCTGTCACCCATTATTTTAATTTCTGTCCAGATTTCTTGCACTAAGGAGTTGAAAGGTATGCCATAAACCGTTTACCAACATTGTTTTTTTATCTTTACGAGACGATTTTATGTACACAAGTAAGTTATGCCATTGCATTCCTTCATCTGCATTCATAATTATCCTGTGAAAACTGAAGCAGACAGTAAACATCAGAAAGATGATTTTTTTTTCCTAGCACGAGTATTATTTTACTCAAGGACAACTGAAGTTTTAGAAAATAAAGGCAAGCGGCTTCTACCACTTTCAAGACTGCCTGGTTTGTTCTGCTAAGGCATCATGCAGTATGGCTGTGCTTGTATTACTCATGTCCTGTTCTGTATCACTTCACTTACTCAGTAAGTAGGTAATTGACAAAAGAAACATACACTTTCTCAAGACATAGCATCAAAGTTGTTATATTTAGAATGGTGATTACAGTGGGCATTTTTATAGGTGAATACTAGGTTAGCAGTCTACTGACTATTACAAGCCCAGCCAAGAATGAGAGGTTAAAATCAAGACTTTTACTTTGTATTTGTGAGGTTATGGTCTTTACCATTATACCAATCCTTCCCATTTCATTGACAGTTATAACAATTATTTTATTTTATTTATTTTATTTAAATTTGTTGACTGGGAGTGTCCGAATGGACGTAGGTCCATTTTCAGCGGAGGCCCGGGGAGAAAAGCTCCACAGTAAAATAAACAGATAGTAGTTACATTGGATTACATAGCGATTAACAATTTAACATAGCAATTACTTACAACATATTTACAGATGAAGAACATAGTACATCAGTAGACAACTAGAATCTTTATCTGTGAAGTACATAACAGACATTAACAAATGTTAAATGAGAAGTTCCTGCTGTATAATAAGAAGTTCTGCCAATTTCTCTCACGCATTGTATTTAATATTTTAAGATAATGTGACCCTTACTTTATAGTATTAGATAACTCAGTTATTTATGCAGTAGTCTCAAGCCATTTTTTCAGAATTATTAATGGGCTAGTCTGCCATTCTGTAGTTCTTATTTTGGCTTGCAGTTACTGTTTAAATAAAAAAATGATAGGCATTGGAGCATTGTTGCTGATACAAGAAAGTGGAAGAAAGCATCACCTTTAAAATCTCAAACACTAAGCAGCACAACTTTCTCAACCATTTATTTTATTTTTAATTATATTTATTTGCTAATAATGTAAACCCAGTAGGCCAAAAATCATCATATCAGGGTTGATCTGGGAACTCTCCCTGGTTACATAACTTTCTCTCTGTACACAGCAAGAAAACAGAGGCTGAAAGAATGAAAGATGAAACTAATCAACAGTTTAGAGCCTTAATGGCCTATACTACAGTGCCCAAGTTTTGTCATGGTCCTCATCACACCTGAAGGATTTTGGATTTCTTTCCAACAATATATACTCACAGTTAAGGAGTGAGAGCTTGAAAGCATTTGATTAATTTGTTGCCTTCTTTAATTTGAACAGAAGAATGAAACCAGCAAAATAATGGAATAACTCAGGATACATATAGTGTATATTGTTGGAATAAAATGAACTAAATCTTCATTTCCAAGATTTGCTGCTGACTCTGTCCTCTCCCTCCATCTGAACTGCTGCATGCAATACATAAATAAACAAATAAATAAATAAATAAATAAAACCATCATGGCCACCATGGACCAGATTTAATACTCCCAACCCATTCCCTGCACATGCTTGATGTCACATTTATCCTTGCTCTTCTTAGCCTTCTATTGTTTAAAAATGATCAGAATTACACCAGGTCACTTACATGATTAATACATGTCCAAATTAAGTTTAAAATGTTAAAAGTGTCTGGTGACATGATAAAATGCTCCTTGCTTGCACTGTAATGCAGGTACCTCACAGAAGACCTTATGAAAGTATATATTAACCACACTAGCTACATCACTTCTCTTGTAGTGTTGTGCATCACTATTGTTGGTGATTGACTGGGAACTGGGGGTAGTATGCAGCAAAGAAGCAGTCATGAAGGATGGTAGCTTATCTTCAGAGTGAAAAAAGTGCAGACTATGTACTATTCAGTGTCAGACTTTACTATTATACTAGTGGCCCATTAAGGTTGGTACAACTTCCAATATTGTACTGCCATTTTACTTCATTTTCAGCATGCATTCAACGCGTGTAGTCATGTTTTACCTAACTAACTAATATGTGGTTATGATTAACAATGTAAATCATAATTTTTTAACAACAAATCATACTAGAAGAGTACACTGTGCAGGTACCAGTAGTTGCAGTGTTCCCGTTAGTGTTGGTGCCTGTATTGGCAATGGAATATTTCCATTTCTGTAGATGTCTCTGTAGTGCTATACAATTCATAATCAAATGCAAGGGAGCATCACAGGGCAGAGATCAGTGGAATAAGGTGGCCTAGCCACCTACAGAGCTCTACCTTTCTGTGCTGATGTGAGACTCTCCTTCAGTGTTTGTACTACAGAGATATATCAATTTGTGCAGCTTTGCCAATGTCATTCAGTGCTTATACTTTGGCCATATGTCAGACTGTCCTGTTATGACCATGTCCTTCATATTCTGCCCTGTGGAAATCTGTCTGTTCTGTTATGACAGTGTCTGTCAGTATGTGTCCTACATGTATTTATTTATTTGTTGACCAGATTACTCTCACTAGGCTAGCACCCTCTTTTCTGGGAAGACTCAAGTTGGAATTTATATTGACTATAGGAAATTTAACCAGGGCATTTGGGAGATTCCATAACTCTTTTTGATAAGTGCCAGTAGATTGCAATCCTTGCCTTGAGCCCCACAATCTCAGGATGGAACCTCAGTTTAATGCCACCTGAAGGATAGTATATTCAGGAGTCCACCACACCTAAATACCTCTCTACACTGTCAGTAATGGAACAATTAATGCATTAATTTGAGGGGCAAACAGAACCCATAGCCCTCTGATCTTCATCCACAAAAGGCAAGTGTGTGATCTGTACAGCTACTGATACATTGACTACTAACATATTTTGATCAGTCTGTGCTGTTGTGAGTGTCTTTAACTGTTTGGCCTCCAGAGATTTATCAGCTTGTGTTACAGTGACATTGTCTTTCCATCTGTGGTGCTGGGAAACCATTCTTCATTGCCTGCCTGAGATCTCTCAATCTGTGCTGCTTGTGACACTGACCTTCACTGTCTGCTCCACAGAGATCTATCAATCTACACTGTCGTGACACTGTCCTTCAATGTCTGCTCCACAGAGATCTATCAATCAACACTGTTGTGACACTGTCCTTCAGTGTCTGTCCTACAGAGATCAATCAATCTGTGCTGCTGTGACAATGCCCTTCAATGTCTGTCTTATAGAAATCAAACTGTGGTGCTGTAGCAATGTGTTTCAGTGCCTGTCACACAGCTATCTATTCATCCATCTGCACTGCTGCGACAATGTACTTCAGTGTCTGCCCTACAGCTATCTATCCATCAGTAAGAACTGCTGTGACAATGTACTTCAGTATCTGTCCCACAGCTATATATCCGCCAATCTGCACTGCTGTGATAATGCACTTCAGTGTCTGCCTAACAGCTATCTATCCATCTGCACCGATGGGACAATGTACTTGTGTCTGTCCTACAGAGATGTATCAGTCAGTGCTAATGTGAGTGCACTTCAGCATCTGTCCTACATAATTTGTACTTCTGTGGCAATCTCTTTCATTGTTTGTACTACAGAGATATATCAGTGTTTCTCAGTGTTTGTCTTACAGTTATTTAATAGGTCATGCTGCTGTGACAATGTCCTTAAGTGTCTTCCCTGCAAAGATTGTAGAGATCTATCAGTTTGTTCTGCTTAGAGAATGTCGTTTAGTATCTGGTCAAAGTGATTTGTCTGTTTAGACTGTGTGACAGTGTTGTCTGGTATCTTCTCTATCACTATCAGTCTGTGCTGCTGTAACAATGTAATATAATGTATGCCCTACTAGGGAGTACACACAATATACTGCAGTGACAGTGTCCTTCAATATATGTGCTACAGATATCTGTCCATTTGCACTGCAATTACAATGTTTTTCAATGACTGGGCTACAGAGACCTGTCAGTCTGTACTGCTATGAAGGTGTTCTTCTGTAGTCTATCCTGCAAATATACCTTTGTGCTGCTGTGACATTATCCCCCACTATTTATCCAACAGATATCTATTTGTCTCTGCTGCAGTAAGCGTGCTCTTCTCTCCTGATGTGATAAAGGTTCATAGGTGATTACTATGCTAATGACCACAGGGGCCTTTATAAGTCTAGACATTCTTCTCAAATGTATCTGACAAGTTTTGATACTTTGGGGTTATTTTAAGGAGTATATGTTAGCTTGGTCATGAGTGATCAAGCATTAATTTGCTGCCTCTTTCTACTAGAAACATAGTTGTCAGACTGGGGTTTAAATAAAGCAAGCCCTGCTCTTTTTGATAAGTGTTATGGGATGTTTTACATCCATCTGAGCTACCACCAACTCAGTCAGATGGGGCCTCAGTTTAATGTCTCATCTGAAGGATGACATACTCAGGAGAGCAGCATCTCACTTATGCTGCACTGCAGTGTTCATGTTAGAAAATGAACCAAAGTACCTGGCATGGGAATGAAACCCACAGCCTTCTGTATAATGGCAAATGTGCTACCTATTGACCTATTGAGCCTTTGAATTATAATCACTGAAGAACAACTGATTTGTGAATAAAATTTTTGTGCAGCTGCAGCAGTTATTGGATGGACACCAAGACTTTATTTTACTGGTTTCTAGGATTTAAACTATAACCATAGCCTGCTCTATTAAGTTAACAAATTAATGGGATAAGGGCAAGACAAAACAGCAATGGTGACAAAGAACCACCGTGAAATACCCCCTTTGAATTGTCATCCCTGGAATAATAATTTTTCTGTTATGCCTTAGCTGCAAAGTGGTTTGTCACTTTTCATAGTCACTGCAATGTAATTGATCAATGTAGGGTGTACATTTGTAAGCATTCCATTATTCATAAATGTGGGATGCTGATGAATACTATTTTGCACTCAATCCATGACATACTTAGATTCTTCCCTTTTTGCAGCTCTGTGCTAACTAGTTTAACCACAGATGATCTTTTGTTCCATATGACATTCTTTTATTACCTTTTTGTTCTAGTGTTGTGATCGATTTTTTTCTAGATGGCTATAAACTGTCTGCATCAATTCCAGAATATAATTTATATATTGTCTGATGATGGGTTACTGGTATATAGTTCTTATGATGTCTTGCAGGTACACTGATAAGGAGGGTTATCATTTTTCCTGTTGATAACCAGGTGTGTGTCTGACTGGGATGTACATTTAGGTAATTCTTACAAAGGCTGAGCCTTTGTGTAGAGATGCTAATACCTTTAACCATAATTTAAGTAGTTTATCTGAGCCTAGGATTTTTTCATTTAAGACCTTTTCTTTTAATTTTTTCTCAATTTACTGGCTATTCTATTTCATAATCTCTGCATTAGAACTTGTTATTATTAGTTATTATCTATTCTATCCACTCAAAATCGTTATTATATTCAACAGGATCTGCATAAAATATTGTTTCAAAATGTTCTCTTTTGGTGGAGTTTCTATTCATTTTTCTTTGTTTACCATTTCTATATAAAATCTTTATTAGGCATCAGTGGTTTGTTTATTTTGTATGTCCCTTTTACATTTAGCTATATATCTTCTAAGTTCTTCTATTTTTAGTTTATTATTAGAAATAATGCATGATAAATTCAGATTCATGTTGATAATGTGTGTTGCTTGTATCACATCTATCTTTTTAAGGATTTTTCACAACCAGTTCTCTTTTATGTATTCTTCTGACTGTGATCCTTCTTGTCTTAGTTGCTTTATAGTTTGTTTTGTGGTAATGCTTTAGCCATCATTAGTTTAACTGCACAGTAATCAATCAGATTTCTTGCTGTTGTATCACATGAATTTCTCTTCATAGTTCTGATTACTGTGTTCATCTGTTTTACCAGTTTTCTTTATGTTTTACTTTATATAATCTGTTTCTTTCTGATCTTAGCTTCATAGGTTCATAGGTAGGTACTAGGCTATTGGCCCAAGGGCCTACATAAGCCTAGCCAACAAAGTTAACAAGATTCCCTGGCTTACGCCACCCAAGAAAGTTATTTTCCTGTGCCACTGTTGAGCAGAGACACAGAGGTAATCCCCAGGGTGTGTTTCCTATTTCCCATCCACTCATCAAGATTTTTCTTGAAGAGTGTTAATGAAGAACTTTGCTTGACATAGATGGGTAGCCTGTTCTAGAGTATGGGAAGTCTCTGGGGCAGGAATCTATCCCTCCAGCATGTCCTGTTTATTGTGGTGACAAGGTTTAGGTCCCTAGAGCTTGTAGCTTGGAGGGATTGGGATTTCATTAGGTGTAGCATGTCCAACAGCTCTGGGCTTGACATAGCTTTATATGTTAGGCAGAGATCACCTCAGAGTAGGCGATATGCTACGGAGTAAAGCTGGAGTTTTTTGAGACGGTCAGTGTAGGGCACTTGTTTGAGGCCAGTAATCCTCTTTGTGAGGTACTTCTGTGGCCTTTCCAGCTGCCGCAGATGTCTTGTGAGGTACATTCTAAAAGGGGTGTTGTACTCTATAATGGGTCTAATGAATGTCGAGTAGAGGGGAACAATTACCTCTTTTTTCCTGAATGAGAACCCATCTTGTGACGTAGGGATTTATACCTAGTTTAGTGAGTTTAGCTATAATTCTAGAATGGGGCATGGTGTCGAAAGCCTTGGCGAGGTCAAGATAGGCTGTGTGAACCACCTTACCCTCATCTATGGCTTTGGTGACTGCCTCAAAGAAGTCGATCAGTTTCGGGAGGCATGATCTGCCTTTCACAAACCCGAACTGGGTGGGATCCAGAGTTTGGAGATTACCAAAGTCTTTGTTTATGAGTTCCATGATGATACTTTCCATGACCTTGCAGACCAGGCTCGTTAGGCTAATAGGTCGATAGTTGCCGGGATCAGTGGTGGCTCCCCCTTTGTGGAGTGGGATAACTGTTGCTGTGTGCCATTCATTGGGCACAAAGTCTGATGCAAGGCTATTATTGAACATGGTGCTTAAGTGGGGAACCAGTTCGTTCTGAAGTTCATGTAAAACGCAGCCTGGGATGTTGTCTGGTCCCATGGATGCTGTGTTTTTGGCTTTAGAGAGTGCAGCTTTTACCTGCGTAGTTGTGATTACAGGGACTCTGCATTCTTCCTGTATAGATATGGGCCCTTTAGGGGGTGGGGGTGGGGTAAAGTTAGCACTGAACCTATCTGCCAGGATGTTGGCAATATCAGTTGGTTCTGTAATTTTCGTGCCGTTGTGCTGTAACTCAAAGGAGATCTGGGTGTTTCCATAGAGATTCTTGACATAGCTATAGAATGCTTTGTGGTTGTCCTTGGAATTAGTAGCAATTTTGTTTTTGTAGCTAGCTTTGGAGGATCTTATAAGGGATCTCAGCTTCTTACTGAGGCTGACCAGGGAGCTCCTCCACTCATGGGATTTTACTCTCTTTTGCAATGGTTTCTTCCTTCTGTTGTACAGTTTGTTTTTGGCAGGGGACCACCAGATTGGCTTCCTTTTTTTGGAGGATAGCATCTTGGTTCTGTTTGGGATAGCACAATCCATGCACTCGTGTAATTGCTTATAGAGTGCATTTGTGTAGGATTCAGCAGTTGTAATTGTATTGTCCATCTGCATGGGTGTCATGAAGTTCACCACTTCTGTCTTAAGAAGCATGAAGTTAGCTTTGGAGAGATTCTTTACTGTGGTTTCCTTAATGGGGGGTAGGGGCAGGATGTGGATATCAAGGGTGATTAGCTTATAGTCAGATCGGACCAACGAGGAGTTGATTTCAGGTGCGGAACACCGGTCACTCATGTTGGTAATGACTAGGTCTAGAATGTTGTTGCCCTTGGTGGGGGTGTGGATAAGTTGATCCAGGCCATTGGAATTTATGAATTTCAGAAAGCGTTGCACTAAGGAGTTGGTACATGAGTAGTTTTCCCAGTTAATGGTGGGGTAGTTGAAGTTGCCCATTATTAGGGCATTTGGTTGAACCCTAATATTTTCCAGTGCATCAAAAAAAGATGAGTGGGAATCCTGGGGCATGGTGGGAGATCTGTAGCAAGCTACAATTTTGCAGTTTTGCCCAGAGTTAGTTGCACTTGGATAACCTCGGATGCATTATGCTGAGCAACTAGCCTGGAGGTGTGGATATCCTTAATGAATATGGACACACCTCCGCCTTTGGTGTTTCAGTCCAGGTTACATGGCCGAAAAGTGTGGTATGAGTTATAGCCTGGTAGTGCAGGGGTGCTCCCTGGATCCTTAAACCAGATCTCAGTCACTGCACAGATATCAATATTCTCCATTTTAAGGAGTGCCTTGAGTGAGTGCATTTTGAGATTTAGACTTCTAGCATTGAGTAGCATTACCCTCAGTTTTTGCTTGCCTGTTCCTGTTACGGTGGTGAATTTGTTATTTGAACCTTGCCTATAAAAGGCACTATAGGGGCAGCAAGAACCTTAGCCAGTATCAGGAATCCCAGGGGCAACAGATGGGGCCATCTGTGGCAAAGCATCGTGGTCTGTCGACCATTTCATCCCAAGCAGACAGATACTTGATTCCCTTAGAATGACACCAGCAGCTTAGCCAATTGTTGAAGTCGATCATTTTGTCCTTGTACTGCGGTATCATTCTGGTCGATGGCAGAATGCTACTCAGGGCTAGGGTCATACGTGCCTGGGCTACAAGATCGGTGAGCTCTTCCATGTCTCTTTTCATGTAGTCTAGGGAGGTATGTCTCAGGTCATTCACACCAACATGGACAATGACAGAGTCATATTTGTACATGTTGTGGAGTGACCTGAGTGCATGGGTTATGTGGCGGATCCTGGCACCTGACATGCAGCTGACAGTAACCTTCTCCTTGTTTAGCCTGGTGAGTGGGACATCAGTGTGCCTGACTATAGAGTCTCCTATGACTAGTATGTTGGGTACAATGTTTTGCCTTATTGGCTGTGATTGAGTGGCACAATGAGTCTGTGGGCTATGTGTCATTTGGGTTGAGTTGGAGGATGGAGGTTGCTTGCGTTTCTGCTTTGGAGGTCTCTGTTGCTTATACAGATTATTATTGAGAGTCTCCACAAATGTTTTTGTGTTACTATGTGTGGATTTTGATGGTATAGATTTAGTGAGACTATGTAATGAGTGTGGTGTGGTGCAAATGTTTACCTTCTCCTCATGACTGTCAAGTTCAGTCTTGGTTGGAGTGAGCTTTACATTCAGTTTGGCTAGATAAGTGCATCTCTCACAGGTTGTAGTGTTGGGTGGTAGGAAGAGAGGGTTGTCTGTGTACATGAGGCAATTTCTACATTGCCTCAAGATGCCCAGATTCATCAGATAGACAGGAGAGAAAATTGGGAGCTGACCCTTGGATATGACTGAATAAAAAAACTATTTTCCTCTAGATAAGTGAGGAAAGTGAGTACAATAGCTGTTTTTCTCTAAGCAAGTGAGAAAAGTAAGTACAAAAACTGTTTTCCTCTAGGTAATGAGGAAGGTTGAGTGCTATAGTAATTAGTAGCTTATTTAGTGCTTACAAGTTCTGAACAAGTGCTGAGCATGAATAAGCAAATTTAAGTGCTAAAACTAAGAATCTGTATCTGCACAAGATGAGTTACAGGACAGAAACAAGTGCAAATGCAGACTTTCAAATCAGAAAGTTGAGAGAGATGGAAGAGATTGCCCAAACAGCCAATAACTACAATTTCTGGGCCAGAATCACTCCTTATGTGGTAGACAGGTTACCACTGATAAGCTAGAAGGCTTCCCTCCAACACAGAAAGGCTTGGGGGGCACAGAAGCTTACATACCGTTCTGGATACAGCAAATCTGTATCTGGAACACTAGTTACAGGAAAGGTAGGAAACAGGCTTACAGTTTTTTTTTACAAAAAAGTAGCTAAAACAGTAGTAAAAACAATTCACATGCAGTGCAAGCTAGCACACTTGAGTATGTAGCAATATTAGACCAAACACAGTTAAAAAATGCAATTAAATTAAAAAGGACTAAAAGCAAGTGCAGAAAGAGTTTATTAAGTAGAATGTGGTAAAGAGAAGGGACTGGGGGAGTGTCCCAGATCAAATCTACAGTGGGGTGGGCAACTGCAAAAGCCAGCAAATTTAAACTACAAGCCATAAATTGGGAGAGTGGGTGGGACAAAACAGTTTTAACAGAGATCTAAGCAACAATTAACAGTACAAACTCAAAAACCAAAAAAAAAAATACTTAGCTGTATATTTGCAGATAGATTGGAAGGCAGTCTCTCAGAACAAGGGTTGCCAGACGTCCCTATTTGGGCAGGACTGTCCTGAGATCAGCAGCCTGATCCCGAATCACGCACTGCCGGTTTAAATCCCGGGCAGCCTCCGCTTTGTGTTTTTTTTTTTTTTGATTGGCCCGTATACCGGCATACGGGCCAATCAAAAATCACTAAACACGGAGCTTCTTGTGTTTAATGCGGAACATCACAGTTCCACATTAAACAGAAGTAGCTCCATGTTTAGTGATTTTTGATTGGCCTGTATACTGGTATACGAGCCAATCAAAAAATCGCAAAACAGAGCTAGTTCTGGTTAATGTGGAACTGCAATGTTCTGCATTAAACAAAAGTAGCTCTGTGTTTAGTGATTTTTGACTGGCCTGTATACTGGTATACGGGCCAATCAAAAAATCACAAAACAGAGCTACTTCTGTTTAATGCGGAACTGCAATGTTTCGCATTAAACAGAAGTAGCTCCATGTTTATTTATCTTTGAGTGGCCCGGGCCAATCAAAAAAAAAACACAGAGCTACTTTTGTTTAAGGCGGAACTCTGATGTTCCACATTAAAGACCTAGCGTGGAAGACCCTTTACTGTGAAAGGCCTTTTTTTTTTTTTTTTGGTCTTCATTTGTACCGACCTGGCCAGTCGGAAATCTGGCAACCCTGCTCAGAACACAGGTTCCAGCAATTAAATGCAGGCTGTTACTAACAGGTCTAATTTTATGCATAATATGTCTAGTCTTCTCTAGAAAATGAAGCATGTCTTTCCTTGGGTCATTTGTTTTGGATTGAGAGCATCTTCTTTGCTTTCATTTTCCTGAGACTTATACATAATGTTCCAGATCATTGTTCTGTGACACATCCTCTTTAAATGCATCCTGATTCATCTTTTGCTCTCCCATAAGGGGATACATTGGCTCATTTCACTGCAATATTATCTTAGAATTACCACTGTTCTCTGGTCCTTCCCATGCTGTGCACCTTCAACTGCACTTTCATGCAGTCTCCTACACAAGGGTCCAGAACAATACCATATGGCATCTCACTCTACTCTCTACTCATCTATCTGGGCCCCACAGTACCATCATGTTACAACACTGCAGTTCTTGGAGTTTATACACTAAGCACTTCACTTTGCAAATGATCAATAACTCCATTTTTATTTTTGTTAAATTTCTACCTTGTTAATCTCTTTTTACATTCTCCCTTTTTGATATTATTATTATTATTATTATTATTATTATTATTAATTGTATTTCATATTGTGAAATTTTCCATGTCTAGGTATCGTTGCTTATCACATATCTTTGTTGCTGTTCTTTTTGCATTAAGTGCTTTGGCTTTATTCTCTCCATAAATATCACTCCATGTGAGATCCATTTTTTCTAATCTCCGTGCTTCTTTTTTATACCATTGAACAACCTCTGTTTCTTATTCTTTATCTTTTTCACATTCACTGTTATTAGGCAGCCCTCTACTATGTGAGGGTGTATATACATAGCAACACTTTTCTTTTCTTTCCTTGCCAGATTATTTAGTCAGTGTCAAAGCCTCATTGTGTATTTTCTTCATTCTTGTTGTGGACCTTGTCACACCTTAAGATTTATCAACTTGAAAATTGTTAGTTAAATCAATCTTGGGACTTCTGCAGCAGCATACATTTATTGCTGCTGAATATTTACTCCCATATGCTATTTTAGTGACCTTGAAAAAATGTCCACCTTTGTCCAGGCCATTAAAACTTTGTTCTTTTTTTCCTAGTTTGTGTACCTGCTTGATATAAGCAGCTTTTCTTTTACATCCATGTGTCCACTCTAGTTGGGTCAGAGCTGTCATTTTTGTGCAGTTATTGCTATATCCTTCACTCCTTGTCCTGGAGAGTAATTCAACTGTGATGAATTAATGATATGTGAATTAAGTCACTTTGCAGTACAGAAAAAATATACTGCTTGGTCAAGCTGACATGTTTTATTCATTTTCCCAGAAATAACTCAATAAAGGCTTCTATGTTATTAATGACAAAACAGTTTTGTTTGGCCTAGGTCTAGTGTTAGTTGCTCACCGGTTGTGAGTTAGCTACTTAGCTCATAATGAAAAATTTTATGGCAGCCTAAAATAAATAAATATGTACTCAAATTTCAATCAAATGGCAAAAACACTGGTCACAGAAAACAATAAAAAGGCTGTTTGATTAGTATCTTTCATTGTCAGATACTGGTATCTGATTATCATGCTACCAAAATCAAAACTATGCCCTTTTTACTTTCTTATAGCACTTTTGCAGCACGTGGTATGTCTGAACTGCTACATTTTCCTTTGTCAGCAGTACTGATGAATTTCTATTTTGAAGCCCTTAACCTAAGTTGCCAAGTTGCCTCTGCACCAGTGGCCAATGACAAGAATGGTAGGACCTAAGATAACATGTTTTTTTTTATTTGTACTTAATTTTCAAATAATAAAAGCTATGATTTTAAATTAGAAAAACTCTTTCAGAATAATTTTCAAATAATAAAATCCATGACTTTAAATTAGCAAAAGTCTACTTTCAGAATGATTGAGAGGAATATTCATTTGAGCTAATCATTTACTGATGTATTAATTACTTAAAAAAAAAAACAAAGAAGGAAAAGTTCACTCACAAGGGAGATGTAATGTTAGTTATTAGCATACATCTCACTTTCCTTCCACTCACAAAGTAATGGGCTATGGCTATCCAGTCTATGGCTTGTTACAGTATGAGCAGAGCAATTGAATTTCCATTTGTCCAGGAAAAGCACCAATAAATCCTATATTTGGGCTGTCAGAGTACTGAGAAACCCTGAGATTTTGTAAAATGTGACATTTTAGACCAGAGCATTGATTTTTTTCTCATATTTACTATTTTGGATAATGTCAATTTGCTTTATTAACTATTCTGTACTTGTGAGATAGAATTTCTTTCAGTTTTGTAGATATAAAGCTGCAGTACAAAATTATAATGAACTTGTGATATGTACTAGAAATTGCATTTAAAAAAACATGGGTATAATTGCTGTGTTTCTTCTCATGAAATCAGAATTTAACTTTCTGAGAACTGCAAACAGTGACTATGAGCATGAGGTAAACACTGACATCATGACAAAGAGGACTATGATCAGATCTTCAACCATAACCATCATACCATGAGATTAAAATATGTATATCAAGAAATGCATCTTAATTACGAAGCTCGAGAGGTGACTCTTGACATCCATTTTGAGAACAAAGTTGGTTATGATCAGAGACACAATCATAATTCTTTATAGTACATGACACTTTATCGATTCCATGTACTGCCAGTTACAGAAAAAAGTATAAGAAATGTTTTCTCAGCTTTCAAAGAGACAGCAAGCAGAAGTGATGCATCCCTCTAAGAACAGAGTTTTGAAAGCTGTTACACATTTTGCTCTTCCGCATTTTGTATTTAAAACTGTGACATACTGAAGTAGTTCTAACAGCTTTTAAACATTCTTTTACCTTCTGACAGTTCATTCTTGACCATCAATGTCCCAAGCATAAGACCCTAATAAATATTTATTAAATACCTCAGGGTGCTGCTGCTAAGCTCAAAACTCACACACTAGGGAAGCAGTTAACAAGTGTTATTTCCTCCCAATATTGGCTCATAATCTTGGAGCTTTATGCACTGAGCAGTTGTTCAGAACAAGCAGTGAGAGTGTTTACCTAAAGACTTGAATATGGAAGTCTGGTTTCCAGGGATGGCTTTCTCTTTCATTAATTTTTAATACTGGCAGGACACCAAATACATCCTTGGGAAATGGTATGGGTAAACACTGCCCATAAAAACAATCCTTGCAAATTACTTTTTTTCGCATAACTGTGGCCATTTGTGGTAGTGATTGCGCTAGCTAGGCTAAACATTAAAGAGACTGGACACCCTGCAATCACTGAGAAGGAATAAAGAAATAAATGAATTTCAGGCTTCCTATTGTAATGTTTATAGTCAAATGCCGAGTGCTGAAAATCAGAAAAAAAGACCAAAAACTCTGAGAAAAGCAAATCTTGAAAATTTCTCTTCTTCTTCTTAAAACTTTTTTTGAAGGGGGGGGGGGCAATCCACCCACACTCAACAAACTTATATATACCAACTTCAAGATCACCATAGCTTGCAGGAAATGGAATATACCAAGAAATGACATCTTGGGCTTGGCATATTCAAGTCTAATCTTTCGGCCATTCACTCTTCCTGTTTTGAAACTCACTCCAGCAGGTCCCAGTATTTCAAATGGTTACTTGTATTCCAACTTAGAATTGTTAGGCACATGCCATGTCTGATAAACCATGTCATTTATTGTTTTAACTGTGGGCAAATGATTATTGTCCATTTTTCATTATTTTCCTCCCTTTCTTGCTGCATATCTGTGCAACTTTCGCAAGCAGCCTCCTAAAAAGATAGTCACCATTCCATTTACCATGTTGCACCTGGACTTATTAAAAAGCTAACCACTAGCTGTTCTCTCCTCGCCCATCGGATCTCCTCACTTTATCACTCATAGCTCTTCCCATCCTTATAAATCCCCGTCCATCTGATACCCATTCTTCTATCTGTGTCTTCCCAACTGGCATTTTGCCTGTCAGGATTCTCCCTATACATCCCTTTCTTTCCTTCCTTCCTCATGTAATTCCCACCTCAACTAGCTCTCAGTCATCAAGCTAAATGTATGACTGTAATGTTATATATAAAGTCCTCACTCCAACAAACCCCATCATACTTCCTCTTTCACACTTTGTTTTGCAAGCTTTCTTCTCCCCATTGCATATAACTTTTTGCATATCTGTTTGAAATTCCGAAGGAATTTTTTCCATTAATGTACTTTGAGTACTTATCCAATAAGAAGTGTTGGACTTGCACTTCAGTAGTGAGTAGAAGGTGGTAAATGCTACAAAAGTTTAAGAAAGATTGCAAGTAGATTAGGAAGAATGACACAAGCAAAGATAAATCCAGTCATTACAAAGCATGGAGACGTTGATGTTTTTTTGAAACTGGAATTGTTAAAATTACAGTTGGTAAAATATGTATTCTGTGTTATAAACATTTGTTCTTTTCGAATGGTGTTAATGTTATAAAATACAACTAGAGCTTATGCTACATTTTAAGTTAACAAAATAACTTGCAACTTTATATATTATTACACATCTGATTATATAAAATGATTTGGTTAAATCAATAGAATACAGTTCACCTTGAGGTAAATAGACAGCTGGGAATTGGTCATTAACTTTCTGGCCCGTCTTACCCTGAAAATTGTGTAAAAGCTTTAGCAGTAGCTGTTGAATCTTGACTTCTTCAGTAATTATTGCCACTCTCGAGATGAAAAAAAATCCCTCATCTTCACTATGCGCACACTTTTAACACAGCTGCTCTCTATGATTAAAGCTGACTTTGTTGACCTTGTGTAATAATTGTTTCTCATGGAGCAGCTTTGTAGAAGACAAGCTGACTACAACTTGTCATCACTTATTCCAGAAGTCTAAGAACTAAGACAATATGCATGTAATTAAAATTTTTCTCATCCCTAAATGCATTAGAGTTAGAAGGTTTCACCTTGTCTTCTAATGCCAATCAATAAAATAGAATGGCAAAATGTCAATGATTAGAAACACATAGACAGGAAAAGTGGTAAGTCATACTATTTTAAAGAGGTAGCAATAATAATTATATTGATCTTGGCTCTGCAAATGATCTCACAAGGGTTTCTTAGTTGAAATCTGTTGATGTTAACAAGGAATGATTGGATTATATTTAAAGACTCATAGCTTTACTCGAAGCAAGGTGTATGCCAACCTTAGTAAGCATACCCAGCAATGCCATAAAATCAGAACAAGAATCTTTGAAAGAAAAGTGATAAGTTTTCAGAATATAGATTTAATTTGGAAGATATGTACAGAATAGTTAAGCTTGTATTATGCTTGAGGGAAGGGAATAAAGGTGAACAGAGAATGAACAGGGAAGATAGACATAGGTCCATGATTACTTTTCATGGTTAAAAATTTGTAGCCAGTAACTCCTGTTATAAAACTATGTGCTCCCACCTTTTCATCTGTTTGAAATTTTAATTTTGATATTATTGCCCCATATACCATTTGCTGTATTTCTACGTTTGTAAATGAAATAAATAAAACAGTGTAAGACACTTCTCTGTGTGGAAGGTTTTCAGTTCCTGTATGTCTTGTTAATCACTATATATTAAAAAGCAGAAAAAAAATCAGAAAATGGTAGTAGATGTAGGGAACTTAAAGCCGTCCTAAATCAAAAAATAAAAACTTATTTTGAGATATTATTAATATTATATAGAATTATTAACTCTATTAAGTATTCAGAAGTAATCCATGCAGAGTAGGCAGTCTGTTTCCAGTCAAGAATCATTTATTACGCACACAGACTGTGCTTAATGAAGATGAAATAAATGAAAACAAAGCATTGAACTCCTACAAACTGATGGCAAGGAAGTACTTGATTTTCGGCAGGTCACACATTTCCTTTCAAAGTGTGTGAACGATCAATTTTCAACAGCTACTTCTGGTTAGGGTCCATCGAGAGTCTACATTCTCCCCATTAAAATCTCTCCCTATGAGATATAAACATCTGTTATATTGATTGCTTCCAGCTCTTCTTTTAAGAGATAATAGCAGGTGATTCACATGAGACTATGCTATTCCAGATTTTTATTAATGTAAGTTTTTGTCCATGCAAACTGTTATCCAGTTCCTACCATAATATATGGTATATATACAGATAATCAAAACAACATTTATGAAGTCACTGTGCCACAATGACCCCCCCCCCTTACTACCATAGATATCCCAGTTCTATACTGAACGGAATGGGTTATGGGAATAGGACCCCCCATCCTCATTCATGTAGATGCTTCCCGTCCTTTGTTTAATGGTCAAATTAATTGGCTGCAGTGACAACAGGGTTCCTATTATATTATTGAAGAAGCAATCCTTCGACTGAGTCTTGATTGAACTTGAAAGCATGAAACAGAAAAATAATGAAACTGCATATTTGCGATTTCTTTCCCTGGGAAAGAAATCACTTGGCCATCCCCATTACTTTGCCGCTTTCATCACTGTAGTGTGATCTCAGAGTTGTTATATTTATGTAGGGGGTGTGGAGGCGAAGCCCCCCACTTTAATGTTTTGAAGTTTTTATTTTTTTTTTGTGGAACAGCAATTTTTTTCCCTGGGAAAAAAATTGCTGCTCCGAGTGTTCGGGATTGTAAGCTTTCGCTGACATGGGGTCGATAAATCAGAGTTCGCTTTTTTAAGTGTTCGCTGATTTAATATGAACCCTGACAACATATACCTATCCAATTTGGTATTTGCATCCTGTTTATTGTAAGCCCACTGGAAGACTGCATGTTCAGTTACAAAAGTGAGAGTGCATCCCAATAAATAATAGAACAATGTAGTTAGTTCTTAGTTAATAGCAATATTTTCTCATTGTATGACAGAGTATCTTGTGTAAGTCTTACTTAGCTTCCTACTTAGGGAGTAGACTAGGTGTTCTTCCCCACCTACTTCCTGGATAACATGGCTCCTAACTCTACTTCATATAGATCAAATAACAAATGGTTTAGTAAAATCAGAGGCAACCAAGGCTGGCTCTGAACCAAAGCTTTCTTTCAGTTGGCTAAAGACCTCATCTGCTCCTACGGTTCACCTGATATGGATAAGCACCTTATCTTATGCAATGTCTGTCAAAGAACAGACTATGGGAGCAACGCTGGATAAGGATGCTTGAAGTAGCCTGTTAGTCCAAAGAGCAGTTTCAGTTTGTTAATTAGTACTGTGTACAGGCTAGTTTTATACAGTTTGTCTTATGTCTTAGTGGTAAATAATTACTCCTCTTTCAATCACATACCTATGTATCTAGCTTCTGTCATAAAAAGCTCAATTTTGGCAGCATTAATTGTAAGCCCTGCTTGTGTTGATAAGTCCTGCACAGATTACACTTTGAACAAATGTGACTCCCAATCTTCTCAATAAATTACTACATCATCAAGGTATGCAACTGAATGGGAAAGACATCATGTCTATTCTCTGGCTTTAAGGGAGGAGGAAATCTGCCAGTGGTCATTGCTTAAATCCAGAGTGGTCAAAAATCTGCTTTGTCTAGTCATCCCCTATGGGTACTGCATAAGTCTCATATATGGATATGTTATTCAGATTTCTAAAATCATTAAAAAATCATAATGAGCCACTCAGTTTAGGAACCAACATAACTGGACTATTCTATTCTGATCAAGTTGTTGCTCTTCACTGAGTCCTCATTTAAGCCCTTTTTTTTCTTCACTTCTTCATTATTGTTTTTCTGTGAAATTATGTTAACCTATATAGTTTCTAGTATAACTTTCCCTTGCATATTTCCATATGATGGTGTATTAACCCATAGCTACCTGGTAGCTCAGAAAAGAAAAATATGTATTTCTCAGTAAAACTCCTCGTACTTCTTATTTCCATGGCTTAGATAATGTTTTATCTATTTGAGCAGCAGGAATAGAATTTCTCAGTACTCAGTGGTGGCTCGTGATATTGGACTGCAGCCCCCCCCCCCAGCTGTGAACCACAATGGCACAATCCTCCTAACCTCGCATAGAAAGTGAATGAAAGTGAATCCGGACTGCTGCCTTACCAGTCCGGATTCAAGAAGAAGGCAGCAGACTGCTGATGCCCCAGAAGTCTATGCAGTGCTAACCATATAGACTAGAAGAGGATCAGACAGCAAGGTCAGTAGTCTTGGAAAGTTCACAAACAGGAACCGGGAAACCGGAAGTGTGCATTCTGGCATGAACGCAGATGAGCAGCTTTGGATTAGTGTGTGTGTGTGTGTGTGTGTGTGTGTGTGTGTGTGTGTGTGTGTGTGTGTGTGTGTGTGTGTGTGTGTGTGAGTGTGTGTATGTGTGTTGTGTGTTGTGTGCAAAATGCCCCAGTTGATTTATACTGGTGGCTATAGAAAGAACTCAGGATACCTGCTGGTGATGGTTAGTGAATACCTCAGGTTTTAGCCCTCTAACCTGGTGGTGCAGTGGTAGCATTGTTGCCTCCCAGCTAGAGGTTCTCTGGTTTGATTTTTAGCTGTGATGTTTTCTGTGTGGAGTCTGCATGTCCTTCCTGTGTTTGTGTGTGGGTTTGCTCTGGTGTCCTCCTGTATTACAAAGACATGTGTCTGCAGTATTTCTCCCTGGGCCTCTGCTGAAAATTGGCTTTTGTTCCAAGTCAGACTTTCCTGGTTTACAAATGTTAAATAAATAAAAGTGACAGACATTTGAATTTCAGACTTCATATTCTTCAGAAAGTACATAGTAACACAAAACCTTTTATTCTAGCAATTTTCTAAGTTTATAAGATGAATATTTGAAATTTGTCCCTATTTTTGGGACTGTATTCCTCCATTATTGGCTTTGTCCAGGGTTTTGTGCTAAGGTTGAGAGCTATGGTGAGAACTGAATTCACTGAACATGTTTGAGGGCTGTATTCTCCATTACTGGCTTTGTCCAGGAGTTTTGTGCTAAGAGGTTGACAGCTATGGTGAGAACTGAATTCACTAAATGGTAGCCATTTACGTTTCAGTCTTCCACTTTTTGATAAAATAGCTGATCTGGCAAAGTGGTATGTTGCTCTCACTATTTTGCACAGGGTCCTGGGTTCAAGACTTGGCAGTCGAATGCATGGTGGTAGCACAGCATTTTATATTAGCAACTTTCCAAGATTATACAAGAAATGTTTAAAATATGTCCTTGGTTTTTGGGCTTTAGCCCCCCCCCCAATAAAATTTGGCTTTTTCCAGATTTCTTGTGCTGTGAAGTTGAGAGATACAGTTGAGTGTCGAGTAGATTTTACAAGGAGCTCAGAGCTGCAGGGGAAGAGAAGTTTAGTGCTGTTTATGGTGATTCAGCTTGCATTGTTAATAGCACAACAGGTAGTGACTTTGCATTTGATACAGAAGGCTGTGGATTCTACTCCCACAGGAGGTGGATGCTGCCATACTAAGAATGTCTTCTTTGGCGAAGATACATGCACTTTATTTGTAGATGAAACAATGAAATATAAACTTGTTTGCTAGCAGCAACCGCTTCAATAGTTACAGATCTCTTTAATGTGGAATTATTTAGATAACTTTTACTTCTGCAGAGATTGTACATATTTACTGATACTGGTGGATTGTAGAAGTTTGAGTAGACTTTTATGATGGAAATGTTCTCATTTGGGCAATTTTGTCATTATTGGTGCATACATTTTGTTTCATTGTTTACTGGAAAAATGTTCAAAACAATACATTTAAAACACCCTTTAACAACTGTACTGTATTATACAAGGAATATAATTTAATACAATCAGGAAGATGTATCACACAACACATGTATGTCTTGTGTCCAAGGTGCCTATCATTTGAATACAGCCCAAAGTTAATCTTTATACTAACCAAATGTATTTTCTTTGAATGTGGATTTCAATGCTGTTTCAATGAATGTGAGTTTCAAGCGTAGAGAAGTTTTAATGCTAAGCCTATTTTCATTGTGATACTGCATTGCATTGTTTAGCAGATGTCTTAGTGTTTGTGCTGTAAAATGCAAAATAAAACTTTCAAATGAAATCCAAATCATCGTAGAAGTAAAGCAGTATGCACATTACAGTGTTTATGGTAAATGGGGTGAAATAGCCAAGTAATGGGACATGGGAATGGCGGCAGGGAGGAGGCTCCATTCAACTATGATTTTGTGAGGGGGAAAGGCAGCAAACTCAAAGACAGCCCCAGCTGAACTATAGCTCTCAACTGTCCAGATTTTCACAGAATGAATAGATTTTTGCTTCTTATTTTTGGTTTGTTCTTCATAAAATGTGTGGTTTTCTGCCAAACCATTTAGGAATTAAGTTACTAAATAATGACAGACATTTAGTTTCAGACTTCATAACCTTCAGAAAAATGCATGCTAAAGCAAGACCTGTTATTCTATCAGTTAAGTTTATACAAGAGCAATTTTTAGTACTGTTTGTAAGTTCCCCCAATAAATTTGGCCTTCTCCAGATTTCCTGCATTAACAGGTTGAGAGGTATGTGCAAATAAACTGCTTTATAGAATTAGGCATATCTAAACCTCTCAACTTTCCCCGATTTTGGCTCAAAATGCTGCTCTTCCTCTAATAATCTCTCCGCAAAATGGCAATTTTGGAAGAAAATATGGAGGGTTTACAATTAATAAATAACTGTAATAATCAGAGTTATAGATTACTTTTATTTCAGAAATGCATGTAGATTCATTTATTTTATCAGCTGCTCAAGTTAACAGTAGTAATATTAAAAAAGTGTCCTTTCTTTGACAGGTTCCCAGCTGTATTGTGTGGCTATTTCATATTTTTGCATCACATTGTTGGTCCATTTTTCATAAAATTGTGATTTTCTGGCAAATTAGTAACAAATCATTAAAGATTGAAGTTAAAAAATAATGAAAGACATTTGAGTTTCAGATTTCATACCCTTCAGAAAATTCATACTAATGGAAGACCTACTATTCTATTAGAAAGTTTATAACAGCAATATTTAAATATTGTACTTATTTTTGGGCCTTTGTCCCACTTCTATGTATGGCGTTGTCCAGATTTCTTGCTCGGGGGTTGAGAGGTATGACAAATGTACCAGGGCCATCACAGTCAACCAGAGACATTTCAAATTGTGACATATTTGTTGCATCCCAGTCCCCCATGTAGTGACTCTGGATGTGTCCAAGCAAGGCAAGGAGAAGTTATGCAGTGTAAGTGTGCAGATTATCCCCCCCATCCAAGGTAGACACAAGTACTACAGTGGCGTTTCATCTGTTGTTGCTTGATTTTGCAGAATGTTTTGGTTTCCTGTCATATTTTTATACTGTTGATTTATGCGTCTTATTATTCAGAAAGTGCCCGTTGCTCTGTGTTTAAGTAGCAATGCTTTCATGACCATCGGGTAAGCTTATCTGAAATTGTAAGATGCAAGTAACCTTTAATAAGCATACTGTTAATGAATTACCAACATTGAAAGCCTTTTTGTTGCTGCTATCCAGAGAATACTTACATAACTAGATAACGTATAAGCCTTGGGTATTGAAATGTATATGACAGTATTTGTAATAAAGAGCAGGATTACAGTATTTTAAATAGCTCATTATCTTTGTTGGAGACTTGCAGTCATTTTTTGCAGGCTTTCCCCATAAACTAAACAGAATGCCAATCTATCAGGTGTGGTCCATAACCTGTGCAGTAATCCTTTAAGCAATTTATCTTGAGCTTGTTTCTTGTTTGCTGTTCATTTTTTACTTTGATCATGTTTTCGTCATGAAGCAAGTAGATAGTTGTTGTCAGGCAGCAGGTCTTTTTTGGATAAGAAACATTTTTACAAGTGGGGGTATCACAGAGATTGCCACTTTCAGCATGTTACTTGGTACTTTAATAAAGCTTAATATAAATTATAATTAGAACTGCAGTGCAAGGAGAAGTGGTTTGAGTTGAGTGTTGCTTGTTGTTCTTATACTTGATTTTGACTGGCATTCCAGTAATGCATTTAAAACGTAATTTATTTTTTCATGCCTCACAACCTTTTTGCTTCCATCTAGATATTAAGTAAGCTGTCATGCAGCCAATGCACTGAAATATTTTTTTCTTCTACGCTTCATTTTGTCTTGATTGGACTCGCATAATGACGGTTTGGCACCCAGGGCAGCGTATTTAAATAAAGTTCCAGTTTTTGTGGTTTTGAGCATAGCTCCTCCCCTTTCTAGTTGGCTGCACCCCTTCCCATTGGCCCCACCCATTCAGCTGTATCCTGCAGCCCCCCTTTGATTTGAAGTCACCAGCTGCCACTGCCAGTACTATACTATTGCTATACATGTCAGCTTCCAAACTGACTACAGAAGCTTCAGCTTCCCTCCATGGTTTTAAACATTTATGTAATTTATGTGCCCTGATTTTTCATTTTCCAATCATTTGTCTTATGTTGTAGTTCACTTCACTGATTTTGTTTTAGTAGCGCAAGGGATCATAGCCATCTTACTAAGAAATTGTTCATGAGAGAGAACTAATGCTAACACTTTGCTAGTCTTTATAGTCTCTGAGCCTGGTAGTCTTATTATGTAGCCTTGTTTGTATATTTCCTGTCCTGTGTAAATGTTCCTTAATCAGTTTGTAAAGTGTACTATCATAATTTGAAATGGAGTTTTCCCTCCTCCCAAGTTTCCTTTGCTATACCCAGCAAGCCTTAGGAATGTCTACTATATAATGACAGAAATGGGGTAGAGCTCATGGCTCTTCTGCAGCAAAAAGGAAGTAGGGAAGTTATGACAGATATGATTTTTACCAACCTTCCTTAGAATTAATGTCATGGTTGTATTAAAGCACTCTGCTAGCCATTCAGTTTGAAGATGTTAAACCTAAGTTATTAACTGTTTTACTTTAAAATGCTGGCAAAACTAAGGCATTATATTGGAGGGGAATGTGTTTTTTTCTGATCCATGAATATTTATTTGGAAATTCATACCTTAAAGAAAAGTACTACTTGCTGTCTGGACATTGACTTAGCATTGACTTTTTGCAGGTGTACAGCTTCAGGACACTTGATATAGTCAATAATCATTAGAAAATATTGGTAGCCATTGGACCTACTAGATGCATGGCTAGCTGTTCAAATGAGACTTTAATAACAGGCAACGGTATCAGCAGATTTATGAACCTAGGATGTGGCATTATCTTTTGATATTCTGTGTAAGTGCATAAAACTTCAGAAAGTCTTTGATTCCACCAAGTCAATAAACTGTAACTAAAATTCTAACTTTAGTTTTGTCCATTCCTAACTGCCCTGCAAAAGTATGTCTATTTGTCAGCTTGATTACAAGTGTTCTACAAGGTTATGGAAGTAACAGTCGATGCAGTATTTCTTCTTTGTCTCTGTTTCCCCTCTACAGTGAGTGATTTCTGCACACAAAATCTTGGTATGGGTGTGCACAATTCGCTCATGTGTCTCTCCTACTATTTTTGCTCTTTTTCCTCTGGCCTAGCATAATATCACCCTTCTACTCTAGTCTCTTAACATTTGCATTGCTTACCTGCTATTCTCCCAAGTCAGGAACACTTTTAATGGCAAACTGACACAAATTGGAGGATTTAATCCGTTAACTTGGAAACAAAGGTATAGATGTTTCTTTTTATTCTAAAAAAATGCAATGCTTGGTAGTGAATTTCTTCTGATTTGGATTTCAGCAATCCCTTTACTTTTACCTCCGTAACTTCTGCCTTTTTAAGTATCTGGTGCTCAAAGTCCTATTTATGACTAGCCCCCATTTTTACATTAAAGAAGGAAACATAAAAATCTTTCACACTCCCTTTATTCATTTAGTGTGTTTATCACTATAGGCCTTTCAGTCTCTACTCTGGTATCTTTCATTGCTTTAATGGCTGGAATCTTCTGACAAGGTTGCATGTCATGCAGTATGAGATCTTCCCTTTCAGTGTCTGCACAGATTTCTTTTACCAACTAAACAACTGCATTTTTTCTTAAAAAGGTCATTAACAAACGATATACAAGGTCTTCTAGACCCTTCAAACTAAAGATGGGTATTATTTATTTTGAGAGTTTCTGCAAATATCGCTTTCTCTTTACCAAATTTGTCTAGTTCAACACTGTGTCAGGATATTGTTTCTCAACCCAATTTATTAGATAGATTTTTGCTGACTACAGAATATATAAATATACTCCCTCCTCTCATAATTTCTACAGAATCTTAAACTGTGAAACATTTCAACCAATTCTGACATCAATTTTAAGTTAGTTACCAAAACTATGAGATGTAATAAGTTATTCAATATAATCTGAATTTCTTAATGTGTCATAGCATGCTCTTTCCTGTTTTCATGGGCACATATTACTTCCACTTTCTTATTGCCAATTGTTTTATATATAGAAACATATGACTCCTTAATAAGAGTTGTCATGCTGCCTATACCTGTCAGTCCCTTCAGTTCTTCATATCCATCATACTATACATTTGGTAAACTTAGTGGTGACTCAGAGAAAGCATGCTGATTCTGCTATTCTATAAGTAAATTTATCACAGTCTGTTGGTACATTTTCATTACCAGCATGTTGATTAGAAATCAAAATCACTTTGAAGGCATTTGGTTGTTGAAGGACTACACTGAATAAAAGTTTTTGTCAGTAGCCAAACTATGGTTTTATAATTCATATTTATTTTTATCACACACACACACACACACACACACACACACACACACACACACACACACGCACACACACGCACACATGCACGCACACGCACGCACACGCACGCACACACGCGCACACACGCGCACACGCGCACACGCGCACACGCGCACACACACACACACACACACACACACACACACACAACATTTTGTTAGGTGCCACAGGTCTGTTATTATTAACATGCCCTCTTTACACATCTGCAAAATCCTATTTCAGTTGCTGATGTTTTTCTGTGTATTCACGAACACCTGTACATTCTTAGTTATTGGCCTGCATTGCTCAGTTTCTAACAGTGCTTCATCAGCTAGTAACCTTTCAAGTAGTACAACCAGTTTCTTACTATTCTAAGGTCACTCTAAAAAACTTTTATATTAATTACTTGGGAATGCTTCTTTGATGCTATCAATTGCAAAAACATTAATTATTTTACTTTTGCTGTTTACTTCTATCGCTAACTATACATTTAAATTGTTTTAGATCAGACATTTATGATCTTCCCATTTAATTAAATAAAATGATCACTTATTATATTTTCTTGTTTGAGTTTCAGAAGACTCACCATCCCTGGCAAACAGTTCTTTATTTTAGTTTTTGAAAGTCAATGTAATAAATACCTTCCATGTCCACATATGGTAACAAGGTAGGCCTTAAAGTCATTAACCTTAATCTGCCTTTTTTAGTGGTGGCATGGTCTTTTGCTTAGAAACTGCAATGGCTATCATGGTCATATGTTCCTGAAGAGCCATACACCTCTCCTGAAGGTCAGTTATGCTTTGGTCCATATCTGTGCTGTTCTACACCAAAGTCTGTATAGGATTCCAAATTTTGTTAGACAAAGTGGTACAGTTTACCACCAAAGAAAAGACAACTCAATCGCTCTCTCTCTCTTTCTCTCTGTTGGTTGTTGTGCATGTAAAGAATACTAAAAATTCTCTTTATCTATTTGCAGGTGGTATAATTAGCTAAAAACATTTTGCAGTTGCAGGCTTGATGTAGGAATGGAACAACAGTGTAGTTTGCTACATATAGACACAATAATACATATATTCTCACCAGTGTAGCAGCACATCAGAGAGTTTCTTAAGTATGATTTATTTATAGTTGAAAATGCCAAATAAAAGATAATTTTAAGCTTAATGAAAACGTATATACTTCAGCGTAACAAATTTCTGGATACTTACAGTTCAGGGTTGTGTTTGTTCACCTGTCTTTAAAGTCTCTCAGTAAAACACAATAGTCTTTACACTTCACATGACTGATACTGCAGCTCTAATCCAAGTGCCTTGCACTCTCCAGAAATATCTTCAATATGGCTACTCTTACTTCTTGATAAATTCACAGTTAGTCCCTTTAAAATCCTTTAGTAGATCTACAGGAATTCCATTAGTTGCCCAGGTGTTTTCAACAGAATCCTCTGGTCAGAGTCCACCAAGAGTCTTTACTCTTGTTCTTAAAATCTCTCTATGTGAAGGACAAATATCTCTGATATTATGGGCATTCAGCTCTTCTTTTAGCTGTCCTTCATGAGTAATTCACATTACGCTGTACTATTTTAGATTTGTGCTTTCATAAAGTCTATACATACCACCATCAAGTTCTTCCAGGAAAATGTGATGCATATACAGCACATCAAGACATAATTTCTGACGTATCAAATAGCTGTTATGCCACAACAGACTAACTTTTAATAAGTTTTTGCAGGTATAGATAGTCATTAGATGATAGAATTATCTATAATTTGTTTTTGCACAAAAGGATAGCTATGGAAATCAAGTAATATAGGAAGTCTGCTTCTTTTACAGATACTATTTTATCAACCTTGAATTGTCAATGTGGCAACATGTATTTTTGTATGACTTAAAGTTTCAGTATAGGCACTCACCTCATTACACCAAGTGCATGCTAGTCGCACTTAGAGGCCCTGTGAAATGTTATCCTTTCTTTTAGATGTGCTCTGTCCTTTAAAACAATGTCAAACTTCAAGTCTACTTTACTATGCTTTATTTTTAGCACTGGGGCATATTTCAAAACATTTCCTAATTACAGTTCCCTTTCTTTGTCAGAATTGTGCAGTAAGCTGGGTAAAGTACTGCTCTTGTACAACAAGCTGTAAAAGAAAGTACTCTTCTAATCCCTAAATGAATTCAGATTTTTTTATTATCAAAATTATTTGTGTTATTACTGCATGGTTTGGGGTATGGATGCTATTCAAATGCTTCTGATATTCAAAATAATACTCTTTAGAAATTATTGTTTTTGGTTCTGCTTCTTTAAGATAGGTTTTCTGGAAAGAAAGGTGACTTGAGTACTTACAAAATGCCATCACAAATCTAATCAAAATGCTTTGACTAGCATTTAATTGGTTTTCTAACTTTGCAAAAGAACAGTTTGCTGACTTCTTTGATACACTGAAATGGCTTTTCTCTACATAGGTATATTTGGAAGAATTTGGTGCTATCGTTTAACTTGTCAGTCAGCGTCCATTCACTGTCTGAAAGTAATGGTGACTCATACAAGCAAAATTACTTTGATGCTTCAGGGCAAAAAGTTCAATATCCATTCTGATATGTATTATCTTTAGGAGAAAGCTGAAAATTCAGGGATGATAAGAAAACCTAAACAAAATGTCTTGTTATGGGCTATCAGGAAAAGACCGTGACAAAAGAAAACATCAGTATGTGGATATTTCTCCATAATTCTCAAAATGTCTTTGAATTATTATTTCCCAGAATATAAATGTACTGCGTGTGCTAAAAATATGAATCGCTCCCTTCCTGTGGCATAACCATTTCAAATAATAAAATGACTCATTAATTGATGCAGGACCAATTATTAAGAACAAAAAGCAAAAAAGCATATTGGACATGAAAAATATATACTGCACAGCACAAACCAGACAGATTAGACATTTCTGATGCAATAAAAACAGTGACTTGAACTGAAAATTAACATTTGTAAATGTTCTTCTGAGTGAGTTCTGAGGAAACAACACCTGAACAATCCTTAACCTTGCAGAGGTATGCAGTGTATTGTATGTGATTTAAGAACATAATGTTCACATTAGCAAGAAGTAGTAAGGGTAAGCATTAGAAAAAGGCTTTTGCATATGCAGGGCATCCACCAAGTTTATTATGGATGGCATTCATAGTCATTGCACTTAGGTGTAAATTTAATCTGGGCATGTCATGGGTAAGTGCAGCTTCTGTGCAATTCATGGAGGTTAACTCTTCTTATAAGCTGCAGCTTTCAATGAACTTATGCAAATGAAGATTTAATGAAATTCCAGTAAGAAATGGTTTAGAACGTCTTATGCCATGAGCACTCTTCCTGTTTCTTTGCAATTCATAGTCATTTCTTGATAAGATTCAGCACAGTACACAAGAGACATTATAAACGGTGAAATTGCAACTTTTATTTCTACTTTGCATTTGACAAAGATGCTTGCTGCCAGACTAGCTCTTTCTCAGTGTGACAAAGCCAAAATCGCTTGTGCCCAGAGGATCTTGCCAGCTAAGAAGGCAAAGAAACAGACAAAGAATAAGCCATTCTAATATTGTTAATCACAAAATTCTTGATATATTTATGCTGCATAGGTATATTGTAAGGGCTTTAGTAAGTCTGTATGGCTCACAAATGGAAAATGGGAGGATGCATGGCCTTCCTATGCCTGGAAATACTAAGGTACATATGTCCTCACTATACTTGCCACAGGGACTTCCAGAGACAATTTGGGGGCAGGATGAGTATTTTTCAGGCTACGTTCTTGAGGATACTTCATTTCCTCACTATACTCTTGGCACATCTGGATCTGTGCATTATCTGCCAGTGTCACCGCAGGAACAAGCCAGAGCCATGTTTGCCATCTGTGTAACTGCACATCTCTTTGAAGTGCTTGGTGGATAGACTGCACCCATGCTGCCATTAGGGACTTGTCAAAACCATGGGGGGAGCAGTACCAAACTAGGAAGGACTACCATTCCATCAACTGCTAAGTGTGTGTGATGCATGTGAGTACGTTTTGGCCCATCATCCTGGCAGTGCCCTTGAAATTAATATCTGGCACACAAGCTCAGTCTACTGCCTCTTCCTGCATGGCAGGATTCCCAGTGGTCACCTTGTTGGTAAGTGGGAATTTTTGCTATAAATACATAATTAGTTACACTTTGGAAAATGCATTGCTTAGTAGTAAACTACCTTTCTCCTGTATCCCTCTCGCCCTGTTTTTTCTTGTGTTTTCCAGGTGATGCAGGCTACCCACTTGAATGAACAGTCGCTGATGACACCTCTATGTAACCTGATGGGTGCTGCTGAAGGAAAATACAATGCCACTCAATCCCAGACACAGATTGCCATTGAACAACTATTTGGCCAGCTGAAAGCTCATTTACATTGCATGGATGAGTCTGTGTGTGGCCTTCAGTATGACCCTGCTACTGCATGCAGGATGTTTACTGTGTGTGTACATTCTGTACAATATGATTACGCACCAGTCTTGTGATGAATTGTACCACGATGACAGTGCAGCTCCCAGTACAGGTCGTTCCATGACTGAGATAGTGTTGGTGACCAGCCAGTAGCAGTATTAAAGGACCCCACCTGGTAAGCACATGCATGATATGCAGCTGCATAGGCAAAGAGGCAGAGTCTAGTCCATAGCTAAGGACCATGACATTCAGGTTAGTGTCACCTTTATTACAGAAAACACAAAGAGTATAACTAATGCTTTCAGTGCAATGTGTGGACTATGGTGTGTAGTGCAAGGCCTATTGTCACTCTACATCAGACAGTCCCTCTTACCTTTAAAGTGTGTTTTAATTGTATTTTGAAAATATACTTATTTATATGATTTATATATCTGTTTTAATTGACACCATGTAGTCTGAGTCATTCTTGACTGCTCACTGAGATCTGTGCAGTGAATTGCATTTGCAGCATAAAAAATATGGGATATGTCATTTTGTTCTGTATTGCTGCGTGTGCTTTATGTACAGATTACAGTGAAATACACAAGTACTTCTGATGAAATTGTCACTACTTGATAACTGCTCTTGTAGGACTCAGCTGAGTAACTTGAAGAAATGTATATATTTTACCATACATTTTAGCAGTATTCCATCTTGCACTTTACTTAAAGTGCTCCCTTTCACCTGAAAAAAAATATGTTTTAATGTTTCTGTACTGTTTTCTGATAAATAAGGAATACTTTTTTCATCTCGTAAGCTAGTGAACATCAGATCAATTCAATTCTCTCACTGACATTGACCCTTGTGTCACCAGAATTAGTAGCAGTCATCATTTGTGCAGTGCTGGGGGTGATGTGGCAAAAGTGCTAGCGTTACAGGCAGGATTTCTTTTGCTATTAGAATCACTCATATCCCTTGTGTGTTAGGCCCCTTACTACTTTTATACATTGCAGTTTGCAGATCCCTTCTCATTTGTATTTTTATCTTTTTATCTTTCCTGTTATTGTAAGCATGAACATTACTCAAGTCAAACACATGCTGCTGAATAGGCCCTTAATATTATTTTGTATTGCAATCTGCAGAATCCCCCTCCCCAACTTTTTTATATATATTTTCCTGTATTTTACCCAATGGCATTACTCAAGTTAAACACATGCTGCTGAATTAACCCATGTGATATTTTCAGCCATTGTACTGTGCACCCTGACCTACAGCCGGTCAAATGAGTCTTGCACAACATTCCTTAAGGACAATAATCACATCACTCATTGTGTGACTGAGAATTTGAATGAGAGGTTCTGCTATGTGTTGATGAATGCTGACAAGGCCTAGGGTTGCATCCCCCCACTACTTTTTACTGCCTTTTCCTGAGAATTGTATAGTGTCTGACCTACGATGCCTGCAAGTTTCTAGACAGTACACAGTTTTTGTCCCCGCCCAACACTGTTTCTTACTTGAGTCTGGTACGTCCTGACTAATGTATACATGGGGGTGAATATGGTTGATTTCTGTACCACCATACTGTGAATAAATGAGATCATAGCATTATTCCTTCTCTCTACCATTTCCACGTAGTGGGGAAATGTTCACATAGGTTTAAACTGCCTCGGTTAACTGGCACATGGTCGAAAGGCAGTTTCCCAGGTAGGCAGAATATCAACCAAAAATCAATCGAATTACACTACAGTGAGCAGGTAGTGTAGGTCAGTATTTTGGTTCCAAATTGTGCAGGGAGGTCGCGCTTCAGTGAGGAACAAGGAATTAGCCCATTTCCTCACTGTAGTGTGATCTCGGAGTTGGTATATTTAATTTACAGGGGGTGTGGGGGCAAAGCCCCCTGCATGGGGGGGTGCAGGGGGGATATAGCCCCCCTGCAAAGTACTAGAAGTAACGTACCATTGACTGTAGAGTTCAACGGTACGTTAATGTGCATAGCAGGAAGTGAGTGACGTCATCTTCTGCTATATCGAATACATAGAACATGGTGGTCGATGTAGTCAGTTTCACTTTGGGTTTACATTCAAAATTTCATATTCAGCATTTCAAGTCGACCTTTGTTATTGGTTGAAAGCTTATTCGAACATTCAATAGTAAACCATTCACATACACCTTGCAGTACTCTAGCCATCTCTAGCTGACTCTCTAAAGAATATCCCATCACATCTGCTGCTGAGCAGTCAATGATTTTCTTGGGACTAGGGCTAGCTGTGACTTGTGCCTTTGTTGACCTTTTCCACCTGTATGCTGTACAACATCAGTAATAAATGAAAATACGAGTGTAAGCATCTATCACTTGCAGTATCATCATGTATTTCTCAGAACCTGATCAGCACAAAATAAAAATGTTCAGTGTTCTCTTCTCTTACGTTTCCTCAACATATTACACAGAAAAGAATGTAGAGCTAATAAATAACACTTCATATTGTTATTATCCTGTGACTGACATCAACATATAGACTTTGCATATGAACATCACCTTACCGTAAAAACAATTTAGAACCAACATTTCTGCAGAATAAAATTGTTCAATGAATTGCATTCCCATAGTTTTCGATTCGTTTTTAAGCATTGGTTACCTTACATTAACTATTTCACACTTGCTCAACACACTCACCGCCATGTTTGGCTGAGTGCAGTTAAAAATGGCAGCTCTCTGATAGTTAATAATAATTGTTTGCCATTTACTCACTTCTTATGCTTATGAAGCTCAACCAAGCTTATTTCTATGAATTGCAGTCTTGCACTTTGGTGTATCTGGTCTTATTGGCATTGTAAAAGGCAGATCATGTATGCTAAACCTGATAGAATTCTTTGAAGCAGTCACCATAGCCGTAAACGAGGGTAAGGTGGTTCACACAGCCTATCTAGAGATCTTGCCAAGGCTTTTGACACCATCCCCCACTCTGGAATTATAGATAAACTCACTAAACTAGGTATAAATCCCTATGTCACAAGATGGGTTGCCAAATGGCTCACTGACAGAACCCACACTGTGAAAGTAGCAGACTTCAAATACGACTTCAGACCAGTGACAAGTGGAGTACCAGGGTTCAGTCCTGGGTCCTCTCCTGTTTGGTATCTACTTCTCTGAAGTACAGGCTAACACAGACGGTCTTTGGCTAATGAAGTTCACAAATGACTGCAAACTAGGAGCCATAATCAAAACTCCTAACGATGTGGACATCCTACAAAAGGGCCTCACTGAGACAGATGACTGGTGTCAAAGCCATGGCCTCAAGCTCAATGCCAAAAAGTGCATTGTCATCCCCTTTGGTAAAAACTCTGTACCCATGAACTACCACATAGGTGGTAGTAAACTTAACACCAAAAGTGTGATAAGAGAGCTTGGGACACAGGTGGACAGTAGTCTCCCCTTTGATAATCACATTTCCACAGTAGTCAGGAAATCCTTCTACGTGGCACACCTCATCACAAAAGGTTTCTCATCCAGGAAAAAAAGAGGTCATTGTTCCCCTCTACTCGTCACTCATTAGACCCATTATAGAGTACAATGCCCCTTTTGGCATGTACCTCACAAGACATCTACAACAACTGGAAAGACCGCAGAAGTACCTCACAAAGAGGATTACTGGCCTCAAACAGATGCCCTATGCAAACCATCTCAAAAATCTCCAGCTTTACTCCGTCGCATATCACCTACTCAGAAGTGATCTCTGACTAACATACAAAGCTATGTCAAACCCAGAGCTGTTGGATATGCTCCACTTAAAGAAATCCCAATCCCTCCGAGCTACACGCTCTAGGGACCTAAACCTTGTCACCACAACACCACAATAAACAGAACATGCTGGAGGGATAGATTCCATTCCCAGAGACTTTTCATACTCTGGAACAAGCTACCCATCTATATCAAACAAAGCTCCTAATTAACACTCTTCAAGAAAAATCTTGATGATTGGATGGGAGATAGGAAATTCACCTCGGGGATCACTTCTGTGGCTCTGCTCGACAGTGGCACAGGAAAATAATTTTTTTGGGTGGCAAAAGCCAGGGTACCTTTTTGGCTAGGCTTATATAGGCCCTAGGGCCAATAGCCTAGTACTTACCTATGACCTTATGAACCTAAATGCCTTCAGGTGGTCATGGACAAGTTGCACAGGTCAGCACTGAGAGAAAGGATGAGTGGCAGTGTATAGCATGTCTCCATCATATAGAAGTATGTCAGAGCATTGGAAGATATATCTTCAGTGAATTAACATTTAGGCTGCAGTGGACTGAACCCAAATCCACCTGCATCCATCAAACTGTACCATACTTTATCACTTTCTTACACTCACTTTGAATAAAGCCAGAAATAAAATTTAATCATGCTACTAATGTAATGGTTTCAAAGGTTGTCATAGCCTGGGGTGGTATTGGGGATAAACTCCCACTATGTATAAAATGATCCCATGGCATGTGTCTTTAATAACCTCTGACAACCCATGTCCAGCTCCTGGCCTTCAAGTGTGGCTTAGTTTCTAAGCCGAGTGAAACCATTTGTGCTGACAGGAGAAGGGGCAAAGGCAGATGACTGGTGCCTTAAAATCAGTTGGTTTGGGAAGATGAGGCTCATCAGCCTGAGAAGGCAGTCTACCTAGGAGAAGGTAAACTCTGGTTTAAAACCTCCATTGCCTTGCGGCAGTACCTAGTCATGGTGAAGGCTTCAGTAGTAAACCCCAAGGAAAAATATGGAGATGGAGCCCCTAAGGCAGTTTGAGGATGTACTCGACCTCACTCTGGCAGCTCCTGTGACAACACTGATGCCAAGTTGTACTGGCCTTGCCTTTCCCCTTGGATTCCATCAGTGTCATGGTGAGAGATAACCTGCTGCTGTGCATCAGCTGTTTATTCAAAAGTCACTTACACAGGCCTGTGCCTTGGATAGGAACCTCCACCATTGCTTTGTGAGTAATGACACAACACAGGAAGTAGCATTTACTGGTTTTAAGCCACTGGACTCAGTTGGTGTAGACTGAGGGGCCAGGGGCTGCTTCCGATGGTGATGATGATCTCATTGGACTGCTACTGCCTACCTACAGATGAGTAGCCCACAGTCAAATAGGTGCTGCCTCACCACAGTCCACTTGCTACACTGTGTGTGTATGGCTTAGGGAACCCTCAGCAGGTTGATTGTTAACAATACGCCTGGACAAAAAATCAACAAAATAAACCAGTCTTTAATCTAGACATATGGATTGTAAGGACAATGGTTCCGGGCTTTATGGAAGATCTACAGAATGTCAGTGATGCTCAGAATACAGCAGTCATTAACAATAAGCTGAGCAGATTGCAGATGGACGTTGTGGGTGTCCAGGAAACAAGGCTGCCATTCACTGGATCTCACAGGGAGAAGGACTTTACTTTTTTTTCTGGCAGAGAAGCTTCCAGAAGAGACCAAGGAGCATGGTGTTGGTTTCACAATCTAAAACAACCTTGTTGGCTCAGTCATACCAACAAATGTGGGAAATGAGAAAATGCTGAAAATTAAGGTACAAACAATAGTGGCCCATGGTCAACATCTTTAGCATATATGCGCCTACCTTAAATTTTACCCATGAAGTCAAGGACAAGTTCCATGATGAACTTAGTGCTGCCATCAGTGAGGTCACCTCCGATGAACCGTTATTCATTCTTTTCTGACTTTAATGCCAAATTTGGCAATTACCATCACAACTGGCCATCCTGTCTGGGACGGTTTGGAACAAAAAAGATGAATGAAAATGGAGAGCATCTCCCTGAACTTTGTTCCTAATATGACCTCTGCATAACCAGCATCGTCTTCATTGTCAAAACCCAGCACAACGTTTCATGGCGACACCCAAGACTGAAACATTGGCACCAGGTTGACCTCTTCCTCACCAAATGCAGCAGTTTAGGTAGTATCAGGGTAACATGCAGTTACCTCAGTGCAGACTGTGATACCAACCACTTGCTTGTGTGGTAGGGTAAACATCTAGTTGCAAAGGCTCTTTCGCTCTAAAAAAGAAGGGAAGCTGTGCATTGACATAGGCAAGACTCGTGACCTTAAAAAGCATGCTAGTTTGTCCAAGAGATAGGAAAAACTACAATATGCTATCTATAACACTGCACTATCTATCTTTGAGAAGAAGACAGTCAAGTGTGCACTGGCTGCATACAGGTCCTATCCCAATAAGGAGCACTCTGGTATGCTCAGAATCAAGTCTGGCAGGTAGCTCAGTGGCACGAAAATGACTATTGGCTCCTACTTTGCTTCAAGACTCAGCAGGTCATTGACATTGGTAACATAAGAGGAACGCATGATGGGATCAAATGAGCCATTAGTCCATCACAAAAAAAGATTGCCCCATGTATGTCGGCCACAGACAAGGTCTTGAAGGACAGAACCAAGCAGATGGAACATTGGATAGAACACTACTTGCAGCTTTATGCCAGAGAGACCATAGTCATGGAGATAACCCTAAATGCCATCAAGCCTCTGCTAAACATGACTGATCTTGATGCTGACCCCACCTTGGAGCAACTCAACGAAGTGCTAGAAGCACTCTCTTCTGGAAAACCCTCCCAGGAAAGATGGCATTCCCTCTGAAATCCTTAAATGTTCCATGCAGTACTTTGATAATGCTGAAGAGAAGGCAGTGTAGCACAAGATATGAGGAATGCTAACATAGTTACTATATAAGAAAAAGGGTGACAAAAGTGACTGTAACAACTATTGTGGCATCTCCCTTCTCAGCACTATGTGGAAGCTGTTTACATGTGTTGTCCTAAAGAGGCTCCGCATTCTTGCATTGAGAGAAAGAGTTTACCCTGGGTATCATTGTGGGTTCAGAGCTGAACGGTCTGCCGTAGATGTGCTTTTCTCTGTTACAACTACAAGAAAAGCTCAGGGAACAGAGCAAACTTCTGTATATTACCTCCATTGATCTGACCAAGGCATTTGACTTTGTCAGTAGGAAAGGTCTGTTTGCAATTCTGGCAAAGATCAGCTGTTTCCCAAAATTGCTTAGCATTATCAGGGCTTTCCATAATGGCATGAAGGGAACTATTATGTACTATGGATCCACATTTGAACCTTTCAAGTTTCTCAGTGGAATGCAGCAGGGGTGTGTACCAGCTCCAAAACTGTTTCATATCTTCATTTAAGTTCTGTTGAAATTTTCTTTTGGAACTGCTATAGAGGGTATCTTTTTCTCAGCCAGAATGGATGGCAGTCTCTTCAGACTGTTGAGGCTTAGACTGAAGGCCGGGGGGGGGGGGTTAGAAAGCATCTAAGGGAGTTCCTGTTTGCTGATGATGCAGCTATTGCTGCTCACACTCAGCAGGAACTTCAGTCACTCGTGACCTTCTTTGTGGATCCGTGCATGGAAGTTGGCTTCACAATCATTCTAAAGACATCCCAGGTAATGGGCCAAAATGTGGGTAATGAGGTATCTATCAGAGTGAGTGACTATGAGCTGGAGATGGTCCCTGAGTTTGTGTACCTAGGCTTTACAATCTCTGGCAACTTTTTGATTGATAGTGAGATCAACAAGCGCATTGGAAAAGTCACCACAAGACTGACAAAGAGGGTATGGGCTAATAACAAGTTCACTGTGCACATCAAGGTGCAGGTTTAGACAGTCTACATTTTGAGCATACTACTGTATGCCAGTGAAAGAAAAAAATAATATTAAATAAAAAAGAGTATCATATGTGACTGAAAAAAAAACAATAAAAATAAGTGTATTACACAGCTATGCACACAGATTTGTGATAGTTAAGAACTATGCATTCATTATCATTTTCTTTCTATAGTTTAAGAGAAAATAGCCTATAACTGTGATTGAGCCCAAAGATTGCTAACCGGGTTCACAGAGGGTGTTCATTTATGAGTATGGAAAGTTTGGAAAGTTTATTTCTGTTTATGAAATCATTATGTAGAATTAAGCATTGCATTTTATAGTAAATAAAATGAAAACAGTCTGTCCTTTGTTTTAAAGGCATTCCGATATAACAGTAGTCAGAGTAGAATTGCAGAAATACTGTAATATGGATAACCTTTTTAGTGCAGTCAGTACTTGTACCATTGTGCAGAATATTTAGTCAGTGTAAAATGCAATAACATTTCATTTCTTTTATCCACTTATTAGATGCTTAGTAGACACTGTCGATAAATATATACTGATGTGACACCAAATTAAGAGGGCATTTGTTCTCTCCATTTTGTGCATCTTTTCCCTCCCTGTCTCTCTTTTTTATCTTGATTATAATTATGTATTAGTTCCATTTTTTTGTTTCGTTTCTTTCACTTACATGTTCTCTTTTCTACAGGTCCAGGGATTTCAGGATCAGCCTGACCATGTTCCTCCCAGGTAAGCGAATATTCAGTATCACCATCTGCTCACCCAGGGGTGACTTGTTAGGGTTGTGGGGGGTGGTGGTTCTAATCCTGCAGGCATTCTGATGCTGCACAGTCTGCAAAATTGAAAAATGCATGAACTTTGGAACATGGTTAAGGATGTGGTTGACTAGACAGTGGAGATGTACCTTCATCCCATACAGGATCTTCTTCAGTGGGTAAAAGATTCACTGTCCAGATTGTCTCCAACTACTGACCCACAAGATGCCTACATCCCCACATCATCAGAGCCTTCCACTGCACATCCAGGCAGTGGAAACATTTGAGGTGCTCTAGACTTGATTGAGCATTGCTCAATTTCCCCTTCAGCTATCTCCTTACCTGATCCTCCCTCCTATAGACTCTTCAATACTTTTTCCCCAACTTTCCTCTGATATACAAAAAAAGTTTGAAAAATACTGTTGGCCTACCCCCAACAAAAGAACAGTAGCCATCCTCTGCCACCTCCTTCAGCATAATCCTCTTGATGTCTTCTCCCTGTGTGTTCCTTATTTATTGTCTCCTCGTTTTCTAGGTATCTGATCTTCTCCTTTCAAACTTTACAAGAAAATCATTCAGGGTGTACATATAAGGACACCCCTATAGTCAATAAATAATCTCTTTACCTTTTTTTCAAAATTCATTATGCATGGCTGTGCTCATTGCCATAAATACCCACCACTAGCTCAAGTGGGCTTGCACAATCCCATGCTCTTACACAATTCTTGAAAATATCTGAAATTAATTGAGACTTTACACATTAATGGATGCATTTACACATAATTAAACCAGTTTTCCCATTATAAGCAGTTATAAAAAAGTGGATATTTCTCCTCACAGTCTTTTGATTTGCCTTAGTCAGCACAATAAGCTGGCACTTTATGTATTTACGTATACACATCTATGTGTTGTGCAAATATAAACCTTGGGACTATGAAGACCACTGTATAGTTGATTATTTTGCATTGTTTCAGCTTTGAATAATTTAGGGTAAACATTTATTTTGCAAAGGTATGAGCATGCAAACAAATGTGTGCATATAGCTCATAGTTTTAATGATATTTTTACATTACTTAGAAGAAGACATACAGTTCTAGTCTAGATGTTCCTTTTTTTACCTCATTAACGCCTTTTATTACATATCAAAACTTTGGCTGCTATGTTCTTGTTATCTCTCACCTTATTTTACATACCAGTAAAGTGATTAACTTTAAAGGTCTTTCATAATATTATATGAGTTTATGGATTTCCTCATTTTGTGCTGCACAAGTGTGAACAAACGAGCACTCTTACTTGCAATGTTTTTTTTTTCTTTTCTCCCTTTCCATTTTCCTTTCACTAGCTGACTTCCTCCTATCAAAAACTGCCTCAGAAAATATTACTTTTCTTAGCGACTGTTTTCTCATGTTTGTTTTTCCTTTCTTAACTTTATTGCACACCAGTTTTATTTTACTGCATTTTCTTTCTGAAAATACTCACTTGCATGTCATTATCCTAATTTATGTTTTCTTTGCAACATTCCAGTGAAACTCCCTTCCATGGCAATGATTTTGTTGTTTTTATATTTAATAAACTCGGGTTGATTATTTTTAGATGAAGACTCATACTCTGTGTTGTCCTGCATCCAGCATTCTTAATCTGGTTATTGGTTTTCATTTCTGAATGATATTCCATTTCTTCGATATTAGTTCTGAAAGCTTGTCAACAATACCTGAATGGGATATTGTATCGAACTCCTTGGCCTGCTCATGGTAGGTGGTGTGCACAATTTTTCCCTAATCCACAGCCTTAGTGACCCTCTTAAAGACGTCTGTCAGGTTAAGTAGGCAAGACCTTCCTTTGACAAAGCCAAACTGGAATGTGTCCAGTGTCTGTAGGTCACCAATGTCCTTGTTGATCACTTCCCTGAAAATCCCTTCCATGGTTTTGCATGTCAGACTGATGAAGAGGAATGACTGTTGTGGACCCTCATTCAGTTGGCACATAACTTGCTTTGAGACTGTAGTTGAAGAGTGCCTCAAGTGGTCATATTAGGTCTTATTTTAGGCTATTTGGGAGGCAACTGGGGACATTAATAGGGGCCATTGAAGAATTTTTCTCTTAGTAAGTGCCACCAGGACCTTCTCCCTGTTGTTAGTTGGGAGCAATGTGCTAGAAAGGATTTCACAAGGGACGGGGGGTGGCTGAAGTTAGAGCTAAATTTATCAGACAGTAGATTCACTATATTACCCTGGTAATTCAATGTTTTGCCATTTACCACCAGTTCTGCACACTGCTGAGTGTTACCTTTAAGGTTTCTGACATAGCTGAAGAGGGTCTTGTGATTGTTCTTATCCTAGGAGGCTATCGTGACCTTATAATTGGCCTTGTTGAATGCTATCAGTTTCTTGTTTAGTTTAATCAGAGTGCTCTTGTCTCGATGAGAATTGGTCTTTCTGATTTTGTCCATGACTTTTTTCTTTTAGTATATACCCTGTTATGGTAAGGATTCCACCAGTGGGGTTTGTTTTTAGTGTTAGATTTGGGCTTACTTCCGGTAGGTATTGCAGTCTAAATGCAGCTATTTACATATTTGTACAGGGTTTCTGTAAATAATTCTGCAAAGGTAGCTGTGTTCTAGGGTTTTGAGGAGCCTTGAATTTTGACAAACTGTTTCTTAATAGGATGTAGTTTGCTTTAGAATATTTTCTAACTGTTACTGGTTTAGTTGGGTTTTCTGGGTTGACTTTTATTTCAAGGGAGACAGCCTTGTGGTCTGACCTCACCAATGAGGATGTTACATGGGGGGGGGGGGGTACAATGCCCTCCCATGTTAGTGAGTACTAGGTTCTAGTATGTTTGATCTGTGGTTGGAGAGTGAACTATTTGGTCCAGGATGTTTGTGCTGATAAAGTCCAGGAAATGTTGTACCTGTGAGTAAGAGGCAGTATAGGTTTCTGGGTCTATAGAGGGGTAGTTAAAGTCTCCAATAAGTACGGTATTTAGGTGGATGGTGAGTGTCTGTAGTAGATCTAGGTAACTGATGTGAACTTTGAGGGTCATAGAGGATGACCTGTAGCAAGTCAGGACATAGTAAGGAACCTAGTCTATGGAGACCTGGGCATGGATGAACTTCAGGGTATCATTCTGTTTAACCAACCTGGAGTTGTATTTGTTGCTAATGTAGACTGAAACACCTCCACCTTTAGCCCCTCTCTGTGCCACTGTTGGTCTAAATGTGTGGAAGTCACTGCAGCCTTCAACTGCTGGAATACTTTCTGTGGCTTTAAACCAAATCCCGGTGTCTACATTTTCCAAATTGAGGAGATTTTGTAGGGTGTAGAGTTTCTTGTTTAGGCTCTGAGCATTGAGCAGTAACTCCTTAAGGTTGCTTTGAATTTTTTTTGCTACAGTGGTAATTTTATTTTGACATTACCTAAAAAAGGGTTCTAAGGGGTACATAAAGTTTTAGTCAATTTCTGAATGCCAAACAGGAACAGGTGCAACCATCCTTGGCAAAGCAACGTTGTCTGTTAAGCATGTACTCCCATGGTGATAGATATTGGATTCTCCTTGAGTGGCACCAGAAGCCAAGCCAGTTATTAAAATCAATCATTTTCCATTCAAACTGTGCCATCATCCTTGGTGAAGGTAGAATGCTGATCAATGTAAAGCATGTACCTGTCTGTGACACATATTCAGACAGCTCCATAATGGCTCTTTTCATATAGTCCAGTGAGGTACACCTCAGGTTATTTACATCCACTTAGACTATGATAGAATCATATTGTTGCCTGTGGTGCAGTGACTTGAGTGTACATGTGATATTGCTCCAGGCAGGCAATAAACCATTATCTTCTCCTTGTGCAGCCTGGTGAGAGAGGCATCTGTGTCTCATACAATAGAATCCCCTATGACAAGAGTATTAGGTAAAGTGTTCTTGGGGAATCATTGTGTGTGGGCTTATGTGTGGTGTTAGTTGTGCTTTTGGTGTATGCTTTAGTGGTTCCTGAAGACAAGTGTTGCCATGGTTTACTAACAAAATTTACAAGGCCATTACACAAACTCTGATTACCAAAAGGCAGTTTTCAATGTTATCGGAACAGTGATTCGAAAAATGTTGAACCCGCAACAACGAATGCTAGTGTGCATTCACTGTTGTGAGATCAACATTCTGAATGAAGATCACACTACAGTGGGGATCAGGAAATTAACCCCTTTTCCTCACTGTAGTGTGATCTCAGAGTTGGAATACATAATTAGCAGGGGTGTGGGGGTGCAAAACGTGTGTAGAAAGTCACCGATTTCCAGGTAAGTTCTGAAAATGTCAACAATGTCAAAGTCATCTTGTCAACATTCTGAATATATCGTACTTTTGTCTGTTTGATTTTGTCATTTTACAACATTTTTTTCCGAGTAAGTAATTACTCAAGGAAACATCAAAATTATGATAGTTAGCCATTCCCATTTGATGGCTTAGGAGGTCTTTCAGGTATGGAGAGGTTTCTTTTAAGTGCCTCAGCATATGAAAGTCTTTGTGTGTATGAGTGGCATGTGTGAAGGATGTAGTGTGTGTGTTCTTGGTAGCCTTGTTTATAAGTAAGATTTTTGCCTCAAAGGAAGTTACGTATTTACAACTCTAGCATACTGTGTAATTTTCTTTAAGCATCAAAAGGTTGTCTGAGTACATGAGACAATTGCTACATTGCCTCAGAATGTGCATATCTATCAAGATGGTCACAGATATATTAGGAAACTGCAAATAAATCTATGTTGTTATGACTTGTACTAGGGTTGGGTATTATGGATTAGGGACTTGGTTTACAGGAGTCACCTGAGTGGTGTTTAGGGTTAAGGCTAGATGTTAGATAGTGCTTTGATCTGATATTAGTGCTGTTTCATGCATTAACTAGCTGTCCTAAGTTTAGCTCAATGCAGAGCCTTTTTGTGTCACAGGTGCTAGCTTTATATGTTTGCTACTATACAGGGTACTGCAAACCACCACTGCATAGTGAACATTTTGACAAAAAAAGCACCTAATTTATACAAGACAGAAAGAAAACTGATTACTAATTCCCATGCCCTCTGGCTAATAAATGACTATAATTTGAACACCATGGGCTGCTTCCCACCTCAAAGAGACCAAGTAAACCCCTTCTGCCACAAGATGGATGATGCTGTAACTTCTTTATGTAAAAGCACAAAAGTATCTCTCAAGTGCAGATTGACATAAAACAATTACATTTGTAATAAACCCACTGGCTGATAAAACAATCTCACTTTAAGCCTCACTGTGTGTTTCCCAACTCAGACTGACTGAGTTAATTTACTACTGCCACTAGAATGCTAGTCCCAGTCTTCATGATGTAAAAAAACACTTTGGTTGTCTAAAAGTGAAAAGGTACCAACTAGCTACAATAAATAATTTTCACTTAAGCCTACCTTCTTATATCCCAACTCAAACAGACCAGACTACCTTTCTTCTGCCACTAGAACTGCAGTCCCAGTCTTCTTAATGCAAAAACACACATTAGTTAATCAAAAGTGAAAGGCATCAGAAACAAATCAAGCAACTAGCTGCAAGAAGTAATTCTCACTTAAGCCTTCCTGCATGTATCTCAGCTTAGACAGACCAGACTACCTTTCTATTCCCACTAGAATTGCAGTCCCAGTCTTCTTAATGTAAAAACACACGACTATTTAATAAGAATAAGGCTGATTTTAATTAAGTCTCATGAAGTCCTAGTAATTTTGACAAAAGTGCTTTACTCAGTAAAGTAAAAGCAAATCTGTATCTTATGGTGTGCTCTTTGTTGGTTTATTTGAGTAAATTTCTGTGTTCCACTCCCTTGAAAGTTGTTCTTTGTGTGTGTGTGTGTGTGTGTGTGTGTGTGTGTGTGTGTGTGTGTGTGTGTGTGTGTGTGTGTGTGTGTGTGTGCATGTGTGCGCGTGTGTTTGTGTTTTATCTGTCTGTCTCTCCCTCTATACACACACACACACACACACACACACACACACACACACACACACAAATATATGTATGTGTGTGTGTGTGTGTGTGTGTGTGTGTGTGTGTGTGTGTGTGCGTGTATGTTTTATATATATATATATATATATATATATATATATATATATATATATATATATTATATGGATCTAATTTGATATGTCGAATCCCCCTTAATATCGAACAACAAATTCACAAGATGAAAATCGCAAACTGTTAAAACACCAAGCTATGAATTGTAACTAGGGCATGTAAATACTTGCCCAAACGTCAAAAAACATACAGCACACTACATAAAACTCACATAGCTGGGGGGCTATGCCCTCCACACCCTCTAAATATATATACCAACTCTGGCATTGCACTGCAGTGTAAAACAGGGCATGTCAGGCATGTGTTCTAACCCTACCTGCAGCCCTACCCTGACTCCTAACCCTAATCGTACATATTACTTTACTAAAAAACTTTTCTCCTAGCAGTACCATTACCAAGATAACACAAAATTTCAGTTCTGTAACTAAAGTTTACTGATAGAGAATTTTTAGTGGAAGTGAGGTATTCAGTGTTTTGTGATTGTTTCATAGCAGTTGTTCAATGCATTTTCCAGTCTTTTTTTTTTTTTTTGATCATTTGAGGTTCAATATTTTAATTAACTCAGCAAAAAATCAGTACAAAAAGCACTCCCTACAGCAAAGAAGAACAAACGTATTAACCATAAGAATTGCTGCAGAGTCCAAATCCACACACCAATATAGAACAGATAAGTGTTTTAGTCTCCAGATTAATAATTAGACTTCATCAAAACTAATTAAAATCACAATGCAAGTATTACATGCACATAGATGTAAATCATGTAATCATCACACAGTACAGTAAACTAATTCTAAGAACAACACTAAAAATATTTCTTCTTTAAAACTATGGTGTACAAAATAAATAATGAATTTATTAAACTTGTATCAATTTAAGTTTTAAAATACATTGTATATACATATGCTCATTCAGTCCAGGGGGAAAACTGCCCTTTACTTCAGTTGGCAATAAAGTTAATGTGCCTCATCCCATTCAGTTCAGGGACTACCCCTTTGAACTATATGCACTTTTTCACATACATGCAATAAAATAAAATGTGCCCTGGAAACATCTCAAGATGTTATACAAATGCATTATCCCTGCTAAATTTTCTCATATCATAAATGGGTTCATACACATGTTCTTAGAAACTTTTCTCCATATTTTCCTCATAAAATGCATCACAGTCTTGATATATTCCTACATAAGTTTCTCCATAAGTATTTTGGACAAAATTCCCTATAGTCTTGAGTATTAATTGAATTACCCTCCTTAATAAAGGGACATACTGCCTGCACCTCCCTCAGGTACACGTTCCATAACTCTGGCTTGAAAAAGTAGATCATCATCAACACGTGCACTTTCTCCTAAGTCCTTAAAATGTTTTGCGTGTTACATATTTCATGACACAAACACACACACACACACACACACACACACACACACACACACACACACATATATATATATATAGTGAAAAAATAAGTATGCTGTGCTAAAGTCCTGATATACTCAAAATAATTATTAAATCCAAAGAAAAGTATCAGGACACTGCTGGAGTAAAATCACTTCAGAATTTAATGATGCAAAACAAGGTTTTGTTGAGAGCTGGAGATATACAATCTGTATGGGTGTGGCAAGTGCAAGGTTAAGATTTTAATGCTAAAACCTTTAGCTATAGTAGCTATACTATACCAACAGTTGTGGAATTTTAGGAGTGTGTGTGTGTGTGTGTGTGTGTGTGTGTGTGTGTGTGTGTGTGTGTGTGTGTGTGTATGTGCATGTGTCTGAGTGTTTACAGATTAGGGTTAGGTTAAATGCTAGGGAAGGGGTTTGCAGTTGTAAATTCATGGTGATGTGTGCGGTGTGTGCCTGGGTGACAAATGTGGATCTATATTAGAACATTGAAGTTTCAGAACTTCGAATGTTCTAATATCGAACCCTATTCAGTGAATGCTGAAAATAGCGAAGCTGCAGAAAAGCAAATTTTTTCCCAGGGAAAGAATTTGGTTGTCCGTTTCTGTCGCTTCACTATTTTCTGTGCTGTGTTGGAATGTTACGGGTCGGGTTCAGGTAAGTGTGCGATTGTGCGGACGTGAGGGTTAGGGCTGGTTTGGTGAGTTAGGGTTAGGGCGCGGGTCAGGTAAGTGTGTGATTGTGTGGACATGAGGGTTAGGGCGGGGTAGGTGAGTTAGGGTTAGAGTGTGGGTGAGGTGAGTGTGCGATAGTGATGGACCTTAGGGTTCGGGTTTGGGTTAAGGTAAGTGGATAGTTAGTGGTGTGTGTACAGTTTAGTGTAGGTTTAGATGTAAGATTTTAGGTGTTTGTGTGTGGATTGCTGTTTGTTTGGTGTGCTTGCGTTGTGTGTATGTGTTTCGGAACAGCAAATTTTTTCTGAATGTTCGATGTTGTCAGCTTGCTATTAGAACATCTGAAGTTCTAAAACTTCAATGTTCTAATATAGACCCTCCAAATGTAATGGTAGTGATATGGAAAGGGGGTTCCTAAGGTAAGATGCATGTTTGGGCTTAGGCACAGGACAGGGTTAGCGTTAGCACACATTAGTTAGATGGTGCAGTTGGGGAAAAAGGCCTCCTTCACCATTTTACTTATTCATGCTAACTGTAATCCTTCCCCTGCCCCTAATTCCAACCTTACATACTACCTTATAAAAAAAAAAAAAAAAAAAAACTTTCCCTGAAAGTATCACTACACAAGGCACTTGGACATACTTCTAGTACACTGGCACATACAGACTACTTTAAAGTTGTCCCCTTATCTAGCCCTTACTCTGACCTTAAACATCCACATGCATAAACACACACACACACACACACACACACACACACACACACACTCTCCCATACCTAATGCTGAAATATTCAGTGTATTGAAAGTTTTGGCATTAATGCACAGATCTGCAAATGTTAACCCAAAGCATATCACAATAACAATACAAAAAGTTAACATTACCACAGTGGTTAAGCCCTGCATTCAAAAAAAAATAATCAACATAAAAGCATAGCAGTATACTCTATCAGTCAAGTCAGCATTCAATAGAATAACAGCCACACACACTGTCTCTAGTACATATATATGTGGGTGTGTGTGTGTGTGTGTGTGTGTGTGTGTGTGTGTGTGTGTGTGTGTGTGTGTGTGTGTGTGTGTGTGTGTGTGTGTGTGTTTAGAAATCCAATTAACTCATCAGAAAAAAATTATAGGATTAGGGGTACCTGCTAGTTTTCTTATCAGTCAGGTATCTCATTACCTAGTCTAATAATGGGTGTCAATAAATAATATCAATAAGTTTTGCAAAGCTGTTAGTATTCTTGTACTTTCAAATTCTACCTGGGATTCACAGAAAATACAAGTTTGTTTCAAGGAAATAAGCCAAACAACAAATATTAATAATACCAAAAGTATTATTTTCATGTGAATTAATACATACAATATTATGGTTTTCTTTTCTTTGCATTTCACATTTCCAATATCCTCTTTTTATACTTTCATTGATCCCCAAGACTACTGGCATAAATTTGTGAATCAATCTTTCACAAGTGGTAATGATCAACTGTGATCTGATGTTTATTAGATTGTTGTTGCTGCAAAAAGAATAATCTGTACTATGAGAAAATATTGTTAGCAAGCATCTGAAAATACTCCTCTCTAAGAACCTTAAAAGTAAGGTTGTTAAGCTGGAGGGGGGCAATGGCTGCTATTGAAAGCCATTTAGCATTTTTAATAGTATGGCAGTGATGCTCTGATGGTTTGGCAAGTTATAAATCTGAATATGAGCCAAGAGGCTCAAAGGCAAGTCCATAAGAGGAAGTTTTATTAAATGTTTAATGCATCTTCAGAGTTAATCATTTAACTGTCATGTTCATAGGTTCATAGGTTGGTACTAGGCTATCGGCCCTAAGACCTATAAAAGCCTAACCATAACAATTCCCTGGATAGTTCTTCCCACAATATTTACTTCTCTGGACTCCTGTTTAGCAGGGCGACTGACATGATCCCCGGGGTGAATTTCCTATCTCCCATCCAATCATCAAGGTTCCTTTTGAAGAAGGTTAATGAGGCGCTCTGCTTGACATGTAATGCATAACCAAACACAACATTGCTTTAGCAATTTAAAGAGACTACACAATAAGCTTTCCCTTAAAATATTAATTTGATTCTTTCCTTCTCTTAAGTAGACATGTATACCCTCCTTGTCCCTCTATTACCTTGCCCCCATTTATGTATGCTCTAATAACTATTGAGAGTTTTCTGTGCATCAAGTTTCTGTTACTACAACCTTTTAAAAATATGGCTCTTCATACCTCTCAATCTCTTAGTGCAAGAAATCTGCACAAAACCTAAAATAATGGTGAGACAAAGGCCCAGAATAGGGACATATTTCAAACATCGCTCTTATAAATTCAGAAAGTTTCTAGAATAACAGTTTTTATGTTAAGATGCATTTTCTGAAGGATATCTGAAACTCACAGATTTTATGAGGAACAGACCAAAAATGAGGCACAGATCTGGACAGTTGAGCACTATGCAACTGTTTCATCACAATCATGACTTACTTCTGTTTGACTGTAACAATTGTACTTGTCTTAACCCTTTTTAGTTCAACCTTTTGTAATACATGCACTGATTTCAGCATTTTGGACAGAACTCCTTATATTACTCTCTCTCTCTCGTGCAATGTACTGCTTACTGTGATATTAGAGGGAAGAGGTCAGCATTTTCTCAATGCTCTTTTGCTACTCTTTTCCTATAGGTGAACACACACACACACACACACACACACACACACACACACACACACACACACACACACACACACACACACACACACAAAAACACACACACCTCTTAGTTGCCGCTGATGTTCGGGGATGTCCCTGATTTTGACTCAAACTTCTTAATCCCTCCTAAAACTAAAACTGGTGACTTTTACAGATACGAATAATGACAATAATTGGAGTTATAGACTTCTTTAACATGAGAAAGTGTATGTTAATTCACGTTCTTATTCTGTCAATGACTCAAGTTAATTTTACAAATATTTCATTGCCCCTGATTGTCCCTGATTCCTGGATTTGTCAATGATTCTATTGAGAATTATTCCTTATTGGCTGAGACTAGCACTATGCACAGACATACATCTGATCCCCCACACACACACACGCACACACACTTGCACAAATGCTACTTTTAAGACTTGAAGAAGGAACACTGTCAAGTAGCTTCCAAACCGTACATCAGCTTTGGTATTATACTTTTCATCTTTTACTAATACTAGTAATAACCTTACTGTATATATAGAAAACAAGTAATTACTTTCCCTAAAAATTCTTGACAGACAGTCATCCTAAAATGAAAATGTGATTTTTAATATTAATGCAGATGTAAAAACAACAGTTGACTTTTATGATAATAAAGCACTTCACTGCCATTATACTGTAGATGCCAACACAAATCCCGTTATTCTTCATGCCAAATTGTTTACTTTGCTTCTGAAGGTTTTTGCTTATTAATATGGCAATCAGTTTGCTTATTTCCTGTTATCTTTTTTTTTTTTAATTTCCAAAAGATGTATTCATCAAGTAAAAAATAATTCCAAGCAGTCCTGAGTCTGGACTGTCATCATTTTTTGGCAGTTACCTGCATTGTTTTCCTGGAATGAACATATATGGCATTAACAAAACAAACAGCATGTCTATTTCTGGAGTAGTATACCAAAATAACCAGAAGGAATTGTACAAAGAAGTGATTAATTATTTTTGTAGGCTTAAACCACAGTTATTTCTATAAACAGTGGCTTTAGGGTCCCAAAATGCAGATCTAATAGTACAGGACAGGTATTTAATAAAAGCTTCAACTTAGAAAATAGAAAGAGAATGTGAAATGGCAATCACTTTCTGAAATGGATGTTTAGGAATTGTAATACTGACAGGAGTCTGAAAGTGTTGAGGGGTAATGTTTGGAAACATTATTTTATAAAAGGGTAATGGAGATAGAGTGCAGGCTTCTAAACAAGATTATGTGAACAACTGTAAACAAGAAGTTGAACAATGTGTGGAAAACCAAAGGGAAATTCCAACAGCAAAAAGAAAATTAAGCCCAAAAGCAAACCTGTCTCAAGTCTTAAGAATGTAGGATAATCTACTACAAGATGTACCTGGACTGCATCTTAGTAACAGGCCTCTTAAATTAAAAGTGTGCTCACCTCAGTTCTGACTTGTCACTGTGTCACTCAAAACTAAGAGACTTAACTTTCTGTCAGTGTCACTAGTGTATGTAGTTCTGCTATTTCCTTATCATTGCTGCTCTAGGTTTTTGAGGTATGCAGCTAAATGTGGCATAACTGACTAAAAATGTATATATGTTTATTTTTTATAAATGTTAATAGTTTAATTGTCTTATCTGCTGTGCCACATTATATAAGCTACAGTACAGCTTACAAAATGTCTCAAAGGTATATCCTGAAGAAAAATAGTTAACTGTATCCCACAATGTGAGCGATTCCTTAATATACATTTTGTTCCATTGTGTAACAGGAAGGATTGCAGTATTCTTATCCAAAGTGAATTTTACCCACTGGATTTATGACACTGCCTTCCTAGCTCATGTCCTAATGGTCCTCTCTTAAAGGAGCTCCTCCCTCACTGCTTCTGTCCCTTTATTATGTGCATTCAGTCAGCAACTGAAGCAATATCAGATGCACAGGGGGCCAATGCAGCTGTTTACGGTACCTTAGCTATGTCACTCTCAAATCAGGTCTCTTTGCTTTCAACCACATACTAAACCTTGCAAGTAAGATAACCTATTCCCTTTATTTTCCTGTATACCAAAACTAGAGGCATCACCCTTCATTCTACTCCATCATTCTACTCTCTCTCTCTTTTGCTCTGCTAGCTTCCATGTCTCCAGTACTCAGGAACTCATGAAGGTTCTCAGGCTTCTGCGTAAGTTTAATTTCTTCTGTCATATCCCTTGCAGAAAGTAACATTCCAGCATGGCATAACTTCAGGCCACCTCAATGACTCAGTCACATTTTCAAACTTGGCCTTAGTCTTCAAATCTGATTCTGAAATTATTCTCTGTTTTATGCTATATTTCCCCAGATCTCATTATTTTCCCCAAACAATTGCCACAACAGTATCTATTCATTTCATGATGTCTGACACCAAGCATGTCAACTTCATTTTGTATTAGTTTAGGCATATCAGAATTGAAAAAGCTAATAATTTTGTTCCCCACCATTCAGTGGGTGGCTTCTACGGCATTCATTTTCTCAACACCACAGCCATCTACACTAACCCACTAATGCAGCAAACCCTGTTTCATGCAATTTATTTAATTAGCCATGTCATTAAATTAGCTTTTCACCCAGTATTTTCTTCCTTTGTTTGCATGGAGTCACTCTCTGGATTAAAACTAGACTAATGCAGAATTCAGCAGTTAGTTTAGTTGTTGAAATTGTAAGTACAACATCAACAAAAACATACTGTAAATCATACTGTTTAGGTAAAAACTCCAGGAACTGATGCTCCTGGATGGAACAACCATTTGTATGTGCCTAATGACTGTTGACAGGAGATAATCTCTATATCCTGTATACATATTCTTCTAGCAAATATGTATATATATATATATATATATATATATATATATATATATATATATATATATATATGTAATAATTTAATAAAAGCTATTGTCTATCCCAGTCCCAGTGTGCCCAAATAAATAACAATATAAACTTTTGATGAGGCTTACCTTATTGAGCCATAGGGAACAGCAAATGGGGGTAGCAGCAGGTGATGTCTACAAACAGAACCAGCTGTCACAAATAGCATGAAGAAGCCTTTTATTTATTATTTTTTTAGGTAGCATATCCACAGTGAGCAATTTATTTAAATAAAATCGAAAAAATAATACAAATCCCTTGCTTTGCTGTGAGTGCCACATCCCGGATATAGCCTTCGGACAGCCTTCTCTACACTACCCTCCACCTGCACAGTCAGTCACAGGTCTTTAGGGTTGTGCCCATCCATAGTGATGTCAAAGGGCTGTGAGAGGCATCCTAGAATGTCTCGGACATCTGAGTAGCACATTTACTTTGTATTTCCCTTGAAGGGAAATTAAAAATAGATATTTATAGATATGTTATAAATAAAACTTTTTATTTTTATTTTTTTCTTTGCCATAGATTTGTGCCCTAGACAGGTCAGAACTCAGGGCGATTGCCCTTTCTGCCCTGCCCTTGCTATGCTACTGGTAAGAGGATGCCTTCAGAGTGCCAGTTATGTATACTGAGCTTGTGGTCTAACTCAGTCCTGACTAGCTGCCACACCTCCTGTCAGGTGACCCACTAGGTCCTGTTTTCTATACCACTCTCTAATAAGGAACCTATGCCACATTAATTCCTGCTCAAAGCTGATAAAAATGAAGAGAAACAAAGCAACAAAGAAATAATAATAAAAACAAGATTAGGACAGAGAGAAAGATGACACAAGCAGCATAGTGTAGAATAATGTGACACCTTTTGTTAAGACAGGCCCAGGAAACAGAAAAAACACAGTAAGAATAGCAATATTTATGTAAATGGTTGGGAAAGAAACACCTATGAATGGAATTTATGGTAACCAGTGTGTCTGCAATGGACAATGAAGCAAGGAAGACATTATCAAACTTCATAAAGTTAAGTCGTCAGTTCTATGGAAAAAAGGTGGGTATGTGGAGTTGTCAGACACAGTGTGGCAAATGTAAGTATATGTGGTACAGACTAGCATAGTACCACAAACAGCACGTGAAAAACTAAAAAAAAAAGCAAATAGACAATGGACAACTAATTACTGTTGTGTAAGATGCAATCTAGAAAACTAAAAGCTTTACTTCATTGGTACTTGATTTCAGTACATTTGCCATATCCATGCTATTCCAGGAATAACTGGCACAATAGAGAATGGTGGCACTGGCACAAAGGGGAAATCAGCCTAACCATGGTGGTACATCAAAGATCATTACAGCAGGCATACACACGACAATATCAGAAGTAACTGTTAAAGGTAAGGTAGCAGCACAGTTACATATGTAATTACAAGCATTGAAGATGTATATGATGACTCAATTTCAAAATGAATCCAGAAGTTGGTAGTGCAGTAGTCAGCAGATGAAGCAGAGCTGTAGGTCTAATGAGAATGCAGTACATTTGCACTCAGCACCTAAAGAGTTTGCCTGCCTTGTTTGTCAGACAAGTCAGTTTTCAGTAATCTTTTGTACTACAGCAAAACACATAAAACATCACATTAATGAACACAGCATAATCACCGTCATGGGGAATTATCTATTCCTAATTAATTAATGTCTATTGAAGAAAGAGGCAGCAGAAATTAAATCTTGCTGTAATACTTGGGTTGTCTCTCTATTACATCTTTTTCTTATCAGTAGAGAAGGCCTGGATGATACTTTGTCAGATAACTATTTGTTCTGACACTGTTCACTTGTGGTATTACTTAGCATCTTAGCGAGTGAGTGCTAAATGTAAAGTTTATACAGGGGAACCTCATGGATGCCCTCTAGCAGGACCTCCCACTGATGCACATGTAACAGGTGCAGTAAGATTTTACTCTCCTTGTTGTAGCACAGAGAAACTCTACCATACCCAGATCTTTCATAGGTCTTGTCCACTCACCAGCTTAAGCCCAGGAGTGAAAATTACAGTTGGGAAGCATTGCTGCACATCTTGTCCCCATGTGACATACCTCAATAGGCAGCACAATAAGATCATGCCCATCTATGGCATCAGAGTGTATATGGTCGATGCAGGGCAAGGCAACAGTTTTGCAGACATGTTCCTCTGACATGAACTCCCTACACAACCTGTATGCCTGAGCACAACCATGACAGATAAATAGGTAATGTCATGATCATGGCATTTCCAAGCTACAAACATAGAAGAGCAGCCTGAATACAAAGCCATATATACCTTAGTTGGTCACAGAATACATGCATAGGGGCTTTATTGTGTGGAACAGGGATGACACACATGGCATTACTGGTGTGATTCAGAGCTCAACATGTTGAATTAACTCATTGGCATAATTGTCATAGTATGAGACCTGGAATGGGTCTCGCAGTGGTGCAGTGGTAGTGTTGTCGCCTCTCAGCAAGAGGTTCTCTGGTTCAATTCTCAGCTGGGGTGCCTTCTGTGTGGAGTCTGCATGTCCTACCTGCATTTATGTGGGTTTCCTCCTGGTGCTCCAGTTATCTCCCACATTACAAAGACATGCATATGGAGCATTTCTCCCTGGGCCTCTGCTGAAAACTGGCTTTGTTCCAAGTTGGACTTTACCAGTTAACAAATGTTAAATAAAATAAAATAAAATGGCACAATGAACAGTGCAGTCACTGTACTGTGACATACCATGCTAAAGACGCAGCTAGATTATATCAAATAGAAGACAGCACAGGAAACTAAAATATAGGGAAATTAGCATCAGACAGGAGTACTGGCAATATGCACCACATGGCAGGGACAACTCCAGGCTATATAGCAGTCACAAACAGTGTTGTACCCTATTGAGTCTATGCTAAGACTACACTGGCATTGTAGGGGTGTGGGAAATGTGTTAGGGTGGGGGAGGCTAACACATTTAGGGCACAGTGAACAGGATGTAAATGTTGCAGTGTTGAGATGGGCATGTGAACAGACAGAACATTTGCTGTTCCAGCATTAAGTGAGCATTCATCCATGCCTCATTATCTAAGCACAGCAGGTTGTAGTCATTGGATGGGGATAAGTACACAAATCATGAGAAACAGGCATGAGAGCTGTCATACCTGTAGGGGATTGCAATCCAGAGACAGAACACAATGAGGCTATACTGCAAACCCACATGGAAGGGGGAGCTGGGCCCATACTTCAATGGCCAAGGATTGTGCTATAGGTACTGCTTTGAGGAACAGTGCATGTAATAGTGGACCACATGCCCACACATAACACAGTCTGCATTGTCTCACAGCAGTTATTTCACTGCATTGCACAAGACAATATCCATCATACAAATGATGGCAGAAGTGGGGTAGTGGGTGTTTTCCAACATGGACAGTCCTGTATAGACACACACACACACACTGACACACACACACACACACACACACACACACACACACACACACACACACACACACACACACACACACACACACTTTGGCATATGTTCCACCAGGTGTACAGGAGCTGTCTTAGGTCAGAAAGAATGGATGCACATGGAAAACTTCTTCACCCAGGACCGAGATGTTCTGCTGCAGGCCCTATACAGCTGTGTCAGGAGGACCCTACAGAAGGGTTAGGAGGATAAGGCCTTCATAGATGTGGTATGGCAGGAAATTGTGCATCAAATAAATGCTGTGGATGACAACCAGGAAGTGTGGCAGCTGTGGCAGAGGGTCACTGATATGGATGTCCATGCAATGAACAAGGTAAGAGGCATAGCTGCAGATGAGTCTGTCACTGGGAACACTTTCAAAACACATCATTAGTTGACATATGTGAAGGAGTTGATTACAACCCTCATTGGAGTAACCAAAAGGACATTAATTCTAGGCAGCAGATTAAATTTTGGAGGTAAGGAATGCCCAGGTTTCTGTTGGACGATGACCAGGTAAATAGTGTTAAATGCCAGTAATGTAGCACATAACACATCCGCCTGGTGTCTGCAGATTTCCTCACATGGTGAAGTCTGTTTAGTGTCTACAGACTTTAACATGCAGTTTGTTGGCTCCACAAAGTTTAGAGTTTGAACTATGAACAGTATAGGCTACAACTGCCCATTAGTCTGAGGGGGATTCACCAGGGGAATATCGTGACATGTCATGAAAGCCATCATTTCAAGTACCTGTATACAGTATAATCTCATATCTTATTGCAATTCTGTCACCCAAGGATATCAGGACTGCAATGGATGCACCCTGAACAGACAGTTATGTATGTGTTCGTAGACTGTGTATATTGCTGGCATACATCCAGCAATGTGATGCATGGTGGTAACAGTCATACATGTACTAGTTTACACATGCTTATGTTATCTGTATGATTTTACAGGTGCCACTGTTAGAGGATCTATCAATACAGTTATGCACACAACTTAAAGCCAACATATCTATAGAGGCTGACAGTAATGGCACTATGAATATGGCACAATCAGAGGACATAGTGGCACTGTCATTAAAACTAATAGTGAAGGCAACATTTCCTTCACCTATAGCTGATGGGACAGCAGGAACCTAGAATAACCATCTTGCGTCACCTTAGTTCAGTGAAGAATGTCCTGCCCATGTGTAATCAACACATGGTACACAAGTAGCAGAAACGCAGCCAACATCTAAAGGGTGAATAAACTCTGACTTTATACACATGCCATTGAGGAAAGGTATACTGGTGCCCATCTCCACCTCAAGGCACAGTTATTAGATGTTGTCAATGCTGTCCCAAGCTTCAACCAGCTATTGTGCAGCACAATGATTAAGGCATAGACAGATGCCAGACAGAGTATTTCTAATGCCATTTGACTTGCTGATGTTCAGTAGGTCCATCAGTATTGGGTCAGATGATACATTGTATGCCAGACACAGGTCACGTCTTAGCACTCTGTAGGATACAGAGTATAATGATAAGGCTTTGAGGTGGTCCATGCAAGACCTATTGTTTAGGACTTGTATGCTTTCAGTAAGGTATCTCTGTGGGCATTCCAATTTTTACATGTATCTGGACAGATACATGCCAAAGTGGGCATTATACAAAATGATTGACCTAATGAGGGCTTTGTAAAGGGGGACAATAACATTTCTAGATCTAGTCACCATCAATTTGTTCATAAGCTATGCAATATAAGAAAGACTATAGGTCTGTAAGTTTCCAAATGCTGAGTCAGTTCTCGGGGGTATTGTCAGTTTGGAAGTTCCCTGTGGTAGATGACTTCCCAAAGGATACAATAATGTATTTTTTGGAGTGTATAGTTTCAACTCACGATTCTGGCACCAGTTATTGTTTGGGACAAACCTTCCTGCATGATGGTTAAGTCAATTGAGGATTTAATAACTGCTCCTAGCTTACAGTCATCTCAAACTTAGTCAGCCAAAGCTCTTTGGTATTTGCTTTTACTTCCAAGAAGTAGATGCCAAACAGGAAAAGTCTCCGCACCAAAGTCTGGGGACTCCATTGGTGACTGGTCTCTTTCTCTACTGGTAGCCTTGCCGATTTTGATCTCCTGCATCTTGTGAGCCAGTTGTCAGTTCAGCTTTTCTACTATACCTAAGGAGGGGATTGTGTCAAAAGGCTTGGCCAGGTCACGGTAATGCGATGTAAACTGTTTTACCTTCATCCATTGCTTTGGTGACAATAGTAAAACTTAAAATTTGCCCATGATTTTGAGCCTTTCATACTCCTTCTCCCTGATTCTTGGTCTAAGAGGATGAGAGATCAGAGCATACATTTGACTGTCCCTGATTTTGTCTCATATTTTTGGTCTGTTCCTCATATGATTTGTGGTTTTCTGGCATATTTATGAGGATTTCAAAACTTAAATAATGATGGACATTTGAGTTTCAGACGTCTAGACTTCATATCCTTCAGAAAATGCATGCTAATGCAAAACCTGTTATTCTGGCAACTAGGCATACACAAACGATGTTATACTTAAAATCTGTCCTTAATTCTGGACCTTTGACCTTTTTCCTGACCCATTACGATTTTCGTTTTATCCCTTGAGCTATAAGGTTTTGAGGTATAAATAAGAACTGTGATCAAAAGCTGTTTACCACTTTCAACTTGCAAAATAATAATAACCTAAATGAAGGCTTAAAGTCAGGAGAAGCTTTAATAACTTTTTTATAAGCAGAATAAAAATCACACAATATTTTATTGTGTTTTTAATTAAATTAATGTTTCTTGCATGACTTTAAAAATCTAACAAAATGGGACCAACTTGCAGTACTGAAAAAATGAGGAAAAAAAGAAGACAAGGCAAGGAAGAAACTGTATTAACTTCTTATGAAAACAATAACAGCAGAGTCAACGTTATTCCAGTTTCTTGCCTGCAATAAGTCTTATTTTAAGAACACCATAATCAGTGTCATAATTTTTACTGCAATTATTTCATAAATAACTGCCCAGAATGTACCTGGGTGGGCTGCTGCCACTTCAGTTGAGGTCCACAATCCACAGAACTGCACTGGCATGCTCAACAACATGACTGTTATTAATTAACAGTAAATAACAGTGAAAACCATAAACTATCAGAAGCTGGAATGAAACAACAAAGTGTCATTTGTAAAAACTAATAAGAACTTTCATTCCTCTATTGTCAAACATGGAACAAAAGTGCTTATTTTTTACAACTGACACTTCATTGTTTTGTTCCAACTTCCAATAGTTTATAGTAAATAGCACTGCAAGATACCAGAGCAGGATCATGGTCAAATGGGGCCCTAGGCAGGGTAACAGATCACCCCCAGAGCAGCCCCTCCTGCAGCAAACCCCTAGCCCCCCCACACACACACACACACACAGCAGCCCCCCTCCCCACCCTTTCTAGTGTTCTATTACTTGGCTATTTCTCCCCAGTTACCATAAATACTGTTCAAACCTATCAGAGTGTATACTGTTTTCTTATGTATTAATACAGTGGTTACAGATATTGAAACAGAATAGCACAAACACTGATAGCCATTTGATAAAAAAACAACACAGCCTCACAGTTTAACAGGCTGAGCATGAGCAATAAACTTCTTTGCACTTGAAACTCGCATTCAATTGAAATGGCATTAAATCCCCCACTCAAAGAAAATGTATCTGGCCAGTGGAAGATTAAGTTTACCTTTGGGTTGTTTTCAAGCCGTAGTCTCCTTGCACACATTTTTAAGGCCATGCATACATGTATGTGTTCTTTGATTCACCTTCCTGATTGTATTAAATTATGTCCCTTGTATAATATAGCACCACTTGTTAGAATGTGTTTTAAATTTGTAGTTTTGAACATTCTTCCAGTAAGCAATGAAACAAAATTCATGAACCAATAATGGCAAAACTACCCATTTCAGAAAATTTTAACCATAAAAAGCCATTCATACTTCTGTCATTACAACCCAGCAGTATCGCTCAGTAAGTACAAACTCTGCAGAAGTAAAAGCCATCTAAATAATTCCACATTAAAGAGATTTATAACTAATGAAGTGGTTGCTACTGGCAAACAGCTTTACATTTCAGTGTTTCATCTACAAATTCAGTGCTTGTTGCCCTTGAAGAATAAATTGCCTATTTTACATTAAAAAAATTGGTAAGCTGGTAATATTGCAATAAGGAACAACTGACAAACCAACAACAAGTTCTAAGTTACTTGGTATCGCATACAAAGGACAACACACTCATGAGTGTAGAACCCCTAGCCCCCTTAAACTGCACCAAATAATCAGCAATCAAAATGGCACTGGAATATCAGCACTCCGTCTACATGGTGTTGGAGTAGAATCCACAACCTTCTTCACCAAAGACAATTATACTAATAATACTGGTTTCAAATTCTACAGTACAAACAGTGATTGCCACTTGATAAACAAAGTAGTTGCACGTTAAATATAGACTTAGCATGAGCAACAGTAAAGTCTTCCCTTGAAACTCACAATTCTATGAAAATGAACTGAAACTCATCATTCCTTGAAAACATACTGAAACTCAAACTCACAATTCCATCAGCAGTTGGTAGATGATACAGAGGATTCAGGCTCTTGTCTCCACTGATGCTCACAATTCCTTCAGCAGTCTAGTAGTTGGTGTAAGGGATTCAGGCTCTTGTCTCCTGTAACCAAGTTTCAGGGTCAAGCCTGATCAAGTTAATTGACTAACCTTCCCTCTTCCCCTAACTAGGGCATTACATACCATAAATCCATACCTCTCAGCCTCTTAGCACAAGAAATATGAACAAAGGCCTAAAAACAGGGACACATTTACATATTGCTCTCATAGACTTAGAAAGTTCCCAGAATAACAGCATTTGTCTTGGTATGCATTCTCTGAAGGAAGTGAAATCTGAAACTGAAATGTATAACATTATTTAGTTATTTCAATCCTCAATGATTTGCCAGAAAAAAAACACAAATGTCAAGGAATATGCCAAAAATATGGGGCAAAAACCAGGACATTCTGCAAAAATTTGAACAGTAGAGAGGTATGTATACCTCTTAACCTCTTAGTGCAAGCAATCTGGACAAAGCCTGAAATAATGGGAATGCAATGGCCCAAAATAGGGACAGATTTTAAATATTGCTCTTTTTAACTTAGAAATTTGGTAGAACAACAGAATTTCCCCATGATTCAGTAAGGTTCTGTGCAGGAATAGTTTATTCCTGCATGAAAGCAACCGTTTAGGAGCAGCACGGCAGTGCTCCATGCATAGTAATGAAGGCACACTGCTTCTGCTCCTAAAAGGACACAGACCATGGACAAGTGCATGGGGTGTGTCTGAGAGCAGAGCTCTCACAATACACACACCCCTGCACTCAGGAAGTGCAGCTGGGCAATAACAATGAGTAAGAACGCTCATAGGAGGTTGCATACCTCCCAACTGTACAAATCATAGCCTAATGTCCACGCATTTTTTGCCCATTCAGTTGGCCTGTACTCCAGTTATACCCTGAAATCACACGATGATGTCAAGAATGAAGCCGTGAAATAATGGCATACATATGACTGTCATACACCAAAACCATCAGAAAACCTAAACTAAAACCAATCCTGTTACTCTAGCAACTGTCCCAAGTTTATAAGAGCAATAATTAAAATATGTCCATAGCTGGACCTCATGTTTGCAAGCTTTGTCCAGATAATGTGCATTAAGGCATTGAAAGGTATGGGGGGCATTGCTAGGATGTCTGCCAAATGTGCAGATGCATGTAGGAATCCACAGCAATAAGTGAAACCTGTCGCTTCCAAGAGAAAATAGCAGTATAATTTTTTTTTTATCAAACAGATTAAATTTAACCATAGGTGCGCGGGTTTGCCCATTGCTTAGCTACACATACTGTAGCTTAAATGTCAGAGCAAGATAAATATCAAGATACATAGCAATTAAGCAGTACTGCAATAGTGTAGTGGTCAGAGCGTTCACCGTGCGAGCAGTCATTCCTGGTTCAATTCTCACTGTAGTAAATTCCATTTTCCATGTCAAATCACTTTATGAACAATTTTTGTTGCTGTATAATCTACTAAATAACATATATTTGTGAACTGGAGTACTGCATTAAATGCAGATGTGAGGTGCCATTGTAATAATGTTATAAAATCCACAGATAAACGCAAGTACCCTATACAGTATATGTACACAAAGGTATAATGTGTAATGAATGATAAATCCATAGCGCATCCAAATCCACCACCTTCCCAAGAGCCATGTTACATTTCTGTCTAAATTAGTGCAGGGTAAGGGGGAGTAAGAACTTGTAAGCAGTAGTAAGTGGGTATAAGCCTGTTTGCATGGGTGTAAGCAATGCACACACAGGTTAAGCAATACTGAAGCTAACTCTCTGTAAGCATATTTAACCGGAAGTTAGCATTGCTTACTGTCACGCAAAACTGTGCAAACTTACTTACAATTGCTCAAAACTGCCTTAAACACCCTATATCCAACAGCGCTTGTTCTGCCCAGCAACAAAATAAACAGCTGTTACAGGCCTTGAACCCAGGATCCTATACACTATAGTCACAGTTGTTAACTAGTAAGCCATCACATAAGACTGAGGTATCACCAAAAAGATCCTGACTATAGGAAAATCAAAATTTACATGTGAAAGGAATCTGTATATAGTTTTATGTTGTATAACTTACTACATAACAAAAATATGTGAACTGGAGTACTGCATTAAGTCCAGATGTGATGTGTCATTGTAATAAAGTGTTGAAATCTCCCAATAGACACAAGAACTCTATACAGTGTACGTACACATGAATCATGGCTACCAAACACATACACACACACACATATATATATATATATATATATATATATATATATATATATAACATGTAATGAATGATGAATCAATGCCAAACAGCAAATAGTGTGCAATTTAAAAATTAAGCAATGCTAAGCATTGCACACCCCTGTTTACTAGGTGTAAGCAATGTGTAGGCCAGCTAAATCAGTTTGCCCATTGGTATACCCCTTTAAGCAATGAGAACCTTAGATAAGTAGGTTTGCTAAGCATTTTCGAAAACATCCATTCATGGCAAAGTGTGGGAAATTGGGCCTATTTAAACCCCACAGGCGGGAATACATCTCATAACTGGTTGCAGCTTCTTCCTGTAGGCACTATGACCAGTGTGGGTGAAGGACTGTGCTTCCGGGTGCAGCACTGGGGCATACAGGAGTCCAAAGTCATGGCAGGACTCCTTGTTAAAGACCACGACCAGAGACTGCTGCACGGCCAGTACCAGGGTTCCCAATATAAAACGGAAGCCTGGGACTGTCTTGCCCATGACCTCACCAGTGCCACTAGCACACCTCAAACTGGTGAGCAGGTCAGGTATCATTATGCCGACCTGAAATGGAGAAAGGGAGCTCATGGATCAGTGGATCCAAGAGGCTAGGCAGATGGGTGATGTCCCAGCCGTGTGTAAGTATCAGTCTACTATCTGTTTAATAATTGCCAGCTCATGTATATTATGGATAGGTATGGCTAAATACTCCTCTTATATCTTTGACAGCGGCAGACATGTGGGCTGTGAACTGGGAAGCCCATGCCTGTAGACTGCAGAGGTTGCGTCGCAAAGCAGGTTAGTAATAATCTTGCATGTACTGTCATAACAAATAAATCTAAAAGTAGTAGAAAGTTAATTGCCAGTATAAAACCTGTATTGTGTATGGCATGTATTGAATAAACCAGACAATATGGCAGGAAGAGTCTCATATAGGTTATATGTAAATAAAAGGTTAACAGCCTGGCAATAAAGGTCTAACTCCTGGACTGTTTGTGTTTACTTTGTGTTTACTTTGGTATCCTATGGTAATGTAGTGTTGCAATCTCTTCAATAGTACTGTTGTATTAAGCACTGTTACCCACACTGTGCTACATAAATAAAATGTGTAGGTATGTCTGTATATGACTGTTGTAATCACAAGAGGTCATATTGTACAACTGAAAGAGACTTAGACAGAAAACAGTGAAAAGACAGACAGCATAATCTAAATAGCACATTCAACTGAGACGTGAAGTGTTGCATTTTTAGCACACACAGCCATGGTTCGAATCCTGGGAGTGGTAGTAAGCTGTATGCAGAATCATACCCCACAACTGTGCAGATATTGTCAGAAAGTCCAGATAATTGGTGTAAGTCCCCTGCCTGTCACCCTGTCCCCCTGGCAAATCAGTGGGATGATCCCCAGATGTTTAGGCAGCAAATAATGACATACAACTGATTGTCAGACATCATAACTGTCAAACTTATATATCCATAAGAACAAACTTGTCACTCTAGCAACTTACCAAAGTGTTATGAGAGTAATAAGCAAAGTATGTCCCAACTCCATCCCCATGTTGTGAAGCTATTACCAGAGTGTGTGCAGTAACAGAGTAAGACGTATGTGCATGATAATAATGCGGAATCGGGTAATATGTGTGACAACATTCAGGTAGTGTTAACAAACATTCCCCCCACACGTCTGTCAGATACGAAAACTGTGCATAGAAATAAAAGATTGAAATCCTGGACTGCTACTGTTTAGTCTGGTGTTGTATGGCAGTGTTAGTGTTGCAGTATCTCTGACTAATAAGGTATTACTCATCACTGTCATCCACACAATGCTACATAATAAAACTGTCTTGGAAACCCTGTATGAGTGTTGTAATTATAAGGTCAGAATGTAAAACCACGGGAGACTTATAGACAGAATTCAGAAAAAGGATGCACAGCAATATCTATATAGCACACTCAACTGTGATGTACACTTGCTTTATTTTAACACACACAGCCATGGTTCGAATCCTGGGAGTGGTAGTAAGCTGTATGCAGAATCATACCCCTCGACTGTACAGATCTGTCTGGAATGTCCAGATAATTGACCCATATCTGCTGGCTGTTACCCTGTCCCCCTGGCATATCAGTGTGCTAATCTCTGACATTTAGGCAGCATTTAATGTCATATAACTGACTGTCAGGCCTGTAAATATTTGGAAAATATCTATGAAAACAAACCTGTCATTGTACAACTCATCAAAGGTTTATGAGGGCAATAGTCAAAATATGTCCCAGTTACACCTGCATGTTGTGAAGACGTGCCCAGAGTGTGTGCAATAGGAGATGGAGAGGTATGTGCAGAACATCAACCTGGAATCTGAGAATATGCATAGAAACATTCAGGGAGTGTTAACAAACAATACCTCCAAAGGTGCACCAGGTAAGAGGTGTATACTGCAGGTAAAACACAGTTCATGTATATAGTTGTCTAGATCTATACCACTGTACAAACTAAGGCCATAAGGTAGTGTGATAATACCTGTAAGGTATAGATCACAGCACTGACTAGGAAAGTAATGAGAACTACAAGGATATACAAGTTGTTAATTGAAATCTTTCTCCCCCCCCCCACCATATCTGCAACAATAAACTAAACACACAACTCAATGGGTATGTGCACAATTAAATCTACTGTTGGGACATATGTCCTATTGTTTGATAAATATTGAAATTTGCTTCTATGCATGTGCCATGTTGTAATACTCCAACATTGGTGGCATGCTGCCATCAATGCACCTGTATGCTGTTGTAATGGCCACTGTGGTTCCATATATGCATGTGTTCTGTTTGCTTTGCAACTGTTCCATATCTGGTGTTTTGGGTTAATGGGAATATCTGTGCATGCTGTTAAACCTAATAATGGAATGTGTTGACTATTACTATCCCACATATTTTTTTAAAATTGAAACACCATAGCACGTTTGGTAAGGCCGGTCCCAGTGGACCCACCTGTCCCACCTCATCTGGCTGTGGCACCAGGCACCAGAACATCTGGGGCCCACCCTGGGACCTCCTCGTCCGCTAGTCCTGCACCACCATTGGGTGGAACTGCCTCAGAGGATGGGGCTTGCTCCCCAGGAGTGGGCTCAGACAGTATACTGTCACCCATCATCAGGTCCAGGGTCTGCTGCATAGCGAGCTCCGCAGAGAGTTTGGAGATATGCTACACCAGCTTGAGGGACGTGTGGCACAACTAGAGGGCCAGTCTGCCCCTCCTACACAGCCCCAACACAGCCACCTTTGGAGCCGTGAAGGTGAAGTGGTCACTGCTCATGGGTGGGGACCTAGGTCCCACTGTTTCCACTAGGGGGCTCATGGGCTTCCAACTTCCAAACACCCCTCCCCATCCAAGGTGTTTACCCCCCACATGTGTCATATAGGGCCCATGTATGCAGTCTTGTCTGTTATTCTACCCAACCTACCTCCCCAAATATACCTACTATCCCTCCACAACATCCCACTCTCACCTAAAAAAAAAAAAGGCAATCTGTTGCCCAAAACAAAATTTACCCAATACATAGCTGTTCATTTCACACACATATCCAATGGACATATGCAATCTGGTATAATTGGCTTTACAACATATTATTATTGTCCTCACCCCTCTTTCAGGGGTATGAGTGTCCAAATCTACCTCCAAATCAGTGTATATGCACAGCAGTTGCTGTAGAAGAAATGGGCAGCTATGGATCTTCCCTACACCCGTCCTGCACATCCCTAGCTATTTTCCCTACCATCTTTCCCTCTTTGTGCCCCTTTTTCAACACTTTCCTATCAACCCTTTTTCTTTTCTTTGAAAGAAATAAGCACGGGGCTAAGCGGGAGTAAGCACTTTTAAGCAGCGGTAAGCGGATTTAAGCCTTTTTGCATGGGGGTAACTAATGCCTACACAGGTTAAACAATTTTGAAGCTAACTAGGTATAAGAAACTGTAACCGGAAGTTAGCAGTGCTTACCTTCGTGCAAACCAGCGCAAACCCACTTACAACTGCTTAAAAGTGCCTGAATCACTCTGAATCCAATGGCCCTTGTTCTGCCCAGCAACAAAACAAACAGCCTTTGCAAGGCTCAGTCGCAGGACCCTGCACATCATAGCCAAAGTGATTTACCACTAAGCCATGTCAGATATACATCATTTATACATGCAGAT
>NC_056735.1:1789160619-1789175619 GCF_019279795.1 Protopterus annectens | reverse complement strand
CTGTAGACATACATGTTATGTTGTGTGATCAGATTGCTGTTGCAGATATAGTGTGGGGGAGACAGAGATGTGTATTAACACCTATGATAACCTTGCTATATGAGGTCCTCAGACCTTTTTCCATCTTTATGTCTTTCAGGCAAGATGTCCAGGGAGAGGCTACCCATTTATGCAGCGGAGGAGAATGATATCATCTTCTCACACCTGGTGCAGCACTACCGGGTGTTGTTCTGCCGAAAAGCCCATGATAAGCAGGAGAGGACTGCCTTGTGGAACGATCTTGTCCACAGGGTAAACAATGTCGGCCTGCATAACCACAGTTATGAGCAGGTCCGTCATCAATGCACAGACCTACTTCGCCATGCCCATCGGTGTGCTGCTGCAGCCAGTGGGGACCAGCTTGCAATGGGGGGGTCATGCCATCCAGCTCCCCCAATACATGTTGAGGAGCTCCTTGCCAGCATCAGGGCCCCTGCCCACCCTCACACAACACTTGGCAGAGAGCATAGTGGAGGTGGGTGCTACCCACACAATGGCAGAGGAATGTGCAGGTAAGGCCACAGGGCACATCAGTAGACCACTGTTGCATATCCATCCGCATCCGTACAGTTAGATCATGCATATGTGACATGATACATATATAAATATATATATATATATATATATATATATATATATATATATATATATATATAGTTTGTTGCTGCATAGTAGTAATAAACAGATGTGCATAATCTGTAGTATTGTGGGCTTGTATGGTTGATGTACTGTAATGGTGCACCCACCTTGTACCAATGCCACAGCTGTGACTACTAACATCACATCTGTCACACACTTATGTAGGTCCCTCTAGTATACCTCCAGGCAGCAGCCTGTAGCTGATGAGTATGGTGTTTGTTCAGGTTTGCCAATACACCGGTCATGTTATGACCATGATATATTCCATGCACACATTTAACACACCTACCCATAATGCATGCTGTACATGTTCACATATTGTTGCTGTTAACTGTACTGCATCACAGTGGTCACCATGATGGTGTATCTGAAGGGTATGTCAGACTCCTGCAATATAACTAACATCCTGTCATTGCAAAATGTGTGCACAGAGATGAACATAATGGTGGGACAAATGGCCTACAGTAGGGACATGTGTGAAGCATCACCCTTATACAGTGCTACAACAGTGTATATACCAGTATTACAATGGCAGCTGTTACAGATCTACACTACGGCATATCACAATACTGCAGTCCACAACCCTTACAACCTGCAATGTGGTCCTAACATGAGCAATGAGTGTGTAATATGGAATTGCATGTTAGGACAGCAAATATGGGGAATACATACCTTCACAAACACTGGAAGTATATGTGTGGACACATTCCAGATAAAATACAGTGGAAACAGCTGTTGAGGTACTGACTGCATGCATTCTTCATGAGAATGCACCTTCTAGCAAGTACAGGTTCCCAATTTCACACCAAGAAATGGTCTGCTGTCCAAGACGTTTGACCATCAAATATGCCCACTTACCTGCAACAGAGGCAGCCATGACTTACACACATCGTGTATGCCATGGCATGGACCCCATACCCAACAGATAGCACTCAGGAGTTGGACATGGAGCCATACCTCATCATTGCATATACCATGGCAAACAGTGCAAACAGTCATGTATGTGGTGAGGATGTATGGGACAGGAATAATGTAGGAAATAAACAGATGGCCATCCAAGACAGATGATGTCACATGTAGCAAACCGGTCATGCAGGCTGCCTAGTAACATGCCACAACACTGAGGGAGTTGCAGGAAAGTCTAGCAAGTACTAGCTGTGCAGTACCCATGTCAGCAATTGTCTGGACTCTGCATACGTGTGGCCCATGGGTTAGGGTAATCAGATGGGACAGTTGAACTACAGGAAACATCAGCCAGGCCTCTCTACAGATAGTGCATGCATAACAGAAAAGGTTCCCAAAAGGCATGCTTTGCAATGTATACTGGTGTACCAAGACCATGTTGGAAACCTACAGAGAGTATCAAGTAAGATACATGTGCTGCACAACCAACACCTCACCCCACCTCAGGCACACCATCCCCATCTGTACCTTGCCGGTTCCAGTGTACACCTGTATGTTTGCCATTCTTTAGCTGGGACTAGCTGTTACACATGGTGTTCATTGTTTGGGACACTGCAAACTAACACACATGTTTAGGCCATAGTTGTCAAGCATCTGAAAAAAAGGCTGAAGGTGGGGAGGGGTGTCATCATGACACAACAGTGCACTGCAGTGGGACTCCAAAGGATGCTACAAATGGCTGTATCTGCACACAGTCAGGGTCAGGAACTGTGGCAGACATAACCCTGACTCCACAGCAATAGTGATGGGAGTGTGTGGACTCCACGGGATGTGCACGAGTTGACCCTGCAATCATGCAGAGTTGGGGGACATGTGTAGGGCAGACTGACCAAATATTGGCAAATACAGATGGCCCATGCTAGTATACCGCAGCCAGGATTAGTGACTGCTGTAGTACACATAACAGTAGGTGCAACAAACCATCATGATAAGGGCGTGCACACATATGCACCCACGAAGTGTATGCATCTCAATCAGCATCAACACAACTAACACATTTGTTTGACACTGCATTTGATTGTACAGGTCATATGTCACATATCAGGCTCATGTAATGTTAACATATGAAGTAATGTGGTCCCATGGCATATCAAGGAAGAAGGCATCATATCAATAAGGGTGTCTCCATAGCCACTGTAAGGTTTGACGGTTGTCAGTGTAATTGTATCATTTGGCCATACATGCATTGCTGATGATGACATCTGTAAATCAGACATCAGGCATTCACAAATGACATCTGTCCACATATCATCCCAGGTATGTGTCAAACAAACACATAGGGGCTGTGAGCAGCAGATCAGACATAACTAACACAGTAATACACATTCAGCAATGGTGTGTATACTTGTGAGGTATGGTGCACAGTACATGGCAGGGTGCCGAACAGGTGCACAGCAATACTGTGTACATAGGTGCAGTGTTTTCCAGGGTAAGGGACATCACCTACTAACACAGCCCATGCATCACACACATGTATACTGTTGCTAGCATGGATTGGCTATAGCTGCACTGTATGCTGTTGAGTACCATATGTCATGCATGTTGACAGATGGGTAATGGGAGGTCTGTGTGTAGTATCTTCGTGCAACCTCACCTGTAAATTTGTGTGTAGGGGTGGGGGGGATATTTTGTCTGTAAGTGCAATCTGGTGGAGTGGAGGGGGGGTTGATGTATGTAGGATGTGTGTGTGGATGTGTGTGTGTGTTTCTGTGTGTGTCCATGTATGCACATTTGTGATTGTGGGTTTGTTCATACCTCTCGACTTCACTTTGAAATCGTACAGTACATGGACATTGACTGACACATGAGACACCAGGAATACATGTCTGACATGTAATCTCAGGACAGCTGATAGTATAATAAAATCTCTAGCATGGAACATGCATTGGGAGGGAAACTAGATACCATGTATACTGTTATAATTGTAATCAGCAAAAAGGTGAAAAAATACCCACATATGCAGCACTACAGATACATTGGGGAATTACTAGACAGCACCAGTGATTGTTTCCAAATATTACTGTTGTCCACATAATAAGTTAATAGAGCAACAGATCTTGCATTTACTGAGCAATAGTTGCGTATAACACTCCAGTGCATGACATTATTGAGTGGTTGTAGCAGCTCCTAAGATATGGGGGCCATGCTCACAATGTCTGGACAAAATTAGGGTGAACAGTGGATGACAGCAGTGAGTCTAATCAAGTCAAAGAGGTAATGGAGTAACAGGTCATGTTTTGTGATCACTTGTGTAGGCAATTAGAAGAATGATACGTTAATGATTGGTATTAATGAGTGTAAGATTCCAAGTGTGATGCAAGATGGGGAACTTAAGAGAATAAATCTGGGACAGTCTGTAAACTCAGGGACAGGTAAGTATTATGGTGGAATATCAGTGTGTGTGTGTGTGTGTGTGTGTGTGTGTGTGTGTGTGTGTGTGTGTGTGTGTGTGTGTGTGTGTGTGTGTGTGTGTGTGTGTGTGTGTGTGTGTGTGTGCGTGTGTGTGCGTATGTGTGTACTGTTAAGCAATGACGTACAGGTCTTAAAATACATTTCTTGTTTTCCCCTCACAGGTGGCGAGGTGGGTCAGGGTCAGTCCTGCAGGCAGTCTGATGTTGGCGTCCATACAGACACTGAAAACGATGATAGGTATGTTGAGGCACAGGCGGGGTTATCAGAGGCTAAAACTGCACCATCGTTTAACATCCCCCTGTTATCCTCCCCATCCCCGCCCACAGTCACAGTGCCTAAAGATACCCCATTACCAGATGCCACAGCAGAGGTACAATTGACGGTTGGTGGCAGTACACAGGACAGTGTGGTATCTATGGCTGCTGTGTCTGGACACAGCAGCCATAGCCGGATGTCTGGCAGGGTACCACATAGGCAGATGTACAGGGGTGCTCATAGGAGGGCTGCTGGTCATCGTGCCCCTGGCAGAAGTGCCACATCTGGTACCACCAGATGCATGTTTCAGGCTGTCATGGAGGTGCAGGCATGTACGGAACAGTACACCAAACAGGGTCTGATGCTGCAGAGGGCTACTCTTTCAGCTGTAACTGACAACATCCGTGATCTTGCAGGTGAACTCCGTTATTTTACAGAGGTCATGGATAGATGGTGGGGTGAGATGTGAGACTCATCGACTGGATTTTCCATGCTAGAGCATGTGGTTGGAGTGATGCGACAACCAAGTGGATGTAGGCCAGCAACACCAACAGCAGCTGGAGGTCGACTTGGACATGCAAGATAAGCAAGCCGTTCCCGTAGTAGCAGTATCAGCCCCAGTACTGCATGGGGGGTGCTGTCCACACCACTCAACAGCAGGCCACATGCACATGGCCCTGGCCAGTCCCAGGAGGGACCTGGTTCTAGCAGACATATGCCATCATCAGGAGAGAGTACCATATCGAGGCTTGTACCTGGATGTGCCCATGGAACCCCTGGCAGGCATAGTTCTTGTGCCCATAGCCGGAGGTGGTGAACTGCACACCCTGCCAGGTATGGTCTGCAGCTGTCCAACAAACATCTGTATAGGGCAGCCACATGGCAGAACTGTGTGCATGCATACTCACACACAATACAAATACACCTAGGGCAACCCAATACATACACACACCACATCATGACAGCCATATCAGTAATTAAACCCCCTCACTCACACACATGGTGTCAAACATATGGCCTAGCCTAGGTCTCTGGTAAACCAACAACGAACCCTGTGCATATAATGATCCATAACATTGATGCAGGGACAGGCTAATATAGTTCTGATGCACACTGTGACTGTACTACAGTGTACCAATGTACTGCTGCGTTACATGTTGTCAGCAGTAACGTTTAATGCTTACATGTCAGGAAGTTTAGCTGTCCAGCCATGATGCATTATAGCTGTTATTAACACTGAGTGATTGTGGTCTCCATAATGTTATCCTTTTGTGTTGTAGGTGTCCATGTGTCAGCAGGAGGATGGTCTGCTGTCATATCTCACAATGAGTATGGCACTGTGGTGACACCTTGGCTGTGCCATATCCTGGGTAAAGGTGAATACATGTCACAGGTCTGTATAACAGTTACTGCCTGTGCCACATGGCTGATATGTCTTTGGCTGGTGTATACAGGTGAGTGCATGGTGGCTTCTGTTAGCAGCCCTTCTACATTGGACAATGGTAGTTGTACTGGGTGGTACACACCACATGTTTGTGTATAACACACACAGAGGCTTTGGTGTTGATGCACTACACAGTGAATACTGTACACATGGATGTATGTACCTGTGCAACATGGTAAACATATGCGTGTTGGTGTGGGTGGCACACCCCTACCATTTGGAGGGTGAGAGGTGCTGTAGAACCACAGATAGTGTGACAGAGAACTACCTAACCTGTTAACATGAAAAGTACAGTATTACGACAAGCTTTATGGGGGAATACACTGAACAGTAACTGCGGTGATGGTGGCTTTGTCCACAACAGCCACACCCAGCTATATATACCAACCTCAGTATCGCTGCACACCTATACAGTGGGGAAGAGGCCATTTACACATCTAACACTAGTTGTGATGGAATGTATGTCCACAGGATGACACCTGTGAAATGTTAGCATATGCCATGCAGTTCTTGAACAGATGACCCCCTGGGACATGTATATTCTGCAACCTGAAGTAGATCCCTCCACATACACACACAGTCTTACTTGGCAACACTGGGACTAGACCCCTACCTAGGTATGTAGTACTACTGATGTGTGTGGCTTTAATTGCACAGTGTGTTCCAGGTTACATGTTACATGCAGAACATCCCCAGGTATGTACAGTATGGTAATGGGGGATGTAATGGTTGTTTATGGACAATACATAGTGTGACATACCATCATATACACATTGACAAACACATAACAGTCAGACACACATCTGAGAGACCTGGACCTATCAGTGCTATCCACCTTGCCAGTGTATCCATTGTGTTACAGGTAGATTGCACATAGCACATGCATAACTGGGCTGGACAATGTTATCAGTCACCTGTATGGTTGATGGTAACAGTGCTCACCATACAGTGGTACATGGGACATGTACCGGGGGTACCATGGTGTAAAGACAGTATACCCAGCACTCACATCCCACTGTGGATATTGTATGCACTGGAACCCAGGATGACACTCTGGAAATATCCACCATCACACATTAACCAGGACTGCAATACAACCCGTTGTCCATCCTAAGAGAGCTACTACAGGGATATACGTCTAATGCACATGCCACAGGCATAGTAGGCTGATGCATTGTCATGCCTCTCCTACGGGCAGCAACATCACTATCCCTAATACTGTGTGGCAATGCATATTATAATAGGAGTATGTGGCCTCAGAATACTGGACCCTACATATATACACACATTCACACATTCACACACTTGCCAGAACTCAGTGGGTATCCCATGCCCATCAACCCATTTGTACAGCAGTGTTGAGCTGGTACTTTAAGGCCCAGGTAGCTCATTGGGAGAGGAGCATAACAAGGTACATGTAATATCTGGTACAGCAGCAGCCACATCTAACTATGGCAATAGGTGGTGTGGTGGGTGTGAAGGGACTCAGGGTATTCCCAACTACAGGTCTATAAACACACAGACATTGATATTCTCAGTAATGCACACATACACATTTTTCAGTACTGGGGTGCATCAGTGCAGGTGTTCATAAGTGTGTACCAGGCTATTGTCTATGGAGAGACGGGAAGTGTGGGGGATGCGTGTACAGTGATACCATGCCACCTGTCATGTGTGCCAACAGGCCATCTATCAACAGACACCACTGTGGTGACCCTCAGGGTGAGAGTGACATGCCTCAGCCAATCATCTGGGTGCCTCATGCAGAGGGCCAGTCAGGTGCTCCAGTTGACACGTATGCAACATGTATAACATAACATGGTCAGTGTCTGTCTTGGAGACCTGTACCCAAGCATGTTCTGTTGTAGTGTAGTTGAGGTATCCATGGCATATGGTGCGTACAGGGTGTTGAGTACTACCTGTGGCATTTATAACACAGCTGGGCAGACATGTCAGTGTCAGTCAAGTGTAGATTGCCTGTAAGCATCCAAGATGGATACCTGACATCTGCACATCTGTACAGAGGACTGACAGACATCAGCTCACCAACTAGCTATGCATTAGGATGAATGTGTTGACATATAGACATCTGACACCGATAGGTATGCCATAACTATATGACGGCAGCCCTCACTGACATGTGCTATACACACAGTAGTCTACAGTTATTTTCCACATGTCACATCAGTATCCAGTAGGAAATATTTAATGGGACACAGCTCACTCACCAGAAACATGACAGTGAGGACTCAGAGTCCATCTTTGCATGCAGGGGTTTTTGTTTCCAGTACTACAATTAGCATTCTACTCTTACTTATGAAAGCACTGTCAGCAGTAGTAATGTAATGATTCACTACATGCCAGTGTAACTGCATATAACCTGGGATACTACCAATGTATGTAACACATTCACATGGATAAAAGTGTTGTACAAGCCATATATACTCAAGTGTCCCAGACAGTAGACTCACACAGCTTGCTACTGCAATGATAGCACATAGACGCATGTTATGTTCATGGCATTACATACACTTATTACATATGTTAATACCCTGCTTTGTTATCAGACTGGAATGTGAGCACTGGTTACCAGGGCTGAGCCATGCTTAGCAGGTGTCAGCATTGCTGCAATTTAACAGCTATGCACATTTGCGTACTGGTAAGCGAAGCCTACACAGTGTAAGCGCCCTTACATTTAACTGTCCGTTAGCACTGCTTAGCTTCACGCAAACCCACGCAAAGCTGCTCAAAACTTCCTTAACCACTCTGTATCCAGCAGTCCTTGTTCTGCCCAGCAACAATATAAAGAGCCCTTTCAGGTCTTGAACCCAGGATGCTGTACACTACAGTCACAACAGTTAACCACTATGCCACAACATCTGTGAAGACAGTTGTTGTTTTTCCAATATATCTGTCAGTACACATATTGAATAGTAATGAACAATTGCTGTGACTTCTACAATTGTGTAGTACTTGTTAGTGATATTACTGTTGCATCACATATGTTGTTATAGCTAAATATACACATATCAGATACATATGGTGTGATTAATTTGGGAAGGTATACACAACAGTAATGTTTATACATGAGAAGGATATGGATATATACATATAGGTTCATAGATTAGTACTAAGACAACTGCCCTTGTGAGCCATTTTAAGCCTAGCCAATTATGCCTTGTGAGACTCAAACCATGCATCTTGTGCTTGTAAGGCAAACATCTTAACCATTAAGCCACCCTCCCAACCCATAAATATGTAGATATATGTATACATGTACATACACATATATATTCATATATATGTATTTATATACATCTGTATAGTGATTCATATATATGGCCATATATAGATCTTTCTGTATATATATATATATATATATATATATATATATATATATATATATATATATATATTTATGTTGATATCTATGTAGATATCTATAACTATAAGTGCATATATGTCTATATATCTATATATCTGTATATGTGTAGACATATATAGATGTGTGTATATATATATATATATATATATATATATATATATATATATATATATATATATATATATATATACACACATATATGTTTACCGTATGTCCAGAACATGGAGTGGAGCCATACCTCAGCACCAATAGTCTCAACCTCTTAGTGCAAGAGGATGTTATGTATGTATTGCAGGTATATATGTAGACTGTTGCTACTGTAACAGGGGTTGTCTTAACAGAAATGTTGTGTGTGAGAGGTCACATCTGCTATTGACATGTATGCCATCAGTTACTGACAGACATCATAAGGTCTTCATAGTACAGTACCGCTGATATCACAGTAATGGTCCCGTGGAATACAGCAGAGATATGACCAATAAATATGGACAGTCTGATACACTCTGGTCAGTCCAAAGGTATACACAGAACCCCTTAGTGCAATACATGTGGACCAAGCCTGACAAAGTAGATAACAGCCATGTAAATGGGTATAGCACTTAAATACTGGACTACATATGCCCACACAGTTTTTGCATTCACACACTCCTGTCTGTCCTGACCTATAATAAATGGTGGTGCAGAGGTCACATGGCCACATACTACCCACTAGTTAGTGACCTACATCTGTACAGCATCCCACTGCTTTGTCAGAAATACATGACAGTTATAGTGGCCCAGCAGCCGTAGATATGGCAAATATCTGGACATAACATCACACTATGTAATTACACTAAGCTGCTAGGCATGTAACAAAGCACTGTGCAAACTACAGGCAGACTGCCACAACACTAGCCTACATTTCTTATGGGGGAATACACATGTACCTGCAAATATAGCAGGCTCTATAGGCATGTCACAGCACAGAGTAACAGACACCTGTGTGAAAGTGCATATCCACAACTAATGTGAACGCAGCCACAGCCACATATGGTAAGTGTACGTAATATTACAGTATATGGACTGTCTGATCAACACCATCCTCATATGTGCCACTCACACACTAACCCTACACATACTGGGCCACTACACAGTGTGGTCTGATGCCTGTCTGTGATATGGGACATGAGTGTGTTTGACCCTACAAACATCTAAGCCGATAGGGTACCATACACTGTAGCAGCATGTAACATCAGATAGAACAGGACCAAGAACAATGACATTTACCACAGTCTGTACACAGGCCAAGGTACATAATCACAATGCACACACTGTTGACAATCACCATAAGTACACAGACCTCAGTACTGTACACACTACCACAGAATGCCCAGGTTATGTCCTCAAATATAACCTCTACTATACATAACATGTCTAGCAGTCTGATATCTCACTGACTTGTTATCAGGTATGATGTCAATAAATAGAGGTGTACAGAACATATGCACCTCCTACTGCATGACGTATGTACAAAGGTTGACAGAGTTGTTGCTGGAGGCACAAACACAGGGCTAATATTGACATGTTGCTGTGATAACCTCATACATTTACTGTTGTAACAGGGTTTGTTGTGACATATATCCTATGAGGGATATGAAGTCAGTAACTCTCATGCCTGTCACCATGTACTGACCGCAATCCTCAGACTATGCTTCTGCAATTCTAAGATAGGTAATCTGTGAGTAACACAAGACACATAAGACTCCAAACACTGGCCAGTCTGCAGATATCCCTACAGGTGAGAGTTTCCTCAAACACATAACACTGTCATGGCAGGTATTAATTCATGTAGACCAGCCATATCCACACAAACCCTGTTAAACCAACATTACTCCAAATGCAGAAGAGCAACACTTACATTCATAGTCATGTCTGGAGCATCCCCCTCCTGTTTTTTGGCCTGTCTCCACAGTGTATGTTGTTAGAGGTATATCCCACTACCATCTGTGATGCTGTTTGCCAAACACCGACATGAAGTCCTGCTCACAGTGAATGAAAAGGACCAACACCCTCATGATGCTCCTAGTTACAGGAGTGCGTTTCTATGCAATTGGCTATGGGAATGTTATCACAGCTGTTCCACATGCAATCAGCAAGGGGGGGACTGCAATTCATGCAGAGGCCATCAGCTGAACATGAGCATCACTTACAAAACACAAACTGCTGCCTAAGCAAAGCAGGTTACTTTTCCACATCCACCAGAGAGGGAGTGAGAGAGACAGACAGAGACAAAGTAAGACAGGGAGGGGGTAGGAGAGTAAAAGCTAAGCATGTTTGTGTCACACACTTACCAGAGGTTTTCATTCTGTATTCTGACCTATCATGCAGACTAGAGGCACATCAGTGTACTACAGTTCTTAGGTTTGATTGACATACATTTTAGTTTCAGACTTCTTACCCTTCAGAACTAACATCCCACTGCCTGACCTGTTGTAGTTTGTCTGTGTAGGTCTGGAAGGGGAATGTTTTCCATAGCCATCAATCAGAGGCCTTAGCTCAGCCTTTGTTTGTGTTTGTCTATGCCTGTCTTGCTGAGTGAGACTGTTGTTGGGTATGTGAGCCTTCCTGACGGGCATGTGTGTGTCCTATGGACACACATTTGGCCCACCACATTTCCTGCAGTGAGTTTTGTCACCTTGTCTAGTACTGGCTACTATGGTGACACCAGTATTTGTTACATATTTCATGCTGCCACTATAGATGTCTACTATCTTCTGGCATCCCATTCAGCCACCCGATTCCCTTGCATGCTCACATTCATACCATCGACACAAGTAACAAAACATACTACTCCATTCGACAATTCATAGGGAGAGTGACTTACCTTGTGGCTGTGCCAGTACTGAGGATGGTGCTGGAGGTCTGACTATGTCGAATGCACATAGTACACTCCCTATACATGGTTAAGTGCAGGTAGTGTCATGTTTGGCATCCCTTTTACTGTATGTGTAAGTCAGAGAGAGGTGTCATTCTCTGGGTTCCTACTGTGTCAGTGTATGTGCTATGCGTTGCCTCTTTGCCAAGGCCTGGGCATACTGGGCATGCCTCCTTCTGCCTACTGGGGCAGGCTCAGGTTGTTCCTCCTCCGAGTCACTCTGTGTCTGTGCAGGCCTTGGCAATGGTGGGGGGCTGTGTGGCCCAGCCCAGTGCTGTTTCTGGTGCATCTGTTTCCGTAGGATCATATTATGTAGCATGGCACATATGATGACAATTTGGGTACATGTAGCTGGTGAGTACTGCAAGGCTCCACCGGATATGTCCAGGCACTGGAACCATGACTTGAGCATCCCAAACACATACTCTGTTATGATTCTGGTATGTATGTGTGCCTCATTATGGAGTTCTTGTTCGGGTGTATGTGCATTTCTGATGGGTGTCATCAGCCACAGCTCCAGTGCATAACCAGCATCCCCCACTAGCTGGCCATAAGGAATGTCCCCATTGGCAAATCTCTGGTATAGCTGCATTATATGCCAGATGTGGGAGTCATGATAGCTTCCAGGATAGCCAGCACACACATTCATTATAATGCCCTGGGCATCGCACATGACCTGGCAGTTGATGGAGGGGAAGCCCTTGTGGTTGATGTAGACCCTATCCCGCTCACCGAGTGGTGCTTTGATGTGTATGTGCATGTAATCTATAGCACCCACTACCTCAGGATATTCTGCTTTTTGGTGGAAGAGATGCATATTGCTAGTCAATGCCTCACAGCTGTTGTGGAACTATATGTGCTCACCGACATGTGCTGACAAGGCATCCAGGAACTGTTGGAGTATCCTGGATGCTGATGCCTGTGAGATCCCCATAATATCCTCATTTGGCCTTTGGAAGGTTCCTGTGGCTAGTATTTTTTTGCCTACACATACCATGGTATCCACTGGGATGGGTTCCCCTCTGTTTGTTCTGTGTGTGAGGCGTGGCCGTCACAGCTCAACAATTTGCTGTAGGAGGTCCCTGTCCACCCTATAATGCTCCACTACCTCTAGCTCATGTAGCCCTTGGTAGGTTACCCTGGGTCTGTACACTCTTCTCCTTCTCCTCACTGTGGGTTGGCCATCAGCATTCTCATCTCACCACCCACAGCCTCTTCCACATATTGATTTATGAGAGCTAATGCAGTCCCTATTATTTTCTTGCTATTGTTTGGTAAAATTTCCCCACTTGTGTACACCTGTGGTGTAGAATTTGTGGGAAAAAATAGATGGAAAGGTGTTTGCATAGTTTATAGTAGTGTGCTGGGCTGGGCTGCTGCTTGTGTAATTGGCTGATTCTGATACATTTCACCTGCCAGCTATGCTAGACCTCCTTGATTACCTTCCTACTGCTTTTTTCCCTTCCCATTGCCTTCCTGTTTAAGCCCAGGGGTGCACCGCACAAACACAGTGCTCAGATGTGCACTGAGCTGCTATTTCCTAATTTACTTTTTTTATTTTTCCTTTAAAACACGGTGTGCGGCATGCACACTGGCTTAGGCAATGTAAAGAGTGCTTGGCAGCTTTAGACACACCCCCTTGCTTAGCTCTGCTAAGCTAAGGGCAAACCCGAGCCATAGGGCTCCAATAAGCTTACAGTATGCCTGACACACCCCTCTATGATGTCAGCTAGCTTAGGCTTGCACCATGCACTTCCTGCACCTACATGTTTGGGTGCAGGCTAGCCATGAGGGGGAATTTGGCCTTCAGTATCATTCTCTTCATTTGCATAGGATTGCCTGCTAATAGGTTCATAGGTTCATAGGTTGGTACTAGGCTATCGGCCCTAGGGCCTATGCAAGCCTAGCCATAACAATTCCCTGGATATTTCTTCCCACAATATTTACTTCTCCAGGCCCCTGTCTAGCAGGGCGACTGGCATGATCCCCGGGGTGAATTTCCTATCTTCCATCCAATCATCAAGGTTCCTTTTGAAGAGGGCCAAAGAGGCGCTCTGCTTGATATGTATGGGCAGTCTATTCCAGAGTATGGGGAGTCTCTGGGTCAGGAACCTATCCCTCCAGCATGTTTTGTTCATTGTGATGACAAGGTTTAGATCGCTGGAGCATGTGGCTCCGAAGGATTGGGATTTCTTTAAGTGGAGCATGTCCAATAGCTCAGGGTTTGACATAGCCTTGTATGTTAAGCAGAGATCGCCTCTGAGTAGACGATATGCCACAGAGTATAGCTGGAGTTTTTTTAGATGGTCAGTATATGGCATCTGCTTTAGGCCTGTGATTCTTTTAGTGAGGTATTTCTGTGGCCTTTCAAGCTGTTGCAGATGTCTTGTGAGGTACATACCAAACAGGGCATTATACTCTATAATGAGTCTAATGAGGGATGAGTACAGTGGGACAATGACCTCCTTTTTTTTTGGATGAAAAGCCCTTAGTGATGAGGTGTGCCACATAGAAGAATTTCCTGACTGTTGTGGCAATGTGGTTATCGAAAGTGAGACCACTGTCCACCTGTGTCCCTAAGTCTCTCATCACACTTTCGATGTTTAGTGTCCTGCCACCTATGTGGTAATTCATGGGTACATGTTTTTTTCCAAAGGGGATAACTATACATTTCTTGGCATTAAGCTTGAGCCCATGGCTCTGGCACCAGGCATCTGTTTCTGTAAGGCCCTTTTGTAGAATATCCACATCATTTGGGGATTCAATAATAGCTCCCAGCCAGAGTCCCTTAGTGTTGGCCTGTACTTCAGAGAAGTAGATGCCGAACAAGAGCGGTCCCAAGGCTGAACCCTGAGGTACTCCACTTGTCACTTGTCTGGAGCTGGATTTGGAGTCAGCTACTTTTACTGTCTGGGTTCTGTCAGTAAGCCAGTTAGCAACCCATCGAGT
>NC_056735.1:1789080619-1789155619 GCF_019279795.1 Protopterus annectens | reverse complement strand
ACACCTTAACCATTAGGCCACCCTCCCAATATAGCCTATCATTTTTTGCTTTTATTATTAACCAATGTAGGAGTGATTGTGACATCAATCTAGGACCGCATAGCCAATATTACTTTTTGCTTTTATTATTAACCAATGTAGGAGTGATTGTGACATCACTGTGAGCCACTGACAACTTTCAATTACTCTAATATTTACTCTAATATTTGCATTTTTACAGACATAGAGCTGGAGCAGTCAAACACACATGAGTAACCAATTAGTCATGCTGAAAATAGTACACAAACCTCAGTACCAATATTAATACCTATACCTGTACACATACCCAGACTTACCACACTAGGGGGTGAGTGATATACATGCTGCTGCCATAGAACTAATGCAATTACAAAAAAAGTTTCTCAAGTAAGAGCAAAATCATTTAAACAAAGAAAGTAAATGCATATATATATCCCTGGTCCTAGAAAGTCTGTCCATCTTCCTTCACTATAGGAGATGATTCTTCTGTAGAGCTTCTTCAGCTGTAAAGTAAAATATAACCATTTTTTTACATGACTGCAACATATTTTGCATTAAGAAGGAATCCAATTAATTGTAAAAAACTGTAGAAATAATTACACTACATCTCAGGTCCCCTTACTCTGACTTCATCTTCCTATCGGTTGAAAAAGTGAGGGCGGGGTCTTCCACAGGTTGCAATAGTGGTGGTTGCACAGAGTGAGGTATGTCAGTGGCATGCAATATGGCCTTGACAAGACAGTGCCAATCATCTTACTTTATACTGGAGACCCTCATAGGTATCCCCAAACAGACCTTGCATTTGGTCCCTGTGCAGCAAATGATGATTTTTGATTCCTTACTGCACTACTGGGAGAACATCGAACTGTGTAAATACAAGACAAGACCATGCATTAGATGTTATTCCATGGAATATTGGCTGACCTTTTGCGGTTGCACCCATTTTGTGTTTTAGCAATAGTAGCATGACCTTTGGAATGGTGTACAAGTGTATCACTGAAAATGTCAATGTGGCATAAAGGTGTAAAAATGGCATTAAATGTATGCATCACCTACATGAAGTTTGGCTATGAGATCAATTTATCTCTGTAGTGCCTGCATCAGCTGCAAACGAAAATGTGTCATCAACTTGCCCATGCTCAGAGGAATCCACAGTGGCTCATGCAGGTTAATGAGGTTTTGACAGTCTCTTAAATGGACTATGCCAACTGGTGTAAAGCTTAGAAGGTCCAGTTTAGAATCATTCATGATTTGGACCCATCATTAGCTTGAAAACTGTACTCAGAACCTCAAGTTTACATGATATAAACCCTGAGATTTGACTGCCAGTTTTGAAAATAAATTTGACCATGTTTAAAATGATCTGCAAGAACAGCTAGCCTGGTACTTACCTATGCACCTATAAGTAGCAATGCAATTGAATTGTTCCATGTATGGACACAAGTATTGAAAAGGAAGAAACATATCTGCTCTGTAAAATAAATCTCACCTTGTTCTGACTTTTGTTTTACACAGCCTGCCTTCAGCAGGTTTGTGCTTGTAGAACTGCGCATGCAATGTGTGGCTGTAATGGACTGAAACCATTTGCAACCTACAGCAGCGTTAAGAAGTACAATCAAAGCAGGTGTAACAAACAAAAGGGGAGGTTACCTAGGATCAAACTGCTTAAAGTGAATGAATAATTCAGCTTTAAAAGTGCAAAGCATAGTTTTCAGAATTGTGTCAGAATTGCGTACTGTCATTGTGAAAATTTAGGTGCAGTCATTAGCATACATATGTTGTACTGGCATTGTGACAGGAGAATTTTTATTGGTGGGGGGACTTGATACAGAACAGCATTACTGCTGAATACAACCATTAGTGGATATGATTGTTAAGGCATTTCAATGTATGCACTGTCAATGCTTATAGGTAGCTGCAGTAAAATGGTATGGATAATTCACCAAAACTGTACAGCATCACAAATATGGGCAGTGACACACCTGTAGATTAGGATATTCAGAATATGCTTATGTCTGCCTGGCAGCAAATGCAGCTGAAACAATCTATCTGCTATCCACCTGTGGCTAGGAGACCAATATCCTGCCTGTAGGTGTGCTGTCCCTGTACAGGTTGCATCATTTGCCAAGTGTAGTCTTTATCTGTAAAGATAGATACAGAAAGCACTCATGCATAGAATTCTATGTATTTAATATCATGCTAGATGAAAGGTTTTCAATGTGGGACTATCACTCTGAAATAAAAGTGACAGAGCTACTTAAAAGAAGTTCTTTGTTAGGTGATCTGCAATGTGGGCTTAGCAGAGTATGCATAGTGGCTTCACTGTTACTTTACCTGGGGATGCTATAGTTTTCTTAAGCCAGTGTGTATATGATAATCTACACACACACACAAACACACACACACACACACACACACACACACACACACATATATATATATATATATATATATATATATATATATATATATATATATATATATATATATATGCACTTTATAGCATTGAAATACTGAATTATCGAAATTCAGTATCATGAAACTATAAAGTCGAATCACCTAAACTCCGAACATGCACAAACTTGAAACACAAAACCGCAAATCTACAAACTACCATCAAACACACATCACAACCAACAGAACACATACATACACCAGCGTACATACCTCCCAACACTTTCCTACAATAAACATAACACACACGCACACAACCAAACACACAAGCAAGCGCACCTGACCCCCCCATGTGGGGGATGCACCCCCCCTACTTATATATACTAACTCCAAGGTTGCACAACACTCCAAACCACACACAACCCAGCATCGCACATTCCACAGCCCCCACATAAACACACATCACATACACACAAACACCAGCACTCCCAACACTAACACATTCACACTGCACAACACCTACCCTAACCCACACTTCAAACACCCCAACACACTCAAACACACACAAACCCTCCCCAAAACCTCAAAAACAGTACGCTTACCTAACGCGCTATCTGCACCTCAGGTTCGACATAATTCATTCAACACTTCCGGGTTCGCGGTTTCTGTCCATTTGACTTTACAGACTCGAAATTCTAAAATTCGATATTTTAGCATTTCAAACATGTAAAGTAAATACACACACACACACACACATGTGTATGTATATATATATATATATATATATATATATATATATATATATATATATATATTTTTTTTTTACAGTCAACTAGCATCACCACAGGGGCAGTTGTCTGCATAAGCAGCTGTATAAATATGTATCCATAACAGTCTCCTCACACACTTCATTTTGTCTCAACACAGCATAGTTGTTGGAAAACAAAATGCCTGTAAATCCAAATTCTGTCATGCAAGCAGATCTTGCTGCATACACTCTGTCTCCATGACTGGTAGATGTTCATCCAGGAGAAATCTGACCACTGGTTCTGTCGGTGGTCTGGACAGGGTACACCAGCAGGTCAGGTGCCAGGCTACCAACATGATTCATGTTGCCCAGCAGCTTACTGCCTACACAGCATAGGAAACAAGGGTAACCTAAGGTGGTACATTGGCTGAACCACCATTAACAGAGATGAAGGAGTTCCTTGCCTCTCTGAATGAAGAATCAAAACCATCTACATCCAAGCCTGGGGTACTGTAACTTGGTGTGGAACTGTAGCATGCTCATACAATCTCCAATGGAGATGCTCCAGCTATGTATCATTGGGCTTTTGGGGAATGCATACTACTTAATAAGTTCATAGCTTGCCTTTCAACCGAACAGATTTTCACAGAATGTCCAGATCTTTGCTTCATATTTTTTGGTCTGTTACTCATAAAATTGTAGTTTTGTAGCAAGTCATTGACAAAACATTGAGGACTGAAGTTCAGAAAATAATGACAGACATTTGAGATTCAGACATCATATCCTTCTGAAAATTCATTCCAATGCAAAACCTGTTATTCTATTACCTTTCTAAGGTTGTAAAAGCAATATTTAAAAATTGTCCCTATTTTTGGGCCTCCTCCATTATTTATGGCTTTGTCCAGATTTCTTTCCGTAAGAGATTTAGAGCTATGGTTCATAGGTTTATAGGTATGTACTAGGCTAATGACCACTGGGGCCTTTTTAAGTCTAGCCATGTATGCCAAATCTCTGACAAGTTCTATTACCCTTGGTAAGTGTAAACAGAGGCTTGGGAAATAAAAGCAGGGGCATGAGAGATGAACCATGTATCCATTAAATACATATGTGCCAAGCCAGGGTTCCCCATTCAGTTGTTCACATTACACTTGAATTGAATTAGGGAGGAACTTGACTTCACATGGATGGGGAGCATACCTCCCAACCATCCTGAATAACTCGGTTTTTACTGAGTTTTGGGGTCCAAATACTGGGGTGCCACGATTCACGAGTGGCACCCCTCCATTTCCGACTTTTCCCAGCTTTAGTTTTTATTATATTTTTAATTTTCCCTCCGTGTTTTATGTTGAGCTGACATCATCACGTGCGCGATGATGTCAGCTCCGTCATGGCTATCAGCCTGTCGGAATTGAGCTTAAGGGCTCCACGGGCACATTTCCGGCTTTCCCCATGATCTGCATTTGTGAGTGTGAGTGGTTTATTCAAACGAGCGCTCTGCCGGTTTGTTAAGTGTTTTATTCGAGCTCTCAGAAACAGAGTAGTAACAATGCTCTGCCGAGTCATTTTGCCCTGTAATCGTGCATAATCTGCATTGTGTTTTTCTACTTTTCCCTTATTTCTCTATTGTAAGTACATATTTGGATAACAAGGAAAGAACAGTGAGAAATACTTTGCACACTTTATAATATTATTTCCCCCTATGACCTATGTGCTGTTTACCTGAAAGTGCTCCGGTGAGCGGGAAATACAACCTAATTATATTATCTAGTCATTCCTTGGATAACTGACTGTAATTGTTTTCTGGCTTCATGCCTTCATCAAACGAGCATGCTTTGGAAGGAAGGAATGGAATTTCACAGGTCAGAAAGTATTATTTCTGGTAGATTTGGAAGTGTTTTCTGGCTTCATCAAATGAGTGTGCTTTGGAAGGAAGGAATAGGATTTCGCAGGTCAGAAAGAATTATTTCTAAATTCTGGCAGATTTTTTTTTTTGTGTGTGTGTGTGTGTCTATGTGTGTGTGTGTTTATGTGTGTGTGTGTGTGTGTGTGTGTGTGTGTGTGTGTGTGTGTGTGTGTGTGTGTGAAAAACATCATGGAAAATGAAGACTAAATGAAGCAACAATGACCTTTAATGGAAAAGAGCTCAAAAGCTAAAAATCTTTGTTTCATTACACTGTCTATTTTATAGAATAGAATATTACTAGTGCTATGTGTTTAACACAGAGATGATAGCTGGCAATACATTTGTGTTCATTAAATTGGTATATAAACTAAACGGGCATACCATTTTCCCCTTTCTAGTTCATTGCATGATCTGTGAATTACTTAAGTAGTGCCCATATACTAGATATATGGTCTTCAAATGATACTAACATTGAGCTAAAAGATAAGTGCTATAATGTTTTATTAACTGTGCTACAGAAAATTAAATTAGCTGAATTAAGCTATTACAGCTTTATGCAAGTCTTAAGCTATTTATCCTTATGGAATATGGCAAAGCATTAAAGCATTTTAATGGTAATCATTTTAGATAATTAAAATCATCTTTTCAGGAAGCAATTCATACTGGACCATGTAAAAATGAGTTTATTCTAAATATACTGGGTTGCTAGTTATCAAAAATAGCATCTTCCTTACATGCAATCTGGTATGTAACTTAAAAGGAATTTATTTAAAAGTGTACCTGTCTATAGCTCCATGCAAAATTATTTGCTTTTTTCTGTTTACAAAGGAGTTGTTAACAAATACCAGGTATGTACACAATCTGTGTGTGCTTTTTTTCTGTTTACAAAGAGTTAACAAATACCAGGTATGTATTGTGTGTGTGTGTGAGTGAGATACACCTGGTGGCTACAGGTACTCAGGCTCAAACCCTGTACCTTTGGTACAGGGTAAAAAGGGCCTAAAGTCCCTAGCCACCACCACTTGTGAGCTTGCCCAGGTTTTTTGTGCTAAGAGGTTGACAGCTGTGCTGAGAAATGAAAATGTGTCCCTGGTTTTTGACCCTTTGCCCCCCACCCAAAAAAAAATGAAATTGAAAATAAGTGCGAGAAGCTGTGCAAGATGCCTATGGCTTACACTACTGTTCTTTTTATAGTGTGGGTGTGGAAGTACTTAAGTTATGATGGAAATGTTCTGAACTGGGCAGTTTTGTCATTATTGGTTCATGCATTTTGTTTCATTGCCTGCAGTACAGCCTACTGGAAACATGTTCAAACAAATTTAAAATGCGCTCTAACAAGTGTGTTGTATAAGGTCATAAGGTCAAGGAATATAATTTAATAAAGTCAGGAAGGTGTATCAAAGAAAAGAACACATGTATGTTTCTTGTTTTGTGTGCAATGATTTGAAAACAGCCCAAAGGTAATCTTTATCTACCACTGGCCAGATGCATTTTATTTGGATGTGGTGTGGGTTTCAATGCTGTTTCAATTAATGCGAGTTTCAAGGGCAGAGAAATTTTAATGCCAAGTCTATTTTCATTGTGAGACAGTATTGTTTTGTTTACCAGATGTCTATTATTGTTGTGCAGTGTTGTGCTGTAAAATGTAAAGATAAAATCCAAATCATTGTAGAAGTAAAGCAGTATGCACACATTAATGTTTATGGTAAATGGGGTGAAACAGCCAGGTAATGGGACATTGGAATGTCTGCAGGCCGGCAGAGGACTCTGGTGTCATATTTTGGCTGTCTGTTCTTCAGTTTGTGTTTGAAAGTTGGTATCCCACAATTCCATTGCAGTGGGTGGGGTTATGTAATTATGTATGCAAATTAGATGTTAATCAGCGTACAGATTTGTACCTATTTTTCATGGGCCCTGTCCAGATTTTGTATGTTTCCAGGTTGAGAGGTATGATGGGGAGCCTGTTACAGAGATGGGGTGGTATCGGGGGTACATACCTGTCTATCTTCAAGTCTGCAGAATGGGTAATTCTGTTGCTGTTTGTTTTGAGGATATGCAGTAGGTCCATCAGGGTCAAGTCCAATAAATGCCTTGAATGCCAGGCATAGATCTCCCTTCTACAGCCTGTAGGAGACAGAATACAGAGCTAGGGCTTTGAGGTGGTTTGCATAGGCTATGTAAGTTATGTCCTGCATTTCTTTAGAGAGGAACCTCTGTGGATGTTCCATTTGTTTGATGTGCATGGTTAAGTACATACCAAAGGGGTCACTGTACTCAAAGACAGGTCTGTTGAATGCTGAATACAGTGGAACAATGACCTCCTTGGTCCTAGATGCCACACCTTTGTGTATACCTTTGCTTAACTGTGTAATATATTACAAATCACTAAATATAGAACATCACAGATTCAGTCAAGGAACACCTGCATAAGGTAAGAGCTATCATATTACAATGCATTCCAATACTATATACCATGTTCTTATAATTTCTTCACTGGGATTAAAGTACTGGTGATGAGTCTTACTTATTGTGGATATTTTCAATTGACATCTTAACAGGTGATGTACAATCGGACTCCTTCTCCATGGACATATCACTGCCCAATGCTAAGAACACCTTTGACTCTGACAATAATGGATGTGAACATCTGCCATAGTGAGGGAGTATGACATCTGTGCTGGACCCAGGGAATATGGAATCCAGATCCTTACCTACTCGGTGATCATTGCCTCTGTGCTATGGAACCCACATCAGTGGTGGATTTAGCTGGACAGGCTAGGAGAGCTACAAACCCCCACCCATTAACAGAAACAGCAGTATACTACTTTTTCTGCCTCAGTGAACACTAATTTTTATTCTTGACTCAAAGTTGCAGCCGAATAAAGACTAAAAATCAGAATACTATTATACAGCTAAAAGTGACACTGTACCATGCTCATGCCTAGTTGTGTGATTAATGCACGGGAGGTAAAAGGTTTAGTGTGAAGTTGCAAAAACCGTGGGAGTGAGTGACTCATGTTGGTGTTGTGGTTTTTCCTTCACATTCCAGACTGTAGTAGGCAAGTTAATGTTTTATTATTGTTTTTACGTCTGGCAGGATCAAACCAGATACATGTATCAGACTTAGTGCAAATTATTGAATGGCCATCCAAAGAAGTGCACAACTGTTCACAGTAGCTCAATCTCAAGATATAAATTCTGAGAAAAAACTATGAAGAGCCATGGGCAGTCAGTAGTTGTGCCAATTGTTTGTAAGTTTTACAGTCAGCAGATTAAACACTACAGCACAACACTGTTCAACACTGACAGGAATCAACAGAAATAAATTTAAAAAGTTGGTTCCCTAGGAAAATATAAATATTACACCGTATGCTGCCAACATTATCCTTCAGAGTATCGCTTTTGTCTCTCACAGCTGAAGGCAACTGACATTGTTAATCAGTGTGATCATCAGCACTGCAACAGAACAACAAAAATGTTGTAAGTAGGCCTAATGGCTTTACAGATTATGTCACAGGAATAAAGGGACTATGGGAAGATTGTCAGTAATTAAACTATCAGTTCATTACTGGAAGGATACAGGCATGTACCACCAGCCATATCATATTCTAACCATTTATTTTTCTCTGTCAATGTAAAAAATGCGCAGAAATTTTAGTGAACACTGGCAAATTCATACCCAGTAGGTATGGTGCCTTTGCATGAAATAATCAAAGCTTACGCTTTCATTTAATCTGTGATATACTAACAGTTCATTTATGAGTTAAAGTTCAAATTTTTTTGAGTCAGATCTTATCAGAGGAAATGAACAGAAAGCAGCAAATTCAGTCTTTGGGCAGTGATTAGCATATGTGGCCTGCAGCATTGATTAATTATTTTTTAAATCAGCAATCAGAGTAAGGTGAAGGAGAGGGTTGGATAATGACCAACAAATTCACCAATACTAGTATGGTACAGAAAAATAAAAATGTCAGCATTAACAGCACATTTTGCCCTCACCAGTAACACTTTTTTTAAATAACTAAAGCAAGAATTAAACAGGTATATGCATAGACATCATTGTGTGTATTTGGATGAAGCACACAGGAATACAAGCTATGACTACTGTTCCTTGGAAATAAAACAACATTAATGCAATAGTTTTTCTTTTTTTTTTTTCTTTTTTATCTTGCCAGGGAAAAACAGATACTGTGGATAAATGATGGATATTGGTGATGTCTTTTGTTGAAATGATCAGCCCTGCTCTTGGCTGTTGTAAAGGTGGTTTTACAGGACTAATGTATAGTTATTTAGATGAATCAAGCTGTGACTACTGCTTCTGTGAAGCAAAAATACATTAATGTAACCATTTTTCTTTACCTTAGCAGGCACAAAACAGATTATTTGGGTCAACAATGAGTATAGGTTGCCTGTGAATAAAATTATAGGCCTTGTTTTTGCTGTTGAAATCCTAGCTTTGGAGGACTGAAGTGTATTTGGGTGAAGTAAGCTATAGTAAAAGCTGTGAGTACTGTTTGGATGTGACAGAAAGACATTTATGTTGTGACGCCAATGCCCTGGCCCAGCAATCAAGGAGCCTCAATCCTCATCACTGACACCAGAGAGGGTGACTCCTAGAAGAGGAAAGGATAACTAATACACACAGTAAAGTACAATTTCCCTTAAGTGCACACAGAGATCACAAGTCAGTCTGGGGCTGGTTGCTCCCTTGCTCACCAGATCCCCAATAAGACTCCCCACTGGCACAGCTATAGGGTCCATATCTCAGCCTAGCTGGCAAGCTAACCTCCAGTAACCTGTCTGTCCAACCAGTGCTTCATGTCCCTGCCCAGGTAGCTGGCACACACCCACACTTTGAGATAAGTATTTATACAACTTCACAGACACTCCTGGGAAAGGCTGACACAGATTCTCCAGCTATGCCCCTTTACTCAGACTATATGGTAGCAATTTCTGCCACCGCCAGCTAATATTATCAGCTACTAAAAGGCCCTTAAAAGGGTGTCCAATTATTACTGTGCAATATTATTATCCAATTGGTAATGTGACTATTCAGTCTAAGGCTTATTTTAGAGTGGCCTATTACAATTAACTCTATAAATATGCAATGCACTCTAGAGCCTACTTCTCTATACAAACCAGCCACAGGTAAAGTTTTTTAAAATATTTAATAATAAGTAATTAAACCACAAGACAATACTACTACACCACAGAGATATCTAAGAGTTCATAGATCACACAGAAACTTAAAATAATACAGTAGGACAGGTCTGATGTCAAAGAAAAACACTTAATCTAACTTTCTAATCTTTAGCAATTCGTAAGAGAAAACACAGTGCTATAATCTTACTTACATACATAATGCATAAGCAGTGCCGGGTTAGATGTCCAAGATCAAAATGCTTTCAGTGTCTCACCGAACAATAGTTTTTAAACACTAACCAACAGCTCTGCTGAGGCCCTCCCAAATTACATCATTTTGACACTTAGGTTTGGAGTTCCCAGGCCACAAACTGCATTATTTAGCAAGTTAACACCTGCTCAGGAGACTACAACAATAAAAGGCCTTTCACATATACACTCTAGCTGAAACAAGAGCAATAAAGCACCTTCCACATGTAAATTCTGGCCCTTAACTTTAACCTTAAAACAATGGGCCCGAAACCTTCATCCAGACTCACTGGAGCCGACTTGTAAACATCAAAGAGATTCATAAGATCTTTTCAGCTTCAAAAGACACATTTGAAATGCTTGGCTTGGTTTTCCGTACAGCAGATGGCAATGTTGCAATAATCTTGAAGTTCACATTTTACAGTGTTTTCTTTCATTTAAAAACACAAGCCTGTATTTTTACATGTATTTATACAATTGATAGAATTATGTATCAAATTCTATTTGACTAGGCTGGCAGCCTTCACCCATCTTCCTCCAATCTTCACATATGTAACCGTTATTTTTTCGCAATCAGACATGAGGTGTACACAGTCCCCAGTGTGGCAATAACTGCTTGGTGTGGAAGACCATCTGTAAATGAAAGTGATTTGCTGTCATTTGGTCAGTTTATACACTCATAATTCTGTGGATTTGTATGATTTGTGGGAAGCAAGTTGGATTTTTTCTCCAGCTTTTGCTTGAGGAAAATAGCGTTATGATGCATTTAGTGCTCTCAACTATTCATGATTTTGCAGACTATGATTTTGCAGACTATGATTAAAATTGCCTCATATTTTAGTCTGTTTCATGTAAAAGTTGTGATTTTCTGGTAAATTGATAAAGATTACAGTCACTAAGTATTGACCAAAAGACATTTGAATTTGAATTTCAGACCTCATATTCCGTCAGCACTGAAAACAATGAATGGCTATCCTAGGAGGTCTGGTTAGGACTTATGTGAAATTTATCAATTACTGGCACAAAAGTGCAGTGAGTACTGTTTCCATATCACAGTACTTGATTCTCTGGTTGAGTTTGTGGCTGTGGTCCCTTCTGTTTGGTGTCTACATGTTCTTCCTGTATATGTGTGGGTTTTTCCCAGGTGCTAGGGTTTCTACTTACACCCCAAAGGCATACCGTAGGTGAATTAGTGTTCCTCCAGTTTGCCTGTAAATAAACATGTGATATGAATGCTTAGTGTGTGTGTGTGTGTGTGTGTGTGTGTGTGTGTATGCGTGTGTGTGTGTGTGTGTGTGTGTGTGTGTGTGTGTGTGCGTGCATGTGTGTGTGTGTGTGTGTGTGTGTGTGTGTGTGTGTGTGTGTGTGTGTGTGTGTGTGTCTGTGTGTGTTTCTTATGACAGGCCCTTCTGATCAGGAGCAGGGTCAGTGTGTGAGGATGTTTTGATGCATATACATAACTCTTCTGAATGGCAGTAAAAAAGAATTAGCAAATAATTCTTTAAAAATAAATAGGCAGAAAATGCATCTAAGAGCATCTAGGTCCTTAGAGCTTCTAGGAGCTTGGTAAACCCACCCCAAATCCCCAGGGTGATTTTGATGCAGGCTTAGTTGAAGGGCTGTCATCTTTGGCCTGTGCTCATAAGATTGTTATAGCTTATATGGGGCTGGGACAGTGTGCTCATTGCTCTTTTCAACTTTCCTGACAGTCAAACTTCAGATGTTTGTATAGATGATCACTAGTATAGCTCATCTAAAAGCAGTGTACTGTATAGCAGCAACAAGGTGGAATAAACAAGAAATGTATTTCTTTTCTTAGTCAGGATTTTATGTTTAGACTGTCATTGGATCAAACTGTTAGAAAACATCTACAAAATGTGTATTAGTGTATCTAGAACCCTATCACTTAATTGTTATTTCAGTGCAATCTAGGCAGGTTACGGTGTGTTGAAAGAGTGGAGAAAAAGCAGAAAACTAAGACAAGGTGTACATCCACGCTCACAAACAAAAACAACTCATCCAGACAGTATGGAGTGCTTGGGGGGGGCAAGCAAAATAAGGAAGGATTGTCACCTGAGGAATTGAGGCTATACATAAATCCTAGTATTATAGATTCTGCTTATACCTTTAATGTCTGTTTGAAATTGACTTACTTTCTGCTATTCAGTGTTTACCTCTTTATATGTGCATTTATAAATATACAGATCATGAATAAAAAATGTAGGGTGACCATACAAAGAGGTGGGATTGTCTAGTACTGAATAACCACTGACATTTGTTTTTTGTTAGCAATAGTTCCCCCATTCATACCTATTCTGGATCTGCCACTGCACATAAGATGAACATCTTGACAGTGTAGGCAAGTTGCTGCTGTCAGATCTAGAAGGAAGTGATTGTCTCCCTGCAGTGAATGCTGTGAACTCCACTAGGCATGGGGAGAACAGGGGGTGTTCAGCATGCTGGTAGCTGTAAACAACATGGGTGCAGTTAATCCTGTCTCATTGTCTGCAACCCAGTGAATGTGCATGTCCATTATAGGGGCACAGGCTAGAAATACCTTAATCTTGACAGAGATGGTACATGTTTTACAAGGCTGCAAGATGAAGTAAGGGATTACATGTCCTGTAACTGTGACAGCCTAGGCATATTTCATTGGAAATTGGCATCCCAAGGGCCCTCTTTGCTTACAGATCTATTGCCATACATGTATCAATTATCCCTTCCATGTCTGCCTTAAATGTTGATGGCTGTCATTGGCATGAAGTACATAGGTCAGAAGCATGCAGTACAACCCATACCACCTCATCACCTCTTGTGGAGGTACATAGGGTCAGACATGGATGTTCAAGAGTGTGTGGGGCTCATGCCGCTAACACACCTGCGATGTCCCACTACAACCTAAGAGCTTACAAGGAGATGGGGTTTCCATTGATGATAGCATGCACTGGGAGCCTGCATTCCTCCTATGGGTGCCTTGGACCTCTCTATATGAACCCACCCATTCCTGCAAGATCTGCTGAGACTGTGCCCTAGCAGATGCATGCACATTCACCTCTAGTACCAAGTCCTACACACATGCATGAAATGATGGCAATACCCCCTCCCATTGCTGTTTACCTTAGATCCCTAACCAACTCACATCTTAAACACACAGAGCAAAGTTTATCTCAGTTAGAACAGCATGCACACATTTCCTTGTGGAAGCCAGTTTGCAAAGTATTTCCCATCTACCTCCACCTGCGCAAATGTTGGTAACTGTGACCTACCCACTATACATTGTTTCTTGGTTAGCCTGAGCTGATGCATAATATGGAGGGTCTATGCATAGCTAAGCACAGCCTAGTTGTAGATTTGCATTTATTACTTTTACTGTTGTTTATATGCTTTAATTTCACCCATAACGTTTTTGATCAGCCACTGTCTCTTGGCCAGTGCCATGACATATTGTGCCCAGCTGTGCTTTACATGGTCCTTCCCTGCTGCTGGTTCTTCCACTATCACCTCATCATCATTGCCTTGCAGTGCCTTGTGTGATGAGACGTGGTCATCCTGCATGCTTACTTCCTGCATCAGCTGTTTCCTTAATATTATACCATGTAGCACTGCACATACTGAGAATATCTTAGCACACATGACAGGGTCATACTGCAGAGCACTACCAGATACATCTAGGAACTGAGAGCTTGAATGCAGCAACCCAGACACATATTTTATGATGTTCAAGGATTGAGAATGGACATAGTTGTGGTCATTAACTGCCATGGTCTATGAATTTCCAACTGGGGTCACCAAACAGGGCTTCAGAGCATATCTAGCATTGCCATTAAGATGTCCCTGATGGAAATTACCCCTTCTGTACCATTAATATAGGTTGCATGTGTACTGTATGTGAGAGTCAAGGGTGTTGCTGGGGTAGCCTACTGACATGTTGTAGATTATATCCTCTATATTTCAGACCATCTGACAGTTGATGGAGTGATACATTTTACAATTAACATGCATTTTTCTTTGCTTACTACGTGAGACTCTTATTACACTGTGGGTACAGTATATGGTTTTCAGCACCTCAGTGAAATGGGCTATGTCACAAAGGTCCCAAGTGGTCTTGGCATTCTCCTTTGTGGCAAGAGGAAACCACATATGCTCCCACATATGTTATAGCATGGCACTAAGGAACTTTTGAACTATCCTTGAGGTAAATGTCTGGGATACCCCAATCATCTCCCCTTTGGTCATGGAAAGATTCCTTTAGCTAGTATTTTCAAAGCTACACATACATAGGAATACATAATCCATGACCCACATGAGCCTGCAGATGAGGAAAACACATCTCAACCAGCTCCTGCATGATTACCATCCACACAGGAGCAGGTAATAATTTCAGGAAATGGCATGAAATGTTGACTATGGTCAGATACCACAGATTCTCCAAGTGCAAATATGTGCAACACCATGGCTACAAGTGGAAATACAGCCTGTTTTATATATATATATATATATATATGTGTGTGTGTGTGTGTGTGTGTGTGTGTGTGTGTGTGTGTGTGTGTGTGTGTGTGTGTGTGTGTGTGTGTGTGTGTGTGTGTGTATACATATCGATTTGGTAATGTTGTAGCTATCCCATCATCATTTTGAAATTCCTCTCCTGTAATGCCCGGATTGTACTGTCATTTCCACTGGTGGTAAAACCCACAGTTGTGAAATATATACATTTCTGAACTCTGACATATTGTTTACCTCCATCTGCATCTGTCAAGTCCTTAATTTGAATAATGTTCTTCATTTCTTTTTTTTAATATACCACCATAAGCATACAATGCCAGTAGCTATGTTACTGTGCTTCGGTGCTCACAAACAGTGAATCTATGAATTGCACAAACCCACAACATAGTTTCTCATTATAGATAGCTGCTGACTGTAATACAGAAAATATTTCTGAATCCCAGAGAGAAAGTGCAGATTACTAGTATTACATTCTAATTAAATAAATAAATACTAATCGGTATTAAATTAAATTACAACAATTACTCAGTGATTACATTTGTGATGTGCTTCATTTGGGCCAGTAATCAAGGAGCTTCAATCCTCACCACTGACACCAGTGAGTGACATTTACTTGGAACAAAAATAGAAACATACAGTATTTCCAAATGCAGCTCACTAAACCAAGCACAATTTCCCTTAAGAGCACAAAGGGAGCACACTGCAGTCCTGGGGCTGGGTTTCTCTGCCTTTATCCAAGCCCCAAATAAGACTCCCTACTGACACAGCTATACAGTTAAGTCCTTAGCCAGGTGTTCCAACCCAAGTCCTCCACCACCCTATCGGTGAAATCAGTTCTCTTAGTGTCCCTGTTCAAAGCAGCTGACACACACCTTATCTTTGAACTTTGGTTTTCACACGCGCGCGCGCACACACACACACACACACACACACACACGCACACACACACACACACATGCACACGCATGTACACACACATACACACACACACACACACACACACACACACGCACACACACACGCATACACACACACACACACACACACAGGAAAGGCTGGCACAAATGTACTCATTCTGCTACCCTTTGCTTAGACTATAAGGTAGATTCACTGCCACTAGCCAGCTACTTTAAGGGTCTTAATAGGGCACCCAGTTATACTGAGTGAAATGAATACTAATTCCAATGGTAATGTTGACCAAACAGTAAGGCCTTCAGAAGCGGCCACAGTGTCACCAGATAAATATAAGTACTCTCAATGGTTAAAATATTCTCTAAAAGACCAGCCACAATAAAAAGTTTAAATATATTTAATAATAAATAATAAAAGAACATGAAAATGCTAAATATTTATTTACAATAAACACTAGAGTTTCAGTTACAGGAAATATTAAAAAATAACACAGATGGAAAGGTTCACACAGATACAAATAAACAATATTTAACTAACACCACAATGTTTTCCTGACTGATCTAAAGAATTACTGTTCCCTGGTTCACTTACTAGAGCAATGCAAGATGATGTGGGTGAATGGTCTTTCTTTGTCAGGTTTCACAAACAGACTGCTGAGAGCTGAATGACATCTCTCACTAATATCTAAATATAATGTCAGTGCTGGCTATAGAATGACATCACATCTGGTCATATGACTCTGATTCCTACACTACCCCCTTGACTAGAAACTGAACCAGAATCTAGCACATATGTGTCATAATACATACACATACAACTTTGCTTAGATGTGTTACAGCATCTGGAAGCTAATAAACAATTTTAACACTTCCATTATTCCTACAGAGCTACTAAGCCAGGCTTCTCACAGACATTTCATCTCTGGCTACAGTCAGAACTGCAAAATACAATCTTTATGGCCTAATCCAGGTAATTTAATTTCAGACTATTTTTCAAAGTTAGCTGGACTAAGATTAACCTCTTCTCTTCCAGTATTCTCTGTTATAATATATTCATTTCAACAGTTACAGTACAGTCTGACATACAGGTATATTTCTTTTCTGTCCAGCAGGACCCACTGTTGGTACATTTTTAACACAAGCAGCTTTACAAATACATATTTCAACACAAGCATCTGTCAAATCAGCTTGATTACAAATGACATATAATCCTTTACAAAACTCCAGCTAGCTATGCTGACATATGTTCATAGTATCATAGGAAGTTACTAAGCTAATGGCCCTAGGGCCTTAACAAATCTACCCAAGTTGTTACCTTTATTTCCATGATCAGCACATATTGGCCATGTCCAAGAAAGACACAGGTGGAAACCCTGGGGTGAATTCATGGTCACTAATCCAATTGTCCAGATTGTGTTTGAACAAGGCCAAAGAGGTGGTCTGTTTGACATGAAGTGGGAGTCTGTTCCAAATATTTGGTAACCTCTGGGAGACAAATTGGTCCCTTCAGCAGGTTTTTTAATGTCACATACCAGATTAAGGTCTTTAGAGTGACTAACCCATGTACCATTTGACTTATGGATATGCAACATTTCCAATAAAGCAGAGTCAGAGATTTCCTTGTATGGAAAGCAAACGTTACCTCTGAGTAATAGTGATTTCAGATGATCACCATAGTACAGATGCTGAAGACCTTGAATTTTCCTTGTGAGGAAACTTTGTGGTTTCTCCAATTGCTGTAGGTGCTTGGGAAGGTACATACTAAAAGGGGTGCTGTACTCAATTATTGGCCTGATGAGGGAAGACTACAAGGAGAGTATAACTTCTTTTTTCTGGAGGCACTGTGGAGACATGGTGGTTAAAAGTAAGGTTGCTGTCAACCTGTGTGCCCAGGTCTCTCACCACTAAATGCATACATAAGGTGTTGCTATTGATGTGGTAGTTAGCAGGAACATTGCTTTTACCAAAATGAATGGTAATACATTTTTTGCATTGAACTTAAGGCCATGACTTTGGCACCAATCATTTGTTTGTATAAGACCCTCTTGTAAGATGTTGACATCATTTGGAGATTCCATGACCACTCCCAGTTGCAGTCATCAGCAAACAATGTCAGCCACAGACTATAAGTTTTAGCTTGTCCTTCGGAGAAATAGTTTCCAAAGAGTAGCAGTCCCAGGACTGATCCCTGTGGGACACCACTGGTTACAAGTCTGCTGTTGGAGGTGCATTCCTCTGTTTTGAGTATATAAGTTCTATCAGTTCTATCAGTGAGCCAGTTAGTGACCCATCTAATGATGTAAGGGTTGATGCCTAGTTGGGTGAGTTTGTCAATGATGCCTATGTGGGGGATACTGTCTAATACCTTGGATAAATCCAGGTAGGCTGTATACACAGATTTCCCTTCATCTAGGGACTTGGAGGCTTGTCTCAAAGAAGTCCACCAGGTTTAACAGGCATGATCTCCCTTTGCCAAATACAAACTGAGTAGGGTCAAGTGTTTGGAGATTACCTATATATTTGTTAATAAGGTCTATGATGATCGCTCCATGGCCTTGTAGATAAGGCTAGTCAGGCTAATAGGTCTATAGTTCCTGGGCTCAGTGGAAGCACCACCTTTGTGCAAGGGAATAATGGTGGCTGTTTTCCACTCAGCTGGTACGAAACTGGTGCTTAGACTATGATTGAAAAGAGAACTCAATGGTGTTGCTAATTCATGTTGGAGCCTATGTAGGATGCAGCCTGAGATCTTATCAGGTCCAGTGGCGGCTGGTGACTTCAAGTCAGAGGGGGGGGCTGCAGGAGACAGCTGAACGGGTGGGGTCAATGGGAGGGGGTGTGGCCAACTAGAAAGGGGAGGAGCTATGCTCAAAACCACAAAAACTGTAACATTAATTAAATACGCTGCCCTGGGTGCCAAACCATAATTATGAATGTCCAATCAAGACAAAATGAAGTGTAGAAGAAAAAAATATTGCAATGCATTGGCTGCATGACAGCTTACTTAATATCTAAATGGAAACAAAAAGGTTGTGAGGCATGAAAAAATAAATTACTTTAAATACATTAGTGGAATGCCAGTCAAAATCAAGTATAAGAAAAACAAGCAGCACTCAACTCAAACCACTTCTCCTTGCACTGCAGTTCTAATTATAATTTATATTCAGCTTTATTAAAGTACCAAGTGACATGCTGAAAGTAGCAATCTCTGTGATACCCACACTTGTAAAATGTTTCTTATCCAAAAAAGACCTGCTGCTTGACAACAACAATCTACTTGTTTCATGGGGAAAACACGATCAAAGTAAAAAATGAAAAGCAAACAAGAAACAAGCTCAGGATACATTGCTTAAAGGATTACTGCACAGGTTATGGACCACATTTGATTGATTGGCATTCTGTTTAGTTTACAGGTAGAGCCTGCAAAGATGACTGCAAGTCTCCAACAAATGTAATGAGCTTCTTAAAATAATGTAATCCTGTCCTTTATTACAAATACGGTCATATGCATTTCAATACCCAAGGCTTATACATCATCTAGTTATGTAAGTATTCTCTGCATGGCAACAACAGAAAGGCTTTCAATGTTGGCAATTCTTTAACAGTATGCTTATTAAAGCTTACTTGCATCTTATAATCTCAGACAAGCTTATCTAATGGTCATTAAAGCATTGCTACTTAAACAGAGCAACAGGCACTTTCTGAATAATAATAAGCATAAATCAACAGTATAAAAATATGACAGAAACCAGAACATTCTGCAATATCAAGGACATATGAAAAGCCACTGTAGTACTTGTGTCTACCTTGGCTGGGGGGATATTACACTGCATAACTGCTCCTTGCCTTGTTTGGACACATCCAGAGTCACTACATGGGGGAGTGGGGTGCTTGGCCCTGACACATTTGTCTTGCCTCTCAACCTCAGAGCAAGAAATCTGGACAAAGCCATACATAGGAGTAGGATGAAGGCCTAAAAATAAGGACAAATTTTAAATACTGTTCTTATAAACTTAGAAAGATAGTAGAATAGTAGGTTTTTCATTAGTATGAATTTTCTGAAGGGTATGAAATCTGAAACTCAAATGTCTGTCATTATTTTCTAACTTCATTCTTTAATGATTTGCCACAAATTTTTCAAAAAAACCCACAAATTTATGAAAAATGGACCAAAAATGTGATGTAAAAATATAAAACAGCCACAGAATACAGCTGGGAACCTGTCAAAGAAGGGGCACTTTTTTAATATTAGTACTGCTAACTTGAGCAGCTGACAAAATAAAAGAATCTACATGCATTTCTGAAATAAAAGTAATCTATAATTATTACAGTTATTTATTATTTGTAAACCCTCCACGTTTTCTTCCAAAATTGCCATTTTTCAGAGGGATTATTAGGGGAAGAGCAACATTTTGAGCCAAAATCGAGGACAGTTGAGAGGTTTGGATATGCCTAATTCTATAAAGCAATTTATTTGCACGTACCTCTAACCTGTTAATGCAAGAAATCTGGACAAGGCCAGATATATTGGGGGAACATATAAACAGTACTTGTATAAACTAAGACAGTTGATAGAATAACAGGTCTTGCTTTAGCATGCATTTTTCTGAAGGTTATGAAGTCTGAAACTCAGTGTCTGTCATTATTTAGCGACTTAATTCCTAAATGATTTACCAGAAAACCACAAGTTTTATGAGGAACAAACGAAAAATAAGAAGCAAAAATCTATTCATTCTCTGAAAATCTGGACAGTTGAGAGGTATAGTTCAGCCAGGGCTGTCTGAGTTTGCTGCCCTTCCCCCTCACAAAATCATGGTCGAATGGAGCCTCCCCCCTGCAGCCATTCCAATGAATTATTATTTGGCTATGTCACCCCATTTACCATAAACACTAATGTGCATACTGCTTTACTTCTACAATGATTTGGACTTTATTTGAAAGTTGTATCAATTGTAACAGACTTTATTTAACCAGTTATGTATCCAACTAGCCATACAGGTTTGAAATTATATTAAATCGAATAGGGATTTAATGTTTTAGTGAAGGTTTGTAAGAACCTTAGGTTCAAAGCGGCTGTAGTAAGGTCCGGAATGTTGAGGTTACTGACTGAAGCATTGCATCTGGAAATGTGAATGTAAACAGGATTGTAGTACTGTCTGACACTGAATTGCAAAGCTATCATATTGAAATGGTTGGTATTAACCTAATGAATTAATTGAAGGAGTGGTAATTAGACACTGGGTAAGGTGTTTAATGAGTTGCTTTACACTTGAAACTTTGTCTGAGGAAGTCTCACTATAAGTGAGATGAAAAGTGCTTTACGTTATTTTTGCTGTTCGCTGTTTTTAAATAAAGAAGTGTTTGTATCATGGACTTAGCAACTAACTACGCTTTGGCTTTTTGTGTGCTTGTGCTTGGCTGCTGGGACCTTCCTTTTGCTGCAGTAAGGAGTTTTCGGTTTGGCTTGTGTTTTTTCTCCTCCACCTGTTCCCTCTTCTCACTACAGATCATAATGTCATCTGCAAACATCATAGTCCACGGGGAATACTGTCTGATCTCATCTGTCAACCTGTCCATCACCATTGCAAATAAGAAAGGACTCAGAGCTGATCCTTGATGTAATCCCACCTCCACCTGAAATGCATCCATCACTCTCACCGCAGACCTCACCACTGTCACACTACCCTCATACATATTCTGTACCACTCTTACATACTTCTCTGACACTCCTGACTTTCTCATACAATACCACAACGCGTCTCTAGGTACCGTGTCATATGCTTTCTCTAAGTCCACAAAGACACGATGCAACTCCTTCTGACCTTCTCTGTACTTCTCCATCAACACTCTCAGAGCAAACATCGCATCTGTAGTGCTCTTTCCTGGCATAAAATCATACTGCTGATCACTAATCATCACCTCCCTTCTTAACCTAGCTTCCACTACTCTTTCCTATAACTTCATGCTGTGACTGATAAGTTTAATCCCTCTGTAGTTACTACAGCTCTGCACATCACCCTTATTCTTAAAAATCGGTACCAAAACACTTTTTCTCCATTCCTCAGGCATCCTCTCATTTTCCAAGATTTCATTAAACAATCTAGTTAAAAACTCCACTGCCATTTCACGTAAACACCTCCATGCTTCCACAGGTATGTCATCTGGACCAACAGCTTTTCCATTCTTCATCTTCTTCATAGCTATCCTTACTTCCTCCTTACTAATCCACTGCACTTCATGATTCACTATCCACACATCATCCAACCTTCTCTCACTCTCATTTCTTCATTCATCAGCCCCTCAAAGTACTCTTTCCATCTGCTCAACACACTCTCCTCACTTGTGAGTATGTTTCCCCCATTATCCTTTATCACCCTTACCTGCTGCACATCTTTACTATCTCGCTGCCTTTGTCTAGCCAATATGTACAGGTCCTTTTCTCCCTCCTTAGTGTCCAATCTTTCATACAATTCTTCATACACCTTATCCTTAGCCTTCGCCACCTCTCTCTTTGCCATGCATCTCATGTCCTTATACTCCTGTCTACTTTCTTCATCTCTCTGACAATCCCACTTCTTCTTTGCCAACCACTTTCTCTGTATACTCTCCTGTACTTCCTCATTCCACCACCAGGTCTCCTTGCCCTCCTTCCTCTTTCCAGATGTCACACCAAGCACCTATCTAGCCATCTCCCTTACTAGCTCTGTTGTAGTTACCCAGCTATTCAGTAACTCTTCACTGACACCCAGTGCCTGTCTTAACTCTTCCCTGAACTCCACCTCACAATTACCCTTTTTTAGCTTCCACCATTTGATCCTTGGTGCTGCCCTCACACTCCTCCTCCTCTTCTTGATCACCAATGTCATCCTACAAACCACCATCCTATGCTGCCTAACTACATTTTCCCCTGCCACCACTTTACAGTCTCCAATCTTCTTCAGACTGGCCCTTCTACATAAGATATAATCCACCTGTGTGCATCTTCCTCCACTCTTGTATGTCACCCTATACTCCTCCCTCTTGTTAAAATACGTATTCACCACAGCCATGTCCATCCTTTTCACAAAATCCACTACCATCTGACCTTCTGCATTCCTTTGCTTAACACCATATCTACCCATCACTTCCTCATCCCCTCTGTCCCTTCACCAACATGCCCATTGAAATCTGCTCCAATCACCACTCTCTCACCCTTAGGTACAGTCATCACCACTTCATCCAACTCACTCCAAAATTTTTCTTTCTCATCCATCGCACACCCAACTTGTGGAGCATATGCACTAACAACTTTCATCATTACACCATCAATTTCCAGCTAAATAAACATCACTCTATCAAACACTCTTTTCACCTCCAAAACACTCTTAGCATACTGTTCCTTCAGGATAACCCCTATGCCATTTCTCCTCCCATCCACACCATGATAAAACAATTTGAACCCACCTCCGATACACCTAACCTTGCTCCCCTTCCATCTGGTCTCTTGCACACACAATATACCAACCTTCCTTCTGTCCATCATATCAGCTAGCTCTCTCCCTATACCAGTCATACTGCCAACATTCAAAGTTCCAACCCTCACTATCACAGTCCTAGCCTTTACGTACCTTCGGGCGTGCCTTCCCCCTCTTCTCCTCCTTTGGCCAACAGTAGCCCAATTTCCGCCAATACCCTATTGGCCAACAGTACTGGTGGCGGGCATTTTTAACCCGGGCCTCGACTGATCCGGTATGTATAGCTGTACTGTTGTCCGCATGTATGATTTGGCAAAATGTTACAACGGATGCCCTTCCTGATGCAACCCTCCCCATTTATCTGAGCTTGGGACTGGCACAAAGAAATGCAGTGGTTTGTGCACCCCCAGTGGCTGGGTTTGTGATGCAGCTTCCTGATTGCTTTAAATTATATTCCTTGTATAATACAGTACAGTTGTTAGAGGGTGTTTTAAATTTATTGTTTTGAACATTTTTCCAGTAAACAATGAAACAAAATGCATGCATCAATAATGACAAAACTACCCAATTGAGAACATTTCCATCATAAAAGTCTACTCAAACTTCTACAATCCACCAGTACCAGTAAATATGCACAATTTCTACAGAAGTAAAAGTCATCTAAATAATTCCACATTAAAAAGATCTGTAACTAATGAAGAGGTTGCTGCTAGCAAACAACTTTATATTTCATTGTTTTATCTACAAATAAAATGCCTGTTGTACTTGAGGAATAAATTGCCTAAATTACATTAAAAAAATTATAAGCTAGTCATATTGCAATAGGGAATGGATGGCAAATAACGGACGGTTTCATAGTTACTAGGTATCTTTGCCAAAAAGGACATTCTCAAGACGGCAGCATCCACATTGCTTACAACACAGTACAATATCAGCAATGGATCTACATACTGTGGGAGTAGAACCCACAGCCTTCTGCTTCAAAAGCAAGCATATTATCTGTTGTGCTATTACCAATGCAATCAGTTTCAGTATAAGCAGCACTAAACTTCTCTTCCCCTGCAGCTCTCAGCTCCTTGTAAAATCTACTTGACACTCGGCCGTATCTCTCAACTTTGCAGCACAAGAAATCTGGAAAATGCCAAAATGTATTGGGGAGGGAAAAACGCCCCAAAACCAAGGATACATTTTAAACATTGATTGTATAATCTTGGAAAGTTGCTAGAATAAAATGCTGTGTTGCCAACATGCATTTCACTGCCAAGTCTTGAACCCAGGATCCTGTGCAAAACAGTCGGAGCAATATATCATTATGCCAAATCAGCTGTTTTGTGAACGAGAGGAAGACTGAAACTTAAATGGTTACCATTTAGTGAATTCAGTTCTCACCATAGCTGTCAACCTCTTAGCACAAAACACCTGGAAAAAGCCAGTAATGGGGGAATACAGCCCTCAAACATATTCATTGAATTCAGTTCTCACCATAGCTCTCAACCTTAGCACAAAAAACCTGGACGAAGCCAATAATGGGAGAGTACAGTCCCAAAAATAGGGACAAATTTCAAATATTCATCTTATAAACTAAGACAATTGCTAGAATAAAGGTTTTGTGTTACTATGTACTTTCTGTAGAATATGAAGTCTGAAATTCAAATGCCTGTCACTTTTATTTATTTAACATTTGTTAAACAGAAAAGTCTGACTTGGAACAAAAGCCAATTTTCAGCAGAGGCCCAGGGAGAAATACTGCAGACACATGTCTTTGCAACATGGAAGGACACCAGAATAAACCCACACAAACAGAGGGAGGACATGCAGACTCCACACAGAAGCTCAGCCAAGAATCAAACCAGAGAACCTCTAGCTGTGAGGCAACAATGCTACCACTGCACCATCAACTATTTAAGGGATTAAACACTCAGAAACCACAGAACAGAACAAAATATGAGGGAAAAATCTCCAAACATTTCACAAATGCTGGTGGGTAGGGAATTCAGGCTCTTGTTGCCTGTAGCAAAGGTACAGGGTTCAAGCACCACCAGCAGGTATCCTAATTCTCTCTAGCCACCAATACTCACTGAGTGGGGCATTACGGACACACACACACACACACACTGCTGAATCTGCAGTCTGATCCCCTTCCAGCTGGGGAATCAGCAGTCTGCTTTCTTCTTCCTGAATCCGAACTGGTAAGGCAGCAGTCCAGATTCACTGTGTATGGAGGATTTGGAGGACTATAGGTCTGTACCATTGTGGTTCACAGCTGGGGGGCTGCAGTCCTGCAGGAGATGGAGGACTGTACCATTGTGGTTCACAGCTGGGGGGGCTGCAGTCCTGTAGTCCAACATCACGAGCCGCCACTGATCAGGTCCCATAGATGCTGTGTTTTACACCTTAGAGAGGGCATTTATGACCTGCTCTTTAGAGATACAAGGTAGGGGACAGGTGGTAGTGATATCATGGGGTATGTGTGGCAGGAACAGGGGAGTGAAGTTTCACCGAACCTGTCAGCCGACAAGTTAGCTATGTCCACAGGCTCAGTATATGTGGTATCATTAACTATCAGCTCAGCTCAAATCTGGGCCTTTCCTTTGAGGTTACGGATGTAACTATAGAATGCCTTGTGGTTGTCCTTTGTTGAGAAAGCTAATTTGGCCTCATTGCTTGCTTTGGAGGACTTCACAAGAAGTCTTATTTGCTTGCTTAAGCTGAGGAGGAAGTGTTTCCAATTTAGGAGTGCTTGCTCCCTCTTACTCTTAGACAGCAATTTCTTTCTCTTATTGTAAAGCCTGTTAATGGCAGTTGTCCACCAGGCAGGTATGGTCTTCCTTGAGGAGGCTGTTTTGATCCTATCAGGTACAGCTGAGTCAATTCAGGTATACAGGTGTTCGTATAAAGCAGTGGTGGAGAGTTCGGCATAGTTCCCAGTTCCATCTTAGGGGAGGAGATACAGTGAAGATGTTTATGCCATCCTGTAAAAGGTTATAATTAGCTTTGGAGAAGTTTTCTAATTTAGTTGCTGCTGGGGGGGGGGTCAGGTGTAATAGTTACTTTTAATGAGACGATTTGTGGTCAGATCTCACCAGGGAGGACCTCACAGTGGAAGTGCTACAGTGGTCTGCCATATTGGTAAGCACCATATCCAGGATGTTGGCACCTCTTGGGGATGTCAACAAGCTGGTCCAGAACATTGGAGTTAACAAAGTCAAAAAACCTTTAGGCAAGTGAGTGTGAGCACGAGTAATTTACCCAGCTAATGGATAGGTAGTTAAAGTCACCCAAAACCATGGTGCTCAGATGTATATTGGTAGACTCAAGTAGATCCAAATAGGCAGAGCAGGAGTCCTGATTCATGGAGGGGGTCCTGTAGCTGGCAATGACTTGAATAGGTGTCCTACCAACAGTTAATTGCACCTGACGTGTCTCCAAGGAATCATATTGTTTAACCAATCTCAAGGTGTATTTATCTTTAATGAATATTGATACACTACCTCCTTTAGTTTTCACATTTTCAATATGACATCTGAATGTGTAAAAGGAGGTGTAACCCATTATGTCTGGAGTGATATCCATAGCCTTGAACTAGATGTCCATGACTGCACAAATGTCTGCATCTTCCAAGGTGAGGACAGCTTCCTGTGAGTGCAGTTTCATGTTGAGACTCCTACCATTTAGCAGCATAACCTTGAGGTTGTTTTTAGATGGAGTTGTTACGTTGGACATGTTGTCATTGAGACACTGCCTAAAAAGGCACTATGGAGGTGGCAAGAGCCTTATCCAGTAGCTGAAATCCCAGGGCTGACAGATGAAGACCATCTCTGGCAAAGCATCAAGGTCTGTTGATCATGTCACCCCAGGCTGATAGATGGTGAATCCCCTTAGAATGACACCAAAAGCTAAGCCAATTATTGAAGTCAGTCACTTTCTGTTTGTATTGAGGTAACACCCTAGGTGAAGGTAAAATGCTGCTTATGGCTAGGGACATACCTGCCTGAGACACATAGTCTGAGCGCTCAGTCATGTCTCTCTTTATACAGTCCAGAGAGGTATGTCTTAAATTCTTAAATTATTCACACCAACATGGACTATGATGGAGTCATAACAGTACCTTTTGTTGAGAGTCTTATGTGCATGTGTGATATGATGTATCCTTGCAGCTGACAGACAGATGACCATGACCTTTTCCTTATCCAGCCTGGTGAGATGGACATTACTATGTCTCATGATGGAATCACCTATAACTAATATGTTTGATTTTGTGTTTTCATTAGGAGTTTGACCGGTGAGACACTGGTGTGTGAGCTATTATATGTAATGTGTTCTGCAGAGGAAGCATTATGTGTAGCATGCTTGTGTTTCTGTTTGGGAGGTCTCTGGTGTTTAGGTATGTTTCTGGTGAGGACCTTCACCTATGTAGGTATGTGTGATGTGGGTTTGGGTGGAAAAATAGATGAAGTGTGCTTGCTGGAAACCTTCTCATTGTCATATGTACTCACTGGTGTGTGAGAGAGCACTGATTCAAGGTTCTTAATGTAGTTGCATCTCTCACACATTATTTTCATGTGGACTAGGAGTAAAGGGTTGTCGGTGAACATGAGGCAGTTGTTACACTGTCTCAGCATGTCCATGTTGACCAAGCTGGCTGCTGAAACTGTGGGAAATTGTCCATCTATAATAATAGGTAAATTTATGTGATCGGGAAAAGAGGTCACACTTAAGAGTAGCTAGTGGGTGAGAGGTGCTTTGGTACCTCTGAGGCTAGGCTTAGTGATCCACCTGACAGTAGAGCAGGACCATGAGAAACCTTTTGAGGACAACAAGCAAAGTGCTAAGGGAACATTTAACAAACAAAACATTTGCATCTGTAACCACCAATGGTAAGTACCATTACATGGCAGTACATGACGGAGTGCTACATGCAAACAAGTGCAAATGTGGGGCTTAAATAAAACAAGAAAATACAATTTTTACCTCAAACTAGCCAATAAGAATGCTTTCTCTGAGCTCTACTCCAATCACCCTTGAAAAGATGGGACCCAGACAGCACTGTTCTCACACAATGGTGCAGAAGGGCCTTCACCAACAAAGGTGGTTTGAAGTTCATACTCAGAAATTACAAAAGAGACCCAGAAATAGCAAACTTGGAACTGGGCAGTGCTACAGCCGAACTGGTACAGTAAATGTGACAAAAATAGTTTAGACAATTCAAACAGTAAAATGCAGATACAAATTAAAAGTGCAATATTAGAGCAAAAACAGGTTCTTATATTTATTTGGAAGCAACAGATATCTCAGATATTTCAGTATTTCAGTAAAGAGCTGATTTTAGTGCTCAAGTGATTCCAAACAGTCTACATTCAGCAATTCTGAATCTAACTTATGCTATAAAATGCAGAAGTACTAGAAATTTGAAGTGCATAAAATCACAGTCACAGCAGCAGAAAGCAGTTTAAATAATGTAGCAATTCACCAGAAATCCCCAGCATATAAGGGAGGTAGACCACACTCTCCCACCACAACAGTCTAAACCACAAACCCTCCTAATGTAAAACAACTGGTTTTGGTGCACAAGTGCTTAAGACAGAACTAAGACACTTTAGAATAACAAACACAATAGATCTTCAACCAGCAATTTCCAGCTAGAAAGGTGTAGGCTATCCTCTCCTACCACAAGAGTTTAGATCACAAATCCTCCTAATGTAAAGTAACTGGTTTGGAAACCAAGTGCTTACACCAGAATACAGACACTTAAAATAACAGGCACAATAAGCCTTCATTAGCAATTCTCAGCTTAGAAGGGTGTAGGCCACATTCTCCTGGCACGAGAGTCCAGACCACAACCCTCCTAATGTAAAGTAAATGGTTTGGAGCCCAAGTGCTTAAACTAGAACTGAGACACTTACAGAATAACAGACACAATGAGCCTTCAACCAGCAATTCCCAACTTAGAAGAGTGTAAGTTCTACTCTCCTGCCACAAGAGTCTAGACCACAAATAACTGGTTTGGAACCCAAGTGCTTAAACCAGAACAAAGACACTTAAAACAACAGGCACAATAGGCTGTCAACCAGCAATTCCCAGCTCAGAAGGGCAGAAGCAACCCACTCCTTCCACAAGATTGTAGACCATAAACCTTCTTAATGTAAAATAACTGGCCTGAAGCCCAAGTCCTTCAACCAAAACTAAGACACTTAGGGTAAGAATAATAAATGCAGTACAATAAATGCAATTGAACACTTTAATAACTAGCAGTAAAAGCAAAATAAGTTAATGAAATAGGAAGAGACACAAAAACAGTAAAAGCAGCTGAATAAATGAATAAAGTGATTTTTTGTTAAGTAGGAAGGAAGGAAACAGAAGATAATTCAAGGTTAAAAAACTAAATGTGTAGGCCTTTCCAAATGATTTTACTTTAAATAATAGAATGAGCTGATGTGATGGGACTGGGAGGAGAGTCCAATACCAAATTTATAGTAGAGGCGGACAACTCAAAAGCCACCAAGTTTTAAGAACACAACAATTGAGTGGGTAGGGCAAAAAATGTAGACTGAATCAGAACCCCACTCAGCCTTCCTGAAGACACTGGAGAGTATGAATGTCTCACCAAATACCATCATATTGGGAGACTTCAACTACCCAAACATAGACTGGGAACATTACTCAAGCCCCAACACCCTAGCCCAAAGGTTCCTAGAATTCATAAACTCAAATGCGATGGAACAACTAGTCACCACTCCCACAAGAGGAGATAATATACTAGACCTGATCATCACAAACATGGGGACAAAATGCTCCACACCGGAAGTATACCCCTCATTGGTGAGATCAGACCATAAATTAATCTCACTGGAAATCCACATCCCGCCCCCACCCCCTGCACAAAATACCACAGTGAAGAACTTCTCAAAAGCCGACTTCACACTTCTTAAGAGTGAAGTGGTATCCTTCAAGGCCCCTGGGCCAGTGGAAACCACAACCCATACCGCTGAATCCTTTATAAATGCCTTCTAAGACCCATTCCCCCAAAGGCAGGTGCCCTGTCTGGTGGACCCCAGCCATTAACAAACTTTACAACAGGAGGAGGAAGCTACTACATGACAGAGCAAAATCCCTAAAAGGGAAGGCATCTCTGATCAGTACTAGCAAAAAACTACGATCACTCATAAAATCATCCAAGGCCAACTTTGAGAGAAAAATCGCAAAAGGCACAAAAGACAATCACAAGGCCTTCTTTAGCTATGTTAGAAACCTGGGTGGAAACTCCCAGATATGCTCAGAGTTAGTCCAAAATGACACAAAATACACTGAACCCACAGACATTGCCAACATTCTGGCAGACAGGTTCAGTGCAAATTTCTCCGCCCCCTCCCCCCCAAAAGGAGAAATATCTATCCCAGCAGAGTGTAGCCTCCCTAACATCTCAGATGCCCAGGTGAGAGCCGCCCTCTCCAAAGCTAAAAACACAGCATTAATGGGACCGGACGGTGTCCCGGGCTGCGTGCTACATGAACTCCAAGAGGAACTAAATCCGCACATAAGGCTGCTGTTTAATCTTAGCCTTACTACAGGATACGTACCCAAAGAGTGGCGTACAGCAACAGTGGTCCCACTCCACAAAGGCGGTGCTTCTACGGACCCTGGAAATTACCGCCCCATAAGCTTGGCGAGCCTGGTCTGCAAAGCTATGGAAAGGATCATTATGGAACTCATAAACAAAGACATTGGGGACCTACAGACATTGGATCCTACCCAATTTGGCTTTGTCAAGGGCAGATCCTGCCTTTTGAAATTGGTTGACTTTTTTGAAACAGTCACTAAGGCCATTGATGAGGGTAAGGCAGTTCACACAGCCTACCTTGACCTTGCAAAAGCCTTTGACACAATACCCCACTCGGGCATCATAGACAAACTCACCAGCTTAAATGTAAACCCATATGTCACAAGATGGGTTGTAAACTGGCTCAAGGACAGAACCCACAAGGTCAGAATTGTTGGAGCCATGTCAGACTCTAAGCCAGTCACAAGTGGTGTCCCACAGGGCTCAGTCCTGGGACCCCTCTTATTCGGCATTTATTTTTCCGAGGTGCAAGCAAACATAAGAGGATTGTGGCTGACAAAGTTCGCAGATGACTGCAAACTGGGTGCCATAATTGATACTCCAGTGGGCACAAGCATCCTTCAGAGAGGCCTCATAGAAATGGATAATTGGTGCCAGAGCCATGGCCTTAAACTGAACGCCAAAAAATGTATAGTCATACCCTTTAGGAAAAACAAGGTACCCACAAATTACCACATAGGTGGTAATCCATTAAGTATGGAAGAGGTAATCAGGGACCTAGGGACCCAAGTTGACAGTAACCTCTCATTTGACACTCACATTGCCAAGGTGGTTAGGAAGACCTTCTATATTGCCCACCTTATCATGAAGGGATTCACATCCAGATCAAGAGAGGTCATTGTGCCCCTGTACTCTTCTCTTATCAGGCCCATGATTGAGTACAATGTCCCATTTGGGATGTATCTTACCTGACACCTGCAGCAGTTGGAAAGACCCCAAAAGTTCCTCACCAAGAGGATAAAGGGTCTCAAACATATGTCATATGCTACCCGGCTGAAGAAACTCCAGCTCTATTCAGTCGCATACCGCCTACTCAGAGGTGATCTATGCCTGACGTACAAGTCCATGTCCAATCCGGAATTAATGGACATGCTGCACCTCAGAAAATCCAAATCCATCAGAGCCACAAGAGCAAGAGATTTGAACTTCAACACAGAAATAAATAGGACGTGCTGGAGGGACAGATTCATAACCCAGAGGCTCCCTACACTCTGTAACAGAATCCCAGTCCATGTTAGGCAGAGCCCCTCACTAGCTCTCTTCAAGAGAAATCTTGACGAGTGGATGGGAGATCGTAGGTTTACCCCGGGGGTCATCTCTGTGTTACTACTAGACAGAGGCACAGTAAACTAAACCCTAAATGGGCGTAGTATTCTCATCCCAAGGGGTGGCGAAAGCCACACACACTCTGGCTAGGCTTATAAATGCCCTAGGGCAGATAGCCTAGTACGAACCTATGAACCTATGAATCTAGAAGTATAAGTAATTACTGTAGCTAGCCACAGGTGAAAGCACAAAAGAGCAGCAACTTACAAAATTAATTCCTTTATACCACCAGGATGAAAGACTTTTCTAAAGTTAAACCCTCATTCATCAGATAGAATCACAAAGAGCTATTGACCAAGATGTTCACACCTAAATAAAAACAGAGACTGAATCAAAACAGAAGTAAAGACAAGTAAAGAAACATTGGAACATAAACCCTAAGATATGTTCACAAAACACAGCTATTGCAGAATACTGTTAAAAATTACAACATAAGAGCAACACAGGATTGTTAAATATCAATGAAACAGTTATGGAAAAATATATACTTAGACCAGCTTTATGTACTTCTATCAGCATTGGATTTTCAAATGGCTTTAAAAGCAGTAATTCTTGTAGCCAGCCACAGGTGAAGGCACACAACATTGCCTTACTTCTCCTGGCATAGTTGGCAATACCTCACATCAGCATAACATCCAAGATAGTAAATTAAATGTCTTGCTGTCACTGCACAGTTTCTTGAAATGCAGTCAGCTGGGAAGTTCCAGTTAGACTTTGTATTACATTATGGTTGCATCTTGGTCCAGCATTCATAACAATCACCAGAGTTGTTTTCTGAAATCCCTTTTGGACATTTGCCTGGAAGCACTAGACCAATTGCCAGGTAAATAACTAATAATAGTTTTGCAGATGATCAACATTTCAACCACCACTGTAGATCATTAGTTGAAGAAAATTAAATAAAAAAAAAGAAGTTTGTATTTTGACATTGAAATGGTCTATATTAAATACAGGGCATGTGTTAAAACAGTACTTGCAGGAAAGCAAATGACCCAGAATAAGTATATGGATGGACATAACATTACACCCCTCTACTACTTTTAGGTTCATTTTAGGTTCATAAGTATGAACTAGGCTAATGACGTCTGGGACCTTTTTAAGCCTAGCCATGCATCCCATATCTCTAACAAGCTCTGGTACCCTTTGTATTGTAAGCAGGGGCTTGGGAGATGAAACATTTACAGGTAGGGGCCTAAGAGATGAATCATTTACCAACTTAGAAACATAGGTGCCAGACCAGGGCTGAATCTCTGGCTTCCCATCCAGTTTTCTAAGGTACACCTGAATTGGGTTATAGAGGAGCACTGTGTCACATAGATAGGAAGCAAGTTCCAGAGAAGGGGTACTTTTTGAGATACATACCTGTCTCTCTAGCAGGTCCTATTTATATCACAGGCATGATTTGAGTCTTTAGAATGAGTAATTTTGTTGCTGTTTATTTTTTAGATAAGCAGGAGGTCCATCAGACTGGGGTACAAAAATGCCTTTTTGAGATACATACCTGTCTCTCTAGCAGGTCCTATTTATATCACAGGCATGGTTTGAGTCTTTAGAATGAGTAATTTTGTTGCTGTTTGTTTTGTAGATATGCAGGAGGTCCATCAGACTGGGGTACAAAAATGCCTTACATGCTAGGCATCTCCATAGCTCTCAACCTCTTGGCACAAAAAATCTGGACAAAAACATAATGGGGGACAAAGTCTCAAAAATAGGGGCAAATTTTAATTACTGTTCTTATAAACTTAGACAGTTGCCAGAATATAAGGTCTTGTGTTACCATGCATTTGCTAAAGGATTTAAAGTCTGAAACTCAAATGACTCTCATTATTTAGTGAATTCAGTCCTCACTGATTTGCCACAAAAATTCAGAAAATCACATATTTTATGAGGAACAGCCCAAAAATATGAGGCAAAAATATGTACAGTTGAGAGGTATGAGCATCTCAACTCAACATCCCGAAGAAGACAAATCACAGGTATAGGGCTTTGAGATAGTATGCACAGGACATGCTATTTATGATCTGTATTATTTTAGTGAGGAAGAACCTCTGTGGAAGTTACAATTGCTGGATGTGCCTGGGCAGGTACATACCAAAAGGAGCAATTGTGTATATATTAACTCCAAAGTCAGACATCCATGGACAAAATGAAACATTTAGAATTATGATAGCCAACTACTCCCCCTTTTCCATTTTGCACTATTTCTAGACAGCAACAAAAAGCAACAACCCCATCCCACTTTTTGAAGAAAAGATAAACATACTGAAGTAGTTCATTTGATAAATAGGGCAGTTGATAAATGTGACTTGATGAGTAGAAAATTGGTCACTTGTTCTGCAATAAAATTATCCTCATCTTCTGGTTCTGAATCCTTATTGTTGGTTGCAAGAATGCAGAGGACAGAAGCCATTTACAGAATAGACAGTATGATTAACATACAGACAGCTAAGATTCAAAGAGAGGTTGGTTTAAAGGTGATAAGGATATACAGGAAACATAAGCCTATGACAAATATAATTGCAGGTGGATTACAACAATTAAGTTTAAATGCAAAAAGCTAAGTGCATGTTGGGGAGGGTTGTTCCCAGTGATTGGCATAGTTAAATGAAATGAGAAAAGATTAAAATAATACAAGCCCAAAACAAAACATGTACCTGTCACAATTTCTAGCACATCATGAGCTATATACCCTTAGTTAGGCAGGTAATGTATGTGATTTACTCATTCATTGACTGCATATATTTTCCAATATCTGAAGTGAAAGGCAAATAATGTACTAGGGAATGTTTACTGCAAGGGGCCTAGCATGCTTCACACCAGACTTGTTTAAACAAAATATGTTTACAATGGACATGACCCAATTCTTCACACTGACTGCTACAAACTTCTGTCTTTGCTTCCTCTATACCTGAGTTGACATGTAAAAAGAGATTTGATCCACTGAAAAGAACAAAAATTAAAGGTTGCCATCAATTTATCTTTTATTTTTATTTTGATAAATGGGTACTTGGGGTTGTCTTATAAGCTCTTTTCAGCCAAGACTCAAACACAATGAAAACACAAATACAAAGTTAAAACAATACAAATTTAAATTTGAAGTAATACAAGCTAAGCACATGTAGAAACAAGAGAACTATAAACAACATTCTCTTTAATTAGAACAATTCATGTCAGCAGCAGTATAAAACTATTGAAAAAAGCAGAAAACAAAAATACAAAGCAAAAACAAGTATAAAAACATGGACAGAACCTAATGGAAGGCTATACCGTATATTTCTATTTATGAGTCAATTCCTGTTTATTGGTGGTATGACTGCAATATACCTCATATCAAAAACAAATAACCCAAACTATAATTTCTGTCAAAGAATGAAGAAGCAGTTGCAAGTAGTGACAGGGGATAGATGCCTGTTTAGCTTAATCTTGCAAGCTGTTCAAGAATATTTTTTAGTGATTTAGGAAAGGTGTCCCAAATACAGGCCATATTTGAAAAAAATGCTCTTTCCCATAAGTGGAGTATAGATTTGATCCATATAAACAACTGAATCATTTCTCTGCAACTGTTAGGAACACTTTTAGAGAGTTTGAGGTAGAACTCATTAACCAGTAAATCACACAGAAGAAACAAGCAGAAGGTAGCTGTGTGAGTGATACATTACCAACTAGCTATTTTTTAAGGACAAAGCACTAATGCCCTCTTATGTCCTACAAATTAATAAAATCTCATTTCATCGGTGGTGGTTTGAAGAACTTTAATTGTGAGGGTGGCTAAGGACACTTGCATGGTCAAATCTCATTAAAGAGAACATTTTTGGTTGTAGAGCACTTAGTTCTTCAGAGAGGAACCAATTGATTATTTATGCTAGCTTGATATGTGAAAAAATATGTTTCATAATCCACTCAGCATAAAGTAGCAAGGTAAGTATGGATATAGCCAGAGTCCTTCAAAAATGAAGTATTCAAAATGATTGACTTATTGGATGTTTATGTTAAATAACTCGAGAAACATTTGCCTGCAACCTAGTAACAATGGGCGTGCTTTCCTTTACTGGAAAACATTAGTTATTAAAGTCAGAACAGAAAACTGAGAAATGTTAATGCAAGTTAGACTGTACTGTATGCAACAGTCATTCCAATATTATGATAGAATGACTATGTTATAGTCATGCAGAGAATGGTTAACATTTGGCAGATCTCTTGTCAAGAAATTAATAACATGTATTAAACTAGGAATCTTTGAAAAGATCTATGTAAAGCCTCTGATTGCAGCATCCCAGGAAGCTGAAGTATGGACAGCTAGTGCTTTTGCTTTGTTAAGTAGCTATCACTGACAATGGGGCATCACTTGTTCCAGTATTACATTTACTTTGTTATTATTTAGGTAAGTAGCTATCACTGACAATCTCTTGCTCCAGTGTTACTTTTGCTTTGTCATTATTTAGGTAAGTGGCTACCACCGACAATGGGACATCACTTGTTCCAGTATTATGTTTGCTGTGTTATTATTTAGGTAAGTAGCTATCACTGACAATGGGGCATCACTTGTTCCAGTATTGTTTGTTTTGTTATTATTTAGGTAAGTAGCTATCACTGACAATGGGGCATCATTTGTTCCAGTATTACATTTGCTTTATTATTTAGGAAAGTAGCTATCACTGACAATGGAGCATCTCTTGCTCCAGTGTTACTTTTGCTTTGTCATTATTTAGGTAAATGGCTACCGCCAACAATGAAGCATCACTCATTCCACTGTTGCTTTTGCTTTGTTATTATTTAAGTAAATAGATAACACTGGCAATGAGGCATATCACTCATCCCAGTGTTAACTACTTCAAATAAAGTAGCTATAGGATTAGCAATGACCTGGGTTGTAATTTCCGTTTTCCTGTTCAGCTTTACATTGAATGGGCAGACTGGACTTCAATTGCCCTTTTTCATCCAAAACTTGAATATACAAGTCTAAAATGATGAAATCAAATTAGAAGGCAAGAATGGAGTAATGGCAAAGTCCATAACATGCTAATTAAAGAGTATAACTCAAAAACTATATATATATATATATATATATATATATATATATATATATATATATATATATATATATTATTATTATTATTATTATTATTACTGCATGATAAAAGTAAAAGTGACATCCTACAGAAATAAGACAAAGGTAGCCTGAGCAGTTAACAAAAATTATCACTAGACAGAACAGCAGAGAATCTGGAAGTAGATGGTTCTACCACCAGTAAAATACATTGAGTCTGAAAAATTGTAAACTCAGGCATTCAAATATTAGTTTAAAATTAATCTATACAGAAGAACTACCAGTTCTACCATAACTCATTACATCCGAGTGATGCCGTGCACCTACAGTTAAGTCCTTCTGATGCCTCCATGCATCAAATATTGCTTGTTCATATTTGCATCAATAATTCCAAAACCATGATATATACAAGGTTTTAAAATATTTCTTCTTAAAGCTTACACACTGGCATACTCAACTGCATTAATATCTGACCTCTGTCTAGTGCAGGTAAATAGATATTAACAGTTGCTTTTATGATATTAATTTATACATTTTCACATTATCGAAATATCTCAACAACCAAGTAACACAGACAGAACTCCTTAGCCTCATATGAAAGCTCTTAGCTAGATGAATAAAACGCTGCAGACAGTATGTGTATAACTTGAGTGGTTACTGAGATATTGTAAGTTGTTTACAAATATCACAAATGTAGTAGTTATTTACTGTGAATTATAAAATTCAGTTTAACACCTAGAACCTAAAGAATACTACCACTATAAAAATGGCTTGTGCTAAAGAGTTTGCAATTTATACGTCTTTCATAACCACTATGGTTCCAGAGATATGAGCATACGTTTAAAATGTGAAGACATAATTTAATTCTGTCAAAAGACTTAGGCTCCGCCCACTGGAAGTTACAGCACATACTTCCTGATCTCCACTGGAGTGAATGAGTTAATAAATTAATTGGTTGGTCATCGTACATTTTTAAACAATGCAATAATAGAGAATAAGTTAATTCACAGTTTGAATCTGGAATATATTTCAGATGATTTTTAAATATAGATAAAAAATTGTAGAACAAGAACATAGTAAAAAAATTGTTGGTTGTCTTCCATTATCACCCTTTTTCATATATTAGTATACATCTAATAGCAGGAACTCTGATCTAAGAAAGTGCTGGGCGTATTACAGGTTTTTCAGTTCCACTGCCAGCATATGTTAAAGTCACCCATAAGTATGCTTTTGTGATTGAACATAGAAGAGTGAGAGTCAAATATATTGTCAACTGATTTTATAGGAGAAGTATGGGAGAAATGGAAAACCACTACTTAAAAACACAGTTGCAGCTAGTAGAACGAAAACACAGGTAGATTCAGTAAGTTTATTCAAAAGTGATGAGCGATTTCATTTGGTGTAATCACCAAACTTCATCAGACACCAGGATGCCCACTCCACGTTCCACGATATACTGGATAATATTAAGGTACAGCCCAATACCCTAATAATGGGAGATTTCAACTACCACACCATCAACTGGGAAAACTATTCAAGTACTAACTCATTGGCTCAACGCTTTCTGGAATTCATAAATTCCAACACCTTGGATCAGCTTGTCCATACCCCCACCAGGGGCATCAATATCCTAGGCCTGATCATACCAACATTGGTAACTGATGTTCCACTCGAGAGGTCAACTCCTCACTGGTTAGATATGACCATAAACTAATCACTCTAGACATCAACATTTCACCTCCACTCCCCCATTAAGGAAACCACCATAAAAAACTTCTCCAAATCCAACTTCACGCTTCTCAAGAAAGAAGTGGTAAACTTCACTACACCTGTGCAGACGGATAATAGAGGTATGACTGCTGAATCCTATACATATGCACTGTATAAACACATACACAAGTGCATGGATTGTGCCATCTCCAACAGAAACAAGATGCTATCCTCCAAAAAAGGAAGCCAATCTGGTGGTCCTCTGCCATTAACAAACTCTACAACAGAAGGAAGAAGCTGTTGCAAAGAAGAGTAAAATCCCCTGATTGCAGGAAATCCATGGTCACCCTCAGTAAGAAGCTGTGATCCCGCATAAAACCCTCCAAAGCTAGTTATGAAAATAAAATTGCCACTGATTCTAAAGACAACAACAAAACATTCTACAGCTATGTCAAGAATCTCAATGGCAACACTCAGATCTGCTCCAAGCTACAGAACAACAGCATTAGATATACAGAACCAACTGATATTACCAACATCCTGGCGGATAGGTTCAGTGCAAACTTTAACCCCCTCATCCTCCAAAGGACCCATCCCTATACCAGAAGAATGCATAGCACCTGTAATCATGAATGCACAAGTTAAGACTGTACTCTCCAAAGCCAAAAACACAGCATCTATGGGACCAGACAACATCCCAGGCTGCATTCTGCATGAACTACAGAATGAACTGGCACCCCACCTAAGTACCATGTTCAGTCATAGCCTCACTTCAGGCTTTGTGCCTACTGAATGCTGCACAGTGATGGTTATCCCACTCCATAAAGGGGGCACCACCACAAACCCCGGGAAATATCAACCCATTAGCCTGATGAGCCTGATCTACAAGGCCATGGAACATATCATCATGGTATTTATAAACAAAGACATAGGTAACCTGCAAATGCTGGACCCCCACTCAATTCTGATTTTTAAAAGGAAGATCATGTCTCCTGAACTTGATTGACTTCTTTGAAGCAGTCACCAGAGCCGTGGACTAGGGTAAGGTGGTGCACACAGCCTATCTTGACCTCGCCAAGACTTTTGACACCATCCCCAACTCTGGAATTATAGATAAACTCACTAGACTGGGCATAAATCCCTATGTCACAAGATGGGTGGCCAGCTGGCTCACTGATAGAACCCAAACAGTGAAAGTAGCCAACTCCAAATCTGACTTCAAACCAGTGATAAGCGAAGTACCACAGGGTTCAGTCCTGGGTCCTTTCCTGTTTGGCATCTATTTCTCAGACATCCAGGCTAATACAGCAGTTCTTTGGCTAACAAAGTTTGCAGATGACTGCAAACTGGGAGCCATAATAGAATCGCCTAATGATGTGGACATTCTACAAAGGGGCCTCACTGAGACTGATGCTTGGTGTCAAAGTCATGGCCTCAAGCTCAGTGCCAAAAAGTGTATTGTCATTCCCTTTGGCAAAAACACTGTACCCATGAACTACCACATAGGCAGTAGCCTACTTAACAAAGAAAGTGTGATAAGAGACCTTGGGACACAGGTGGACAGTAATCTCTCCTTTGACAATCACATCACCACAATAGCCTGGAAATCCTTCTACATGGCACACCTCATCACTAAAGGGTTCTCTTCCAGGAAAAAGAGGTCATTATTCCTCAAAACCTCATCCCTCATCAGACCCATCATAGAGTACAATGCCCCATTTGGCATGTACCTTGCAAGACATTTGCAACAACTAGAAAGGCCACAGAAATACCTCACTAAGAAGATTACTGACCTCAAACAGATGCCATACCAAGACCACCTCAAAAAACCCCAGCTCTACTCCATCGCCTATCACCTACTCAGAGGCGACCTCAGCCTAACATACAAAGCCATGTCAAACTGAGTTCTGTTGGACATGCTACACTTATTGAAACCCCAATCTCTCCATGCCAGGGACCTAAACCTTGCCAGCACAATTAACAGAACATGCTGGAGGGGATAAATTCCTGTCCCTGAGACTTCCCATACTCTGGAACAGACTACCCATTCACGTCAAGCAAATTCCCTCATTAGCCCTCTTTAAGAGGAATCCAGACAGTTGGATGGGAAATAGGAAATTCACCCCGGGGATCACCTCTGTGGGTCTGCTCAACAGAGGTGCAGGAAAATAACCTTCTTGAGTGGCGAAAGCCAAGGAACTTTTTGGCTAGGTTTATATAGGCCCCAGGGCTGATAGTCTAGTATGAACCTATGAATCTAAAAAGTAAACCCACTTTATATATGCATATTTCTGGGTCATGTTATAAACCAGCAGCCAATAAAATGCATCCAATCCATTAAACAAAAACACACACTCCATATTAAAGCCAATATTTGAAAACTAAAAAAACTAAAAGTTGTTATGTATGAAAACCTCATATAAAATATATATGTACTCAAACACAAACATACATGTAAACACACTTAAAAATGATTATACTTATAGAAATCTATTGAAAAACATCTACTTGAAACATATATCGTATTATAGGTTCATAGGTTCATACTAGGCTATCTGCCCTAGGGCATTTATAAGCCTAGCCAGAGTGTGTTTGGCTTTCGCCACCCATTTTAAATTAAATTTGCTATGCCTTTTTTTGAGGTTAGTATACTGTGCCTCTGTCTAACAGTGACACAGAAGTGATAGCCGGGGTAAACCTACGATCTCCCATCCACTCATCAAGATTCCTCTTGAAGAGAGTCAATGTGGGACTCTGCCTAACCTGGACTGGGATTTTATTCCAGAGTGAAGGGAGCCTCTGGGTTATGAATCTGTCCCTCCAGCATGTCCTATTTATTTCAGTGCTGAGGTTCAAGTCTCTCAAGCACGTAGCTCGATGGGATTTGGATTTTCTGAGGTGCAGCATGTCCATTAATTCCGGGTTGGACATGGCTTTATATGTCAGGCACAGATCGCCTCTGAGCAGGCGGTATGCCACTGAGTAGAGCTGGAGTTTCTTTAACCGGGCAGCATATGGCATCTGTTTGAGCCCTTTGATCCTCTTGGTGAGGTACTTTTGGGGTCTTTCCAGTTGCTGCAGGTGTCTGGTAAGGTGCATCCCAAAAGGGGCATTGTACTCAATTATGGGCCTGATGAGGGATGAGTAAAGAGGTACGATGACCTCCCCTGATCTAGATGTGAATCCCTTCATGATTAGGTGGGCTATATAAAATGTTTTTCTAACCACTTTGGCCACGTGGTTGTCAAATGAGAGATTGCTATCAACTTGGGTCCCCAGGTCCCTAATGACTTCTTCTGTACTTAATGGATTACCACCTATGTGGTAATTTGTGGGCACTTTGTTTTTGCCAAAGGGATGACTATACACTTTTGGCTTAGCTTGAAGCCATGGCTCTGGCACCAGTTGTCTGTTTCTATGAGGCCCTTTTGGAGGATGCTTGTGTCGGCTGGAGAGTTGATTATGGCGCCCAGTTTGCAGTCATCTGTGAACTTGGTCAGCCACAGTCCTTCCATGTTGGCCTGTACCACCGAGAAATATATACCAAACAAGAGAGGTCCCAGGACTGAGCCTTGTGGGACGCCACTTGTAACTGGTTTGGAGTCTGACATGGCTCCAGCAATTCTAACCATGTGGGTTCTGTCTTGAGCCAGTTTGCAACCCATCTAGTGACATAGGGGTTTATATTTAAGCTGGTGAGCTTATCTATAATGCCTGAGTGGGGTATTGTATCGAAGGCTTTTGCGAGGTCCAGGTAGGCTGTGTGGACCACCTTCCCCTCGTCAATGGCCTTGGTGACTGTTTCAAAGAAATCGACCAGGTTTAAGAGGCAGGATCTGCCCTTAACAAAGCCAAACTGGGTAGGATCCAGTGTCTGTAGGTCCCCAATATCTTTATTTATGAGGTCCATGATGATCCTTTCCATAGATTTGCAGACCAAGCTAGTCCGGCTTATGGGGCGATAGTTTCCAGGATCCGTTGAGGCACCACCTTTGTGGAGAGGGACCACTGTTGCTGTACGCCACTCTTTGGGTACATATCCTGTAGTAAGGCTAAGATTGAACAGTAGTTTTATGTTTGGGTTTAGCTCTTCTTGGAGTTCATGTAGGACGCAGCCCGGGACACCATCTGGTCCCATTGATGCTGTGTTTTTTGCTTTGGAGAGGGCGGCTCTTACCTGAGCATCTGAGATGTCAGGGGGGCAGCACTCTGTTGGGATAGATATTTGTCCTTTTGGTGGGGAGAGCGGGGAGAAGTTTGCACTGAACCTGTCAGCTAGGATGTTGGCAATGTCTGTGGGCTCGGTGTACTTTTTGTCATTTTGGACTAATTCTGAGCATATCTGGGAATTCCCACCAAGGTTCCTAACATAACTAAAGAAAGCCTTGTGATTATCCTTAGTGTCCTGTGCAATTTTTCTCTCGAAGCTGGCCTTAGACGATTTTATGAGTGCCCGTAGTTTTTGCTAATACTGATCAGAGATGCCTTCCCTTTTTGGGATTTTGCTCTATCATGTAGTAGCTTCCTCCTTCTATTGTATAGTTTGTTTATGGCTGGGGTCCACCAGACAGGACATCTGCCTTTGGAGGATTGGGTCTTGGTTTTATTTGGGATTGCATGATCCATGCATTCCTGAAGGTGTTCATAGAATGCGTTTATAAAGGATTCTGCGGTCTGGGCCGTATTTTCCACAGGCCCGGGGCTTTGAAGGATTTCACCTCGGTTTTGAGGCGTGTGAAATTTGCTTTAGAGAAGTTTTCACTGTGGTTTTCTGGGCAGGGGTGGGGTCGGGATGTGAATATCCAGTGAGATTAGTTTATGGTCTGATCTTACCAGTGAGGGATACACTTCTGGTCTGGAGCATAGTGTCCCCATGTTGGTGATGATCAGGTCCAGTATGTTTTCCCTCTTGTGGGAGTGGTAACAAGTTGTTCCATAGCATTTGAGTTTATAAATTCTAGGAACCTTTGGGCTAGGGTGTTGGAGCTAGAGTAATGCTCCCAGTCTATGTTTGAGTAGTTGAAGTCGCCCAATATAATGGTGTTTGGAGAGACCTTCATATTTTCCAGTATTCTCAGGAAGGCCAAGTGGGGTTCCTGTGTTTGGGAGGGTGGTCTGTAGCAGGCTATAAACTGGAAGGCAGTTTTACCCACAGTTAGTTGCACATGGATAGTCTCTGATGCTTCGTGCTGTGCCACCAACCTGGAGGTGTGGGTATCTTTGACGAATATTGATACTCCCCCTCCTTTTGTGGTTCGGTCCAAGTTTTGGGGCCGAAAAGCATGGTATGAGGTATAACCTGGTAGTGCTGGGGTGCTCTCGGGAGCCTTAGTGATTCACTCAAATGAAACTGATCTATCATATACTTTGAGTTGCAATAAACTGGTGATAAACACTGTGTCATTTAAACCTGCTGGGGAATTGGCATTGAGATAAATCTGCCACCATACCTCCTTTTCCTCTAAATATGTCTTCAAAGGGCCACCCCAATGCCCACTTTGGACCTGTTGTAAAACTGCAAATTTAAATGTATGGTGGGAACTATGAGAAAGACAAAGGCACCAAAGTTGTTTGACATACTTACATAAGACATCCAAGAAGAATTTATGAAGAATTTATTCACTTTCTTTGTTGATATTTTTTGAATGAAGAGGCTGAAAAATTACATTTAAGTTTCATGGAAACAGGTAGGAGGGTCCCTTCACTAATTTTCTTGTCTGACTTAAAAAAGTAGAAATTACTGTAGTTGAAGTTGAGGGGTACAGATTAAGAAATACCTGGGCAATCCCGTATTTTATAACTGCATCAATTTCCACTTTTTAGCGGCAAGTCAGATTATCAAAAAGCTAACTTCTGGTTCTGTGGACAAGCATATAGGTGTGGCTTTTCAAAGCTCTGAGTGCTGTCTTTGTTTAAAAGTGTATCTCCCTATTTATTTTGTCTTCTTTCTTTAAAAGTGTATCTCCCTAATTCTTTTGTCTATCTAGTGACTTTTTTCTGGCTGTTTATGGATTGCAGGAGTGTCTCTTAAGACCTTTAATGAAAGCAACTATAAACTTCAAGTAAACTTGAGATCTCTTTGATCAAAGGCTTCTACCATAATGGATGCAGCCATTATGGCACAGGAAGCTGAATTTCACACTGCAGGAGATAGTTTGGATGGACTTGTTAAAGAGGTTGGAGAATGCACTGATGCCTTGGAGATGACGGTGGAAGACCTTTCACTCTAGCTTGCAGAATTTGAGCAACAAATCACTTTCCAGATGGATTTTTTACAGTTGCTGTATTACATTGTTAACAACCATGAGGCTCAAGGGAAGCACAATGATAAATGCATACTGTGTCTGCTGGCCTACTGGAAGGAGTGAAGCAGAATATTATGAAGACATTATTTCTTCATGCATGGCTACGTATCACCTTAGGTTTGTTTTTGACTTCTAAACTTATTCTCAAGATGACACATTCTTCACTGATTCTACAAATAAGTTATGAATAATATGGACATCAGTCCATAATTGTTTCACAGATTAATGCATGACTAGGCATATTTTACATATGCAAATGTTACATACCTATACATGTCTCTCTTGTAACATTGCTTTAATCAATGGTTTAGTAAACACAGACTTGTGTGGGTTCAACTCTAAACAACAGAAATTACTCTATATGACTTAATATATCTTATTCTGTAATCAATGTTAGAAAAATATTTTACTTAATTGTCACATGCATTTCATGACATATACTGTATAAACCAGCTTTACTGTAGTCACCCTATAGTCCCCCTTTTTATATAACATTTGCAATATTGAGGAGATTAACTTTAATGTAACAGAAATGTATGGCCTCACATTCATATGTGGGTATGAAACATGTAAATATTTATGTGGGAACATGCAGTGAATGGGATATATAACAATTACATGACATTTAAGATTTTTTCTCTGTTTCCCCCCACCCCTCCTTTTTTTTGCTGAAAATTACATTTGGCCCATCATACTGCCAGCAGCATGACAAAAAGAATAGGAGGCTAGACAAGCCACAGTGGTTCAGACCATCATTCCTCCACAGGTGGCTGTAGCAGTCCAACCACAGGCACCACAAACACCAAGCACTTCTGGGTCATGACCTGGCAGTGTTGCTTTCATAACCCTTGCACCTTCTCTACTACCTGTGTCAGGTGGCTCTGCCCCAGGGTCTGGTGTAGTGGTAGCCACCAGAATCCTGCCAGAGGACATGGCAACTATGTCACCAAACAAGCATTGATAGGGCTGATGGAGGAGATCATAGGAGAGGGACCTCATTGCGTACATCAGCTGGATGGAAGTAATCCTGGAATGAACAAATTCCTCTGCTTCCGCCCTATTTTCAACACTGTCCTGAAAACACATTTCACAATTTTAATCACATCAAATCTTAGATTCAGATACCACATGCATGATCAGAAATGGCTTAAAAACATAAATATCCATAACTGTACTCAATATTTGAATAACTCTTGGCATTGAGCAGTATTATCCACCACCAGTCCTCAACTTAGTTAAAAAAAATAAAAAAAATAAATTGCGCATGTGCTTTTACTTTGTCATCGGTGTCATAAATAAGCTAGCAATGGTGTGCTTCAGTAAGCAGTTGTGACAGACTGAAAGTAATTTCACTGGCCTCTATTACTTGTACATAATTTATTGCCTTATTGTATCCCAAATATCAGGAGTCCATTGTAATGGATTCTATCTATTTCAGTATGTAAAGGAGTGTGGCAGTTATTCACATTATTCACTGATTCTACCATAATGGATGCAGCCCACAAGTGTGTTCCATTGAACTGTAAAAATTACAAACTTATTTGCAGAGCAGTATTTTTAAACTTTTTTATTAAATTTTAAAACAAAATGAAATCAAAATGTAACATTTAACAAAACATAACAATCAAAAAGCAATATACAAGGTTCATAAAAATTTATATTAAACAAAACCATTAATACTCTCCAATAAATCTCTAAGTTTTTGGCATGATATTTGCAGAGCAGTATTAATGTGTGCAGTGCATATGTTTTGCATGTATGGGTTGCAATTACATATGTGTCAATTACCCACAAATAAATATAAGACTTGCATGCAAAGATCTGGAGATGAACATTCATGCATGCATGGGGGACACTTCACTGGTTGATATCTGTCACTATCACCCAGCACAAAACTATTCAATACACCTCAATGTGAGACACACACCACACACACACACACACACACACACACACACACACACACACACACACACACACACACACACACACACACACACACATATTATATTATATATATCATTAACAACACAATTAATATGAATTATGTGATGTATGACTTATTGCTACTGTATGTTGTGAGTTTATGATCAGGATATTGATGTTGTCTGTCTTTCAGACCATATTGCCCATTCCCCAAACAAATTTTATGTGAACTACAAGTATGTGCTAACTGATACCTGTTATAAGACCTCTGTTGTAGCATCAGTGGTTAATGCACTATTTTATACAATATGGACTTAAATAAGCAGGTGTTCAAATTCAGTAATGTCTTTCTCGTATGACTGTGTCTAAAACAATGACAAAAAGGAGTGGCTTATTCAACTTCCAATTAGTGGTAACATTTACTCAGGGAGAGGGATAACCAAGTAATTTGCTCTCTGTTAGGGAGAACATATTCACTGTGATGCACTGCTCAGGCAGATCCTTCAAGTGTGTGCTGTCTGGCACTTCTAACACAACTTTTTCTGTGGTGTCAGTTGTTAATGCACTGTTCTATTCAATCTGGATTTAAATAGGCAGGTATTAAAATCTGATAATGCCAATGTTCTGAGTGTTAGTTAGGCCAATAGAAACAGGCAGGACAGAGTTACTCAACAAATGTGAAATTGGATAACTCAAACATATGTGAACACTGTGAATGCAGGGTTTTGATCCCTCTTAGCCCCTTCTGGGGAAGCCAAATTCATTCTAACACATGATAATGTCATCCCTTTAAATGTGTACTTTCTGACATCTCTCCTATAACCTCTTTTGTGGCATCAGCTGTTAATATACAGTTTATATAATATCTACTTTAATAGGCAAGTGTTTGAGTCTAACAATGTGTAACTCCTGAATGTGTAAAAGAATACTAACAGGCAAGTGTGTTTTTTTTTTAAGAGAAGTGATATGTACAATTTATCTTAGTGGAATCATTTACCAAAGGAAAGACTTGTGTCAGACACTAAAAACAATCACAAAGCCTTCTATATTTATATCAAGAACCTCCACAGCAATACCCAGATTTGCTCTGTGTTACTGCACAATGGTACCTCTTATACTGAGATAACAGATATTGCCAACATACTGGCTGACAGATTCAGTGCCAACTTTATCTCTCTCCGCGCCCTAAAGAACCAATCACAATATCAGAAGAATGCCAGGCACCCAGCATTACTGCAGCACAAGTTAAAGCTGCATTGTCCAAGGCCAAGAATACAACTTCCATGGGACCTGATAATATCCCTGGCTGTGTTCTACATGAACTACAAAGTGAACTGGCACCACATCTGTGTGCCCTATTCAGTCACAGCCTCACCTCAGGCTTTGTCCCTACCAAATGGTGCACTGCTACAGTCATTCGTCTCCATAAAGGGGGAGCAACTACAGACCCTGGGAATTATCACCCCATTAGCCTGATGAGTCTGATATGTAAAGCTATGGAGTGCATCATCATGGACCTGATTAACAAATATATAGGAAATCTCCAAACTCTAGATCCCATGCAGTTTGGCTTTGTGAAAGGGAGATCATGCCTGCTCAACTTAGTTGACTTCTTTGAGTCAGTCACCAGGGTTGTGGATGAAGGTAGTGCATTCAGCCTACCTTGATCTGGCCAAGGCCTTTGATACCATTCCTTACTCGGGAATTATTGATAAACTCATCAAACTTGGCATCGACCCCTATAACACTAGGTGGGTTGCAAACTGGCTCACAGATAGAACACACAGTGTGAAAGTAGTAGACTCCAAGTCAGACTGATGACCAGTCATGAGTGGAGTTCCACAGGGATCAGTCCTGGGTCCTCTTGTGTTCAGTATCTACTTCTCAGAAGTCCAGGCCAAAACAAAGGGACTCTGACTGACCAAGTTCGCAGATGACTGCAAGCAGGTAGCCATTATTAACTCCCCAAGTGATGCAGACATCCTACAGAAAGGCCTCACTGAGACCAATGACTGGTGTCGAAACCATGGCCTTAAGCTTAAAGCCAAAAAATGTGTCATCATCCCCTTTGGTAAAAACTCAGTTCACACTAATTACCACATCAATGGGAGCCTAATGAACACTGAAGGCATTATAAGAGATCTGGGGATGCAGGCCCATAGCAACCTCTCCTTTGACTACCACATTGCCACTATGGTCAGAAAGTCCTTCTATGTGGCACATCTCATTACCGAGGGTTTTGCATCCAGGAAGAAAGAGGTCATCGATTCTCTCTCTACTCTTCCCTCATTAGACCAGTCATTGAGCATAATGCCCCATTTGGCATGTACCTCACTAGACACCTGCAACAGCTGGGGAGGCCACAAATGTACCTCACAAAGAGGATCCTAGGCATTAAACATGTCCTACACGGACAGACTCAAAACATTCCAGCTATTCTCTGTCTCATACTGCCTACTTAGAGACGACCTTTGCTTGACTTACAAAGCCATTTCTGAGCCAGCTCTATTAGAAATCCCAATCCCTCCACACCACACACTCCAGAGACCTCAACCTCATTACCACAATCAACAGAACATGCTGGAGAGACAGATTCCTCACCCAGAGACTGCCCATGTTCTGGAATAGACTTCCCATACATGTCAAGCAGAGCACATCACTGTCCCTCTTCAGTAGAAATCTTGGTGAGTGGATGGGTAATAAAAAGTTCACCCTGGGGATCACTCCAGTGGCTCTAATTGATAGAGCCACTGGGAACTAACATTGGGCAGCATGATGCCAGGGAACTTCTATGGGCTAGGCTTGTAAAGGCTCCAGAGCCATTAGCCTAGTACAGCCTATGAACCAATGAGAGAAATCCTAAGTTTTGTACTGAGTTTTATGGTAGGCATTTTTTTCATTCTGACACAATGTTAAACTTATTCCTTCAAGTGTGTGTTTTATGACAATTGTAACATGATATCTCTTGTGGCATCAGCAAAAAATATAGAGTAACAAAGGACAAGGACTTTCATAGTCAGGTGTTCAATCTAGCAATATGTAACTACTGTATTTGTGTAACAGAATGCTGACTGGAAGGAATAGCTTAATCAACAGATGTGACATGGGTAGATCAACAGACAGGTAACAGTTGCATGGCTACATGTTTTAGGATCCTCATACACACTTTTGTGCAATACATATCCATTCAAATATACTGATCAAGTGACCAAAAACACAATGAAAAACCTAAAACCAGAAATAATAAAATCAGCAAGGAAGCCACCAACGAAACTGTAAATTATTTATTCAAAAAGAAACCTGAGCACTTTCATCTTTACATTTAAAAAAAGACTTCATCAGAGTGAATTCTGGTGAAACCTAATGTGTTAAATACACACAACCCACCAATGGGAGGGACAGGGATATAATTAATTATTCATAGGTTCATAGGTTCATAGGTTGGTACTAGGCTATTGGCTCTAGGGCCTATACAAGCCTAGTCATAACAATTCCCTGGATATTTCTTCCCACAATATTTACTTCTCTGGACCCCTGTCTAGCAGGGTGACTGACATGATCCCTGGGGTGAATTTCCTATCCCCCATCCAATCATCAAGGTTCCTTTTGAAGAGGGCCAAGGAGGCGCTCTGCTTGACATGTATGTGCAGTCTATTCCAGAGTATGGGGATTCTCTGGGTCAGAAACCTATCCCTCCAGCATGTTTTGCTCATTGCGATGATAAGGTTTAGATCCCTGGAGCATGTGGCTCTGAGGGATTGGGATTTCTTTAAGTGGAGCATGGCCAACAGCTCAGGGTTTGACATGGCCTTGTATGTTGAGCAGAGATCGCCTCTGAGTAGACGATATGCCACAGAGTATAGCTGGAGGTTTTTTAGACAGTCAGCATATGGCCTCTGATTCTTTTAGTGAGGTATTTCTGTGGCCTTTCCAGCTGTTGCAGATGTCTTGTGAGGTACATACCAAATGGGGCATTATACTCTATAATGGGTCTAATGAGGGATGAGTACAGTGGGACATTGACCTCCTTTTTTCTCGATGAAAAGCCCTTATTGATGAGGTGTGCCACATAGAAGGATTTCCTGACTGTTTTGGTGATGTGGTTATCGAAAGTGAGACTACTGTCGACCTGTGTCCCTAAGTCTCTCATCACACTTTCGATATTTAGTGTTCTGCCACCTATGTGGTAATTCATGGGTACATGTTTTTTTCCAAAGGGGATAACTATACATTTCTTGGCATTAAGCTTGAGCCCATGGCTCTGGCACCAGGCATCTGTTTCTGTAAGGCCCTTTTGTAGAATATCCACATAATTTGGGGATTCAATAATGGCTCGCAGTCATCTGTGAACTTTTTTAGCCAGAGTCCCTTAGTGTTGGCCTGTACTTCAGAGAAGTAGATGGCAAACAAGAGTGGTTCCAGGACTGAACCCTGAGGTACTCCACTTATCACTTGTCTGGAGCTGGATTTGGAGTCGGCTACTTTTACAGTCTGGGTTCTGTCAGTAAGCCAGTTGGCAACCCATCGAGTGACGTGGGGAGTTATGCCCAGCTTAGTAAGTTTATCTATGATTCCAGAGTGGGGGATGGTGTTGAAGGCCTTGGCGAGGTCCAGATAGGCTGTGTGGACTGCCTTACCCTCGTCCACAGCTCTGGAGACCGATTTGAAGAAGTCAATCAGATTCAGGAGACAAGATCGGCCCTTCACAAATCCAAACAGTGTGGGGTCCAGTATTTGAAGGTTGCCAATGTCTTTGTTTATAAGTTCCATGATAATGCATTCCATGTCCTTGCAGATCAGGCTTGTCAGACTAATGGGACGGTAGTTCCCGGGATCCAAGGTGGATCCCCCCTTGTGGAGTGGGATAACTGTAGATGTGCGCCACTCAGTGGGCACGAAGCCTGAGGTGAGGCTATGGTTAAACATGACACTTAGGTAAGTGCCAGTTCATTTTGTAGTTTATGTAGTACACAGCCTGGGATGTCATCTGGTCCCATGGATGCTGTATTCTTAGCTTTGGAGAGTGCAGTTTCTACCTGTATGGCTGTGATTACCAGAATTTGGCAATCTTTTGGTATTGAGATGGGCGCTTTAGGGGGTGGGAGGGGGGTGAAGTTGGCACTAAATCGACCTGCCAGGATATTGGCAATATCCTTGGGATCAGTATATTCAATGCTATTCTGTTGTAGCTTAGAGCAGATCTGAGCATTGCCATTTAGATTCTTGACATAACTATAGAATGCCTTGTGGTTGTCTTTGGAATCTTTGGCAATTTTATTTTCATAACTAGCTTTTGAGGATATTATGAGCAATCTCAGCTTCTTACTGAAGCTGGTGAGGGAGTTTTTTGCATCCTGGGATTTTCCTTTTTTCTGCAAAAGTTTCTTCCTTCTGTTGTATAGTTTGTTTATAACAGGGGACCACCAGATTGGCTTCCTTTTTTTAGAGAAGAGCATCTTGGTTCTATTTGGGATGGCACGATTCATGAATGATTAGTTAATCATGTTAAAATTAGATTAAATCACTGCATTCCAACACCACAGTAAAAACAGGAAAAAAGATATGCAAACCCAAACAGCAAGCAGGAAAGTTTATTAAGTTGCTAAACATTTTGCAGTATAAAATGTATAAAAAATATATATAAATTGTATATTTAATGTATACATGAATAAATATGAATAAAATGATTAAACTACAGCATCCTTCATATTTAAAACACTGGAAATGGAAACAGAGTCATGAGTAAGCTTGGAAATGCTGGTTGAAAATACTGCTGGTTCACAATGTTCAAAACTTATAGAACTAACAAGAACTTGACTGCTGTCGCTCTCCTACTTTGGGCACAATAGAAGAGTCTTTGAGGGTTCTGTTCAAGCAGCTTTATTATATACAAATACATCATGATGGAAGTTTACTGACTTTAACTTAAGTAACATATACAAACTAACTACTGCAATCATACATGCTCACTCTCTGGCTGCACTCTCAAAATGACACTGAGAATAGCACGTCTGGTATTTTATATGTGCAAGTTCAGTCATCGATATGCTCCTTAAAGACACAGCACATGCACTCTGATCGGGTCTATATTATATCAGCGAATGCAATGAATTGCGAATGCTATATAATTGACCCACAATCCCCACAAATCCAAAATGTCATACACACGGATCAGCAATTTTTTTCCCAAGGAAAGAAATCGCTGATCCGTAAAGAAAAAAAAAATCTAAATCAAAACACAAAACACACCCCCCCTACTTAAATATACCAACAACGAGATTGCACCACAGTGGAGGAAATGGCAATGTCCCAAAAATGACCCAGTGATTTTTTTTTTCCCTAGGAAAAAAGTTGTTCCATGTTTTCTGTATTTTGCCATTTTGTGTAATGACGTTCAACTAAACAGCATTTGCAATTCATTGCGTTCACTTAAATAATAGGAACCCCTCTGATCTACATCCTCCCTCTTTGAGAAATACATCATGCAATGTTATGAATCTGTTTGGCATGCAGATATCACAGCTAGTTCTTTGTCATGCATTTATACAAGACTAGGTACATACATACAGTTAAGTGCATGTTGCTGCATATTTCACACTGGTCCTGGATATTCAGCCATACTGTGTGACATAAAATTGGGAATTGGGTTTATCAATTGGCACTGTCTCTAGAGAATGTTTAACCTTGAAAGTATTTAGAACATCTTCAGGAATGGAATTAGAGGTTGAAACACACTCTGGGATGGGAACAACTTTTGGTATGCTCTGAGATCCATAGTCTGTATTACAGGAACAATGTTGCGATGATGATTCTTGTACAGGAAGATGTCTGCAATTTCTCCTGTACTCCACACTTTCGTATTCTACAAAATAGGATCTCGGTTCAGCACACGTACCTGTAACTTGACCAATCCAGTCGAAATCTTTGGACCGTTTGTATTCTCGCTGTCTCTCCTTCCCTCAATGGATGAAGAAATCTGCTTGATTTATCATAACTGGACTTTGGGATAGAAAGCTTCTTGAATAATTGAGCCTTGATGGTTCTGTTGTTCTTAGCTGTAGGCCTCAATAAACTGGAACTAATAGGTAGCATTGTTCTGGTTCCACTGGATAGAAGTCTTTGAGCAGGTGAGCCAAGAATATTGTCATGGGGTACGTTTCTGAGATTAAGTAAACTCAAAAAGGCATCAATATTGTCATGCTTTGACCTTTCAAGTAATTGCTTTGCACTCTGCACTGCACGTTCAGCTAGCCCATTTGACTGTGGATATTCAGGACTGCAAGTAACATGTACAAAGTCCCATTCTCTTGCAAATTTCTCAAACAACTGAGTAGTAAATTCACTACCATAAATTACTGTGTGGACTACCATGGACTGAGAAATGACATTTCAACTTAGTAATAACAGTAGTGGGCATTAGATTAGGTAGCTAGTCAATCTCAAACCAATTTGAATGAGTCTACCAATACTACGTAGTGTTGATTGTCCCACTCAAAGATATCAGTGGCTACTGTTGACCAAGGTAGTTCAGGAACTTGACTTAGCCGAAGTGGTTCTCTTTGCAAACGTGGTCTAGTACTATTCCATACTGAACAAGAAAAAAGTACTTTATCAATGTTGTTCAGTAATGAAGGCCAAAATAATAATTCTCTCACTCTTCTCTTAATGGATGCAAAGCCTGGGTGACCACGATGCAAAATCTGGATATATTCCTGTTGTAAGGAAGCAGGAACAACAATTTTAGGACCTTTGAAAATAATGCCAACTTCTATCAGCATTTCATCTCTGTAAGGAAAATAGGTTTGCACTTTGGGTGGTAAACTAGATTGCTATGACAGCCATCCAACATTAATGTAGTGATTGAGCTTTTGAAAAATTGGACCAGTCATTGCCTGATTTCTTAACTCATCAAACCTAGAGGTAGAAAAATTACACACTGCCATCACATCAAAGTCAAAATTCTCTGCATCAATCTGTCCCATCATATTTCTGGGTGATCTAGATAAGGTATCAGCCAGATAGAGTAGTTTGCCTTTCGTATGGACCACTTTGAAGTTATACTTTTGCAATTTGAGTATCATTCTTTGTAATCTTGCTGGAGCTGAATGCATAGGCTTCTTTAGAATAGTGACTAGAGGATGGTGGTCAGCTTCAGTCTGAATAGCTTGACCATAAATATAATCGCGAAACTTGGAACATGCAAATACTATTGCCAGAAGTATTCTAGATGCATAGGCTACTGCCCTCTTGAAATATAACTGTACCAAGACCAAATTTTGAAGCATCACAGAAAGAGTGATTGGTTTATTTCTTCTTCTTCTTCTTCTTTCAGCTGTTCCTGTTAGGGGTCGCCACAGTGGATCATCTGTTTCCATTTCTTCCTGTCCTCTGCATCTTGCTCTGTCACACCAACTGCCTGCATATCCTCTCACCATATCCATAAACCTTATTTTAGGCCTTCCTCTTTTCCTCTTACCTGGCAGCTCCTTCCTTAGCATTCTTTTCCCAATATACCCAGCATCCCTCCTCAGTACATGTCCAAACCAACGCAAACTCACCTCTCTTGCTTTGTCTCCAAACTGTCCAACTTGAGCTGACCCTCTAATATACTGATTCCTAATCCTGTCCATCCTAGTCACACCCAGTGCAAATCTTAACATCTTTAACTCTGCCACATCCAGCTCTGACTCCTGCCTTTTTGTCAATGCCACCGTCCCCAACCCATATAACATAGCTGGTCTCACTACCCTCTTGTAGACCTTCCCTTTCACTCTTACTGTTACCCGTCTGTCACAAATCACTCCTGACACTCTTCTCCACCCATTCCGCCCTGCCTGTACTCTCTTCTTCACCTCTCTTCCAAACTCACCATTACTCTGAACTATTGATCCCAAGTACTTAAACTCATCCACCTTTACCAACTCTACTCCCTGCATCCTCACCATTCCTCTACCATCTCTGTCATTTACACACATATATTCTGTCTTAGCCCTGCTGACCTTCATTCCTCTCCTCTCTAGGGCATATCTCCACCTCTCCAGGGTCTCCTCAACCTGGTCCCTACTCTCACTACAGATCACAATGTTATCTGCAAACATCATAGTCCACGGGGCCTCCTGTCTGATCTCATCTGTCAACCTGTCCATCACCACTGCAAATAAGAAAGGGCTCAGAGCCGATCCTTCATGTAATCCCACCTCCACCTTAAACGTATCTGTCACTCCCACCGCAGTCCTCACCACTGTCACACTACCCTCATACATATCCTGTACCACTCTTACATACTTCTTTGCCACTCCCGACTTCCTCATACAATACCAAAACTCCTCTCTAGGCACCCTGTCATATGCTTTCTCTAAGTCCACAAAGACACAAAGCAACTCCTTCTGACCTTCTCTGTATTTCTCCAACAACACTCTCAGAGCAAACATTGCATCTGTAGTGCTCTTTCCTGGCATGAAACCATACTGTTGATCACTAATCATCACCTCCCTTCTTAACTTAGCTTCCACTACTCTTTCCCTTAACTTCAAGCTGTGACTGATCAATTTTATCCCTCTGTAGTTACTGCAGCTCTGCACATCACCCTTATTCTTAAAGATAGGTACCAAAACACTTTTTCTCCATTCCTCAGGCATCCTGTGACATTCCAAAATTTCATTAAACAATCTGGTTAAAAATTCCACTGCCATTTCTCCTAAGCACCTCCATGCTTCCACTGGTATGTCATCTGGGCCAACAGCCTTTCCATTCTTCATCCTCTTCATAGCTGTCCTTACTTCCTCCTTGCTAATCTGTTTCACTTCCTGATGCACTATCCCCACATCATCCAACCTTCTCTCTCTCTCTCATTCTCTTCATTCATCAGCCCCTCAAAGTACTCTTTCCATCTACTCAACACACTCTCCTCGCTTGTGAGTACATTTCCCCTCACTATCCTTTATCACCCTTACCTGCTGCATATCTTTCCCAGCTCTGTTCCTCTGTCTAGCCAATCAGTACAGGTCCTTTTCTCTCTCTTTAGTGTCCAATCTCTCATACAACTCTCCATATGCCTTATTATTTATTTATGGTTTATTATAGTATCTTAATGTAGGTAGGGTGGCAATTCACTGTTTAAGTTCTTCAAATGCCTTCTGGTACTGTTCTAACTATGACCATGCAACATTTTTACATGTCAGCTCTCTTAAAGATACTGTCACTGAGGTCTGGTATAAACTTACCTAAACAGTTGACCATGCCTAGAAAATGTTGTAGAGCTTGAATATTGTCTGGTGCCGACATCTCAAGAAGAGCTGCTTGCTTGGTTGTGTCTGGTCTCAAGCCAGTACTGGTAAATAAGTGACCTACATATGTAACTTCTGGTAGTCTGAATTTACACTTCAAATGATTGAGCTTCAAGTTTACTTCACACTTTTTGTCTAGAACTCTCTTTAGGTTTCTGTCATGCTCTGCTTCACCATTGCCTCCGACCAATAAATCATCTACAATTAAGGCACAAGGATAACCCCAAAAAATGTGATCCACTGCACGCTGGAAGACTTCACTTGCAGAATTTATTCCAAATGGCATCCTTAGGAATCTGTATATGCCAAATGAGGTACCAAAAGTGGTTATTAATGAGGATTTGTGATCAAGCATCACCTGCCAAAATGAATTTTTTGCATCCAAGACAGAAAAAACAGTGGCGTTCGGTATTAGGGCTACAATCTCTTCGACTGTGTGCATTGGATGATATGGTCTCTTCAATACTTTGCTCAAATATCTTAGATCAATACATATTCTGATTTTGTCTGAGCCTTTCTTGTGAAATGCTACCATAGATGACACCATTCAGCTGGTTCTGTAACTGGACAAATTACACCTTGCTGCACCATTTTATCCAAATGGGCTTTAACTTTATCCTGCATAGCTACTGGAACTCTTCTTGCTGGTCCAACTACTGGAATGACCTCTGGGTCTAACTTCATGGAATACACAACTGGAAGCTTGCCAAACCTTTCATCGAAAACATCAGCATACTCCGAGAAAATGGCTTCGGAAAAATTGGAACTAAGATATGTATTTATGTGATGATCTTTTTGGTAAAAGAAATCAGATTCATTCTCATACTATCTTTGAGACCCAATAAAGACTGTACTGGTTGTCAGACTACATAGAGTAACAAGTTGTAACAGTTCTTGGCCTAATAACATGAAAGCATCACTGAGCCTTTGGTTTGAATTTCTTTACCTTCATAAGCAACAAGTTTCACACTGCTGGCCACATTAAGTTGTTCATTAGTTCTCACTTTATTAAATGTGGCTGCTGATATAATATTACATTTTGAACCAGTGTCCACTTTAAGCTCTGTGGATTTACTGTTGATCTGGACTGTATAAAACACTTCGCTCTTTGCCAATAAATTCACTGCATCAACTCTATCACCAATTACTGATACACCATCTACATAAAAAGTTGACTGCTGCAGCTTTACTTGATCAACTTGCTTTTTTGTATGACCTTTCTTTACAACTGTGTGAGGTTTACTTGATTTGCAAAACTTTTGTAAATGGTTCCATTATTTACACTTCTGACATTGCTGACCAAATGCTAAGCATTTCTTTCATTTAGACTCTCATGATTTACACCACAATTGTGACAGTTAATAATAAAGCTAGACTTGGGTTTTGCTGATTCATGCTTATACTGCACTGAGGAACATGCTCCTCTAACTGAACTAGTCTTAGAACTTGCTGGAAAGCTACAGGGTGCCATGTGCTTAGGCCTACTTCTGTTTGCCACATGTTGTATGCTATCTACATTTGCTCTGGAGCCTGCTGAAACCATGCTCTTGTCACTTGCAAGCATACTTGTGCGTTTCTCTGTCACTTCATGGATTTGACAAATCTCAATGGCTTTACACAACATTAAATCACAGTCACAAAGCAAAATCTTTCTCACAGCAGCACTATTAATACTACACATGAGCCTGTCCTTTATTAACTCATTTTTAAGTCACCAAACTGACACATTTTGAGTTTGTTTCTCAGGTCTGTTATATAAGCTGCAAAGGTTTCCCCTGGTTTCTAATCTGTCGTGTAAAATAATGTCTCTCTAATGTAATATTTGTCTGGGGGGTACACATTTCTCTGAACTTGCACTTCAAACACTCTGTGGTCTTCCCTGGAATCAGCCTGTACAACAATATGATGCTTTTCATTTCTCCCTCATATACTGATGGTGCATACACAAATGAATGCTCTCTTTCTATGGCCTCTGACACAGCTAAGTTTAGCAAAATGAATGCCCTAGTGCATGCATCTTTATCTGGATAAGCTGCTTGTATACGCTTGCTCAAATATTTTCCAATTCTCTGCAATATTCTGATCAAATATAAGTGGTAAGGGCTTTCGAAATTCATCTACCATATTAACACATTCCAGTGAAGGGTTTTGCAAATAAGCATGAACACGTCTTTAATGTGGAGCATCACAGTTCCGCATTAAACAGAAGTATCTCTGTGTTTATTTTTATAAATAAACACAGAGCTACTTCTGTTTAATGCGAAACATTGCAGTTCCACATTAAACAGAAGTAGCTCTGTTTTGCGATGTTTTGATTGGCCCGTATACCAGTATACAGGCCAATCAAAAATCGCTAAACACAGAGCTACTTCAGTTTAATAGAGAACATCGCAGTTCTGCATTAAACAGAAGTAACTCTGTTTTGCGATGTTTTGATTGGCCTGTATACCGGTATATGGGCCAATCAAAAATGGCTAAACACAGAGCTACTTCTGTTTAATGCGGAACATCACAGTTCCGCATTAAGCAGAAGTAGCTCTGTTTTGCGATGTTTTGATTGGCCCGTATACCGGCATACGGGCCAATCAAAAATCGCTAACCACGGAGCTTCTTGTGTTTAATGCGGAACTTCCGATTTTTGATTGGCCTGTATGCTGGTATACGGGCCAATCAAAAAAAAAAAAACATACTCATTTTACTTTTCTGATAATTGTTTTGTCAAATATCTTAATTTTAAACTTTCCCCTTTTGTTAATAAACCTTTTGTGTCTCCTGCTTCTTTAATAATGCAGTTTGTGCCCTTGTAATGCTTCGTTTTATGTTTTTATAAAATAAGCAGTTTGTGTGAATTCTCAGTACTTTTTATTCTTTTCTGGCTCTTTTTTTTTTTTTTTGCTCGTTTCTCTTAATTTACCTTCACTGTCATCTCTGCACCTCATGGCTCCAAATATTATTCTCTGCGATCCCACTTGCAACACAATGTCGGTCTCCTACTTTGGACACAATAGAAGAGTTTTCTTGGGTTCTGTTCAAGCAGCTTTATTATATACAAACACATCATGATAGAAGTTTACTGACTTTAACTTAAGTAACTTACATATATACACATTAACTACTGCAACCATACATGCTCAATGTATGGTTGCACTCTCAAAATGGCACTGGGAATAGCACATGTCTGGTATTTATATGTGCATGTTCAGTCCTTGATATGCTTCTTAAAGACTCAGCACATACACTCTGATCTACAACTACTTACAGGGTTGCCTTTTTATAGCTTATTGGTAATCTGCGGTGGTGGTGCTGTGGTAGCGTTTTCGCCTCACAGTAAGACGCTGACCGGTTCGACCCTCAGCTAGAGCGTCTTCTGCATGGAGACATGTGTGAATGGGCGTACCTTCATTGAAGGTTGTGCATTAGGGCTGGCAACTCAGCAGGTAAAAATCAACTGCCAATCATTAGCAGACCGGAGTTCCGCTGTGGCGACCCCTAACCGGGAAAAGCCAAAAGACACAACAACAACAACAACATTAGTAATGGATTGCAGCTGTGAGTGATTACTGTTTTGGAGTGGAAAATCACAAAAGCACTGCAGTCTGCCCTACATTCACTGGGTGCCACCTTTAATCTGCACAGTTGTTACATGTAAGCTTAGAAATGTAAGTCAGCAGCAGATTACTTTCAGAGGCATACGGGAGTCATTTTAAGTTGTGTATGTCATAGCATCTTTTTCAGCCTTTCAAAGACATGCCTCTGTAGTTCCCATTACGTGATGTTTTGTCTGAGTGCAGCAGTGTGTAAACAGGACAACTGCAACCTACCTGTTGTTCCACTTCACATTGTAGACCGTATCACTTATAGCAGTTGACATGGGGGAGCAGCTATTGATTTTATGTCTGTATGAGGTATGATACGGTAATACGCTGCAACTATGTTAGGTATATATGTATGTATGACACAGTTTTTCACATGTCTAACTGTGTGTTAACTGTGTACTATAGTCCTGTAAGTATTCTGCTATTTGAACTGCCATTGTCCCTACATTTTGATAACAGACATACATAAAGACCTACATATACAGTGACCTAGATACCGGCACTGGAGTTGTGATTACAAACTGAAATATTATTCATATATGTTCACTTTACACTCTAAAAGCAATGGATAGGTATGTTACTTGACTATGGTCCCTCTGCACATTGATAACCTACTGTAAAACATGACACCCAATAGCAGGTGTCAAAGTGTAACAATCCAAATTTGTATGTCTCCATATCAATTGTGTGCACTATGTCTTACAGCACTGTAGTGAAACATGAGCAAAACACCAATACAAGTGTAAAACTTGCATTTGCATTAAACTCACCAGACACATGCAGTACCTCTAAATAACACAGTCCTTTCTCATCCATATAACTTAGAGATTAGAAACTATGGGTATATATTATATGCTCAAAGAGACTTTTCTTTGAGCATATAATCATCAAGAGCGAACACTCTAAAGCATGAACAGCCAGGTCCGCAAATTTTTTCCTCAGGAAAAAATTCACGGGGCCTTACACAAAAATCACAAACTTCAAAATCCTAATCAAATGGGGGACTTTGCCCCCACACCCCCTGATGTGGGAGGCTATGCCCCCACACCCCCTAACTAAATATACCAACTCGTTCTATGTTGGGGAAAAGGGCATTTCCTGATAACAGGCAAATAAATTTTTTCCCAAGGAAAAAATTCACGGACATGGCCGTTTGCGGTTTAGAGCGTTCGCGCTTTAGGTGTAGATGATTATATGTTCGAAGAAAAGTCTCTTCAAGCATATAATATAGACCTGCAACTATACCATGAAACATGTGGATAGATTAAAACCCAGGTCAGTGTAATATGTTTGGTTCAGGATGAGGTCATGGATGGATGGATGGACTCCAGCACATTGTTTGAACATGCACTTGTGTGATTAATACATGTGCAAAAGTATCATATAGCTGATGACATCAACTGACTGTATATGGGGACAAATATGTGCCACCAAGCAGTAGTTAAATGCTTTATGTATTGTTGTGAAACAGCTCTCTTACACACACACACACACACACACACACACACACTTGACTGTAACAAGAATAGAACTCCTACCTACGTGCTACAGAACACAGCAAAGTTCGCAAGCACAGCAGCTCAAGTCCAGTTTATAGTGTGTCCAATAACACTTTATAGGTAATGATATCAGCAGTGTCATTTAAAGAGAGGACAAGGATAAACTATGCTGTTTTAAATTGCACTAGGTAACTCTAAACAACAACCCTCTCTTATACACACAGATGACTGCAGTAGGATTAGAACTCCTACCTAAGTGCAGAGACTTCAGAACACAGCAAAATATGCAAGCACTACAGCTCAAGTCTAGCTTGGAGTGTGTCCAATTACACTTTATAGATGATGACATCAGCGGTGTCTCTTAAGGAGAGGACAAGGGTAAACCATGTTGTTGTAAAACACGCTAGATAATTCTATGTAGCAGTTCATTCTCCCACAAACACACACATACACAAACACACACACACAGACACACATTTCACTTCAGTCGAATTAGAACTCCTACCTAAATGCATGGACTACAGTACACAGTACTTACCACAAGTGCCATGGCCCAAACTGGATTTCTCCAGAACTGTAGATGAAATTATAGTAGATGAGTTTATCAGGCCAACTTGTGCAAGTATCAAAATAGTGGGAAAACATGACCTTGGTGAAATAATGTGGGATACCAGGCATACTCTTCTGACTATACACACACACACACACACACACACACACACACACACACACACACACACACACACACACACACACACACACTTCATTTACCACAGTGGGAATAGAACTCCTACCTATATAAGTACATGGACTGCAGTACTTAATGCAAAAGCCATGGCACAAGTCAAATTTCTGTAGGAATGCAGGTGAACATATAGTAGGTGACATCATCAGGCCATGTGGGGAAAATAGGCTGGGAGGTCTGTGTGAAGTAGATGTGTCAGCTTGTGCAAGTATTAAAATAGTGAAAAATCATGGCCTTGATGAAGTAACTGTAGGATACCAGGTGTACTCCGTTGACTACACAGTTTACTGCAGTTCATAGGTTCATAGGTTGGTACTAGGCTATTGGCCCTAGGGCCTATACAAGCCTAGCGATAACAATTCCCTGGCTATTTCTTCCCACACTATTTACTTCCCTGGACCCCTGTCTAGCAGGGTGACTGACGTGATCCCTGGGGTGAATTTCCTTTCTCCCATCCAGTTGTCAAGGTTCCTTTTGAAGAGGGCCAAGGAGGCACTCTGCTTGACATGTATGGGCAGTCTATTCCAGAGTCTGGGGAGTCTCTGGGTCATGAACCTATCCCTCCAGCATGTTTTGTTTATTGTGATGACAAGGTTTAGATCCCTGGAGCATGTGGCTCTGAGGGATTGCCTCTAAGTAGACGATATGCAACAGAACATAGCTGGAGTTTTTTTAAGGCGGTCAGCATAGGGCATCTGCTTTAAGCCTGTGATTCTTTTAGTGAGGTATTTTTGTGGCCTTTCCAGTTGTTGCAGATGTCTTGAGTGGTACATACCAAATGGGGCATTGTATTCTATAATGGGTCTAATGACAGATGAGTACAGTGGGACAATGACCTCTTTTTTTCTGGATGAAAAGCCCTTAGTGATGAGGTGTGCCACATAGAAGGATTTCCTGACTGTTGTGGTGATGTGGTTATTTAAGGTGAGACCACTGTCCACCTATGTCCCTAAGTCTGTTATGACACTTTCGGTGTTTAGTGTACTGCCACCTATGTGGTAATTCACAGGTACATGTTTTTTCCCAAAGGGTATTACTATGCATTTCTTGGCATTGAGCTTGAGCCCATGGCTCTGGCACCAAACATCTGTTTCTGTAAGGCCCTTTTGTAGAGTATCCACATCATTTGGGGATTCAATAATGGCTCCCAGTTTGCAGTCATCTGCAAACTTTTTAGCCAGAGTCCCTTAGTGTTGGCCTGTACTTCAGAGAAGTATATGCCAAACAAGAGTGGTCCCAGGACTGAACCCTGAGGTACTCCACTTGTCACTTGTCTGGAGCTGGATTTGGAGTCAGCTACTTTTACAGTGTGGGTTCTGTCAGTAAGCCAGTTGGCAACCCATCGAGTGACGTAGGGATTAATGCCCAGCTTAGTCAGTTTATCTATGATTCCAGAGTGAGGGATGGTGTCATAGACCTTGGCGAGGTCCAGATAGGCTGTGTGGACTGCCTTACCCTCATCCACAGCTCTGGAGACTGATTCAAAGATGTCAATCAGGTTCAGGAGACAAGATCGGCTGTTCATGAACCCAAACTGGGTGGGGTCCAGTGTTTGAAGGTTGTCAAGATCTTTGTTTATAAGTTCCATGATAATACGTTCCATGACCTTGCAGATGAGGCTCATCAGACTAATGGGGTGGTAGTTCCTGGGATCCAAGGTGGATCCCCCCTTGTGGAGTGGGATAACTGTGGCTGTGTGCCACTCAGTGGGCACGAAGCCTGAGGTGAGGGTATGATTAAACATGACACTTAGGTGAGGTGCCAGTTCATTTTGTAGTTCATGTAGTACACAGCCCAGGATGTTATCTGGTCCCATGGATGCTGTGTTCTTAGCTTTGGAGAGTGCGTTTTTTACCTTTGTGGCCAGAATGGTGGGAATAGAACCCCTTCCTATCTAAGAGCATGGATTAAAGAATACAGTATTTAACACAGGTGCCACAGCACAAGTTGGATTTCTACAGGAGTGCAGGTGAACTTATAGTAGGTGACATCATCAGGCCATGTGGGGGACAACAGGTTGGGAGGTTTGCATGAATTGGATGTGTCAGCTTGTGCAAGTATGAAAATAATGGGAAACCATGGCCTTGGTGAAGCAACTATAGGATACCAGGTGTAGTCTGAAAACTAGACGCACACACATACAGATGACCACAGTGGGAGTAGAACTCCTTATTTAAGTGAACAGACTACAGAACACAGTACTTAATGAAAGCACCACAACACAAATATGATTTATACTAGACCTCATGTGTACCTATAGTATATGACATCAGCAGCCCATATAGTGAACAACAGTTTGTAGGTTCTGCTTATGCACATGGCCTCATAGCATTATATGAGGCTATTAAACTAATAACAATATTATGTTAATAACTATATTAGTGTAGCAACAGCAGTACCCTTACTGACCATACTTTGATGTTTAGTGTTAGCAGAGCATGGTTGTTAGCACCAACTAGTGGATCTGTCTATGTGGGAGCAGACTACAGTAAATATTACAGTTGATAGCGTGATTGATATGTTTGGAAAAAGGAATGAGTCCCCAGTGTTGTACTGATTTGTATTTGGGGGAGTTGGAAGGTGGGCAACATACTGATGTATTGCAAATAGATGAGACATGCTTATATCTAGGCCGTATTGTGCAATGTTTCCAGTGTAATATGCAATATATATCAACAATGAAGCATCATATATACATGTCCCATAGTGCAGCACACAGTGGGTTTGTGTGATGGTGAACAAAGTGTACATGCATGCGAATTACACCTCTTTGCTTGTAGGTAAGCAGTGCGCAAATGTGAGCCACAGTGCATACGTCTACCAGCTGAGTCTGTATTCTAGGCCTGGGTTTTGCAGTGACCAAGGGCAATAACTGTATATCCGTTTTTCTATTTTTGGCAGTCTGCTTCCTAGGTTGTTTTGTTTATCCAGTTTTAGGGATGTGGCACTCCATGAAAAACAGATGAGCAGAGCCAAACATGACACCTTTGTTTTCTGCTACAAACAAGGCAATGGTCTTGCTCTTATCAGAAAACAACATGTGTCATGTTTGGCCATGTTCAGACAATTTACCCCAGGACTGACATGTAATAGTAATGGACAGGGACATCTCCTACATTCCTTATCCCATAAGTAAAGACAAAAAAGAGAAAATAAGTGAAATGTGTAAAAGCTAGGTATGTTAAGCACAGTAGAAAATGAAAGTGCACATTACAAATGTCTACATAGTGTGGGATTTGAACCTTCACATCAATGGATCTTCAGAACACAGGATGGATGCCTTATTCCTCATTGACTATGCAATGTACACTGCTATCACAGATGAGTTACTGGTATTAGTCAAACAAGGGAACTCCATGTTTCTGTGTAGGGGGAGGCAAACCTCAGTTACAGTTATGTGTCGAAGAAGCTTAGTCTTTCATTAGTTTGGTGATCACAGCTGATGTCCTGGCATGGCACAATGAAATATATGTTATTCTCTCCATGTTACTTGTTACTGTCTTTGTTCTGCGTCCTGTCTGTAGTTTGATTTTAGGGCTGTTTTTGGTCAGAGACTGCAATGTGTATCATTACTTTACAGCTATTGTGTGTAATACTTTACCATTGCAGAGGTATTGTGCTACACTGGGGGCATGCAATGTTCCTCATTACCTTTGAGAGGGCTGACTGCGTGAATCTGTAATGTATGAGGCATACTACTTAGTAATAGTAATATGTAACTGAACACATTTTCTCTGTTGTGACATGTTACTGTTATTTCTGTGGACATTCAGCAATATTTACCTGATTAGTGTAGCAAGGTAAACAAATCAATAATATGCCATAATTTCATTAAACAATCAACCCAGGTTCATAGCATACCTTTCAACCTCTTAGAGCATGGAATGTGGACAAAGCCATAAATAAAAGTGGGACAATAGCAGTAAAATAGGGACACTTGTTAAATATTGCTCTTACAAACTAAAATAGTTGATAGAAAAACAGGTTTTGCATTATCATGAACTTTCTGAAGAATATGAAGTCTGAAACTCAGGTGGCTGTCATTATTTTCTGACTTCTATCTTTAATGATTGGCCAGTAATCTTCCATAACACCACACATCTTTATGAAAAACAGACCACAAATTTAAGGCCAGATTCTGGACTTTGTGCTACAATCAAAGTTAAGTTAAAGTTAAAGTAAACTTTATTATTATTCAGAATCACACAAGTGCAAAAACTGAACAAAATTCTGTAGCTCTGGCCTCAAGTGTGCAGATATCACATAGACATAATACATCAAGACATTAGTGGGAATTCAGTAAAGCTTACAGAAATTTGTTTTGGTGCACGCATTGCCACACGATGCATACATGAGCACGACCAATTTTAGTTTCAGTAAGTGTCACTAAGTGGTGGGCAAGCACATGCAAAAAGAGACATTTCCATGGAATGCAAATTACCTCATAAACAGTTGAATCTTATGTAAATGACCCAGGTGGAGTGATCCAACAAGCAGAAAGGCATCCGTGTAGACTCTGTATCATAGTCCATAGTGTACATGGAATTTTTATGCATACAGGAGTCTACATGGACAGAAGGGGATGCAAAAGTCCACAAATATGGACATACCTCCCCAGAAAATGTTAAATCACAGACACATATGTGCAAAAGGTACATTGTGGATGTTTGAAAAAGGAAGGGAATATGTAAAATAAATTTTTTAAATAATTTTGGCATGTTTGCGCTTTGCACTGCAGTGCGCGAACATGCTTAACAGAAAAAAAAAATTTCTAATATGGTTTTCACAAATATACTATAGGACATTGCTTCGGGTCCATACAATAGTGCATGCGTGCTGTCACCAAAATCACATGGCTATGAACCATATACTATCTAGGTTGTCAGCCCAGATATGTATGCAAATGAGGTGGATTTCCTGCATTGCTAAAAGGAGCAACTGTGTCCGCATATCCCCTTTGTGTCGGCTCCTACATGATGTTGATATTCCCAGAGGATGTGGATGATAAGAGGGGGGTGTGTCTTATTATTTTTAGGATTTTTTTGTTCTTAGCCACGCCTGTTTACACAGTGCCCTGCATATCTGAGCAAATTTGCACGGACAGATTACCCACGTGACAGTGATGATGTAGACAGCAATCAATTAAAACTGGATATCTTCAATAAATATTTTTGACTTTTGCATAAGCTATGCTGCCTGCTGCGACACAGCATGGTGCAGTGCACACTAAAGTACGACCTTTAAATAATGTTAATTATATCTTGGTCAGGTGAACTGCATCATAATTAGCCAATCCCACATGGTGGACCTAAAGCAGACCTGTGTAAAATATGCATATACCCTACATTCTGATTTTCCCTCAATATTCTGTACCATTGGAGTAGAGACTTGTGAATTTTAACTGTGATAAAGCTAGAGGCTGCTGCAGGTCTGCAAAATGTATATGTGCCGGATGCTGAAGTCAATGCTGCTGGTGCTGCTGGCAATAGGCCTAGGCCAAGAAGGAAAAGAGTATTAAGGCCCAGGGTAACATTCCAGGAGCTACATGAGGTGGAGATTGTAGAGTACTACAGGGTGGGCAGGGACATATTACAAGAACACAATGAGCTCTGCCACCCTCAACTCAGAGCCAGAGGTAACAAAGGGAAGCCCATCCCAGTGGATATAAAGGTATGTGTAGCCCTTAGGATTCTAGCTACAGGTACTTTTCAAAGACCAACTGGGGACATGATGGGGGTGTCACAGGCATCTGCATCCAGGATATTCCACCAATTCCTGGATGCTATGCTTTCACATGCCAGTGAGCGCATATCTTTTCCCCTTACTCCTGAGGTGAGGGCCAGCAATATGCAACATTTCTACTATGTAGCACACCTCCCTAAAGTACTGGGTGCCATAGATTGCACACAAGCACACATCAAGGCACCACCTGTTGAGCAGGGTACAATCTACATTAACTGCAAGGGGTACCACTCCATCAACTGCCAGGTCATGTGCAATGCCCAGGGGATTATATTGAATGTGTGCACTGGCAACCATGACAGGTATCACAATGTCTGTTGGGGGGACATTGCACAGGGCCATTTACTGGGGTATGCTGGCTATGGCCTGGAACCATGGATGATGACACCCATCAAAAATGCACACACACCCATGGAAGACTAACATAATAAGGCACCTGTACAAACTAGGAACATCACAGAGCATGTGTTCAGGCTTCTGAATCACAGTTCCAGTGCCGCAATATATCTGGTGGAGCCTTGCAGAATAGTCCAGCCACACATGCACAGATATTCACAGTATGCACTTTGCCACACAATCTGATCCTGTGGAAGCAGCTGCAGCAGGATCAATGAAGGGAAGGGATACACAGTCCCACCAATGCCTATGTCAGCACAGCCACAGTCACAGTCACAGGAGGACTTGCAGAAAGAACCCCTGCTGTTGTCCCTGTAGGCAGACGTAGGCATGCCCAGTACACCCTGGCTTTGGCTAAGAGACAACGAATAGCACATTGACTGACAACCTATGGACCTAGGGACAAACACCTTACTCCTACTCAGATACAATTATTAAAATTGATGCCAACATTTTCAGGATTTTTTGGCTTCAGGATTATGAATTGAATTTCGGGATTGTGATATTTCAGGATTCTGAATGAATATATATATATACACACAGTGCAGACTGGAAAAGAAGTTGTTGACTGCAACTGAGCTGAAAATATAAATATCTTGATTTTTTTGATTATTTTTACAGATCACTGTTTTTAAAATTTAATATATATATATATAGCACTTTGTCTATTCTGTATCTTTACAAATCCTTATCTGTTTAAAAACTTTCATTTGTGTCTCTAGTGCTTGCTGGCTGTAGGCTATTTTGTCCCACCCTCCCTCCCTGTTGATGTCTTGCTCTTATACTTGGTGGCTTTGCAGTTGCCCGCCCCTACTGTGACACTCCTCCCAGTCTAGTGTCATTAGCTCATTCTGCCTAATACAGAGAGAACATTTGATAAGGCCTTCTGTTCCTCCTTTTTCCCTTTCAAAAAGTAAAACAAAACTTTTTTTTTTTTTTCTTTCGCCTGAACCTCCTTGTGTTCTGACTGTGCTTCTCAAACATTTTGGAATTATACAGTATATTTCAGAGCATTTATTATAACTGTAATAGCCTTAATATTGCTACAACTCAAGTGCTCTAGGTTGCACTGCATCTGAAGTGTTTGTGTGTTTTAGCTGCTTTTCTGTATATATAGACTTTTCTGTTTCTTTTACTAAATAAGCTCTGTAAAGTTGTTTTATTGCATTTCTGCCTGTATTTCTGAGTTTTTTTGCACTTTTAAAGTTTGTTTTTGCTTAGTTTAATTGGTACGCTACACACTCAAGTGCACTAGCCGAATTAAAGCATTTACTGTGTTTCTGTACCTAATTTCTGCTACTTTGTAAAAAAAAAAAAAAAAAAAAATTCCTTGTTTCCCGCCTTTACTGAATTAGAATAGTCCAGTCTTCAGGTATTGCTGATCTCTGGGCTGTGTCATAGTTCCTGTGTTGCCCACATCCTTATTTGGATAGGAGGAAGCTTCTTTGTTCACCAGTGAGAGTGGGGAGCTCTGAGCAGCCTATCTGTCCCTTGAGGAGTGGTTACAGCCCAGTGACCTGTAGCTTATGCTCCGTTTTGGGCCATTTCCTATCTCTTTCTAACCCCCTGCTTTAAAGCCAGCTTTAGCGCACTTTTGCGCTTGTAATTAAAAGTTTGTCCTGTTTTTTGCATTTACCTGTTGAGGCTACACACTCAAGTACGCTAGCCTGTGTCACATATTTACTGCATTTTCCTGCTATTTGTTGAAAAAAAGAAAAACAAAAAAAAAAATTATTATCCTTGTTTCCCGTCTTTCCTAACCTAGAGTAGTCCAAATACAGGCTTTGCTGTATTCTGGACTTTTGGAAAGTTCCTGTGTTGCCATTTCCTTTCTTGTATTAAGGGAGGCTTCTTTGTTCACCAGTGGCAGTGGGGAGCTTAGAGCAGCCTATCTATCCCTGGAGGAGTGTTCCCAGCACAAGAATCTGGTAGTCTACTGGCCATTTTGGGCCAATTTCTAGCTCTTTCAAATCCCCCTGCATAAAACCCGCTTTGGCAAGGTTTTTGCGCTTGTTACTACTCAGCCAAGCTCCTCGTGGTCCTGCAGAGTGGTGCTAGCAGCAGAGAGGCTAAAAGAGCGACTGCTAACCTGATAAGTGTTTTCCTGCTACTACCTGGGCGACTGTCCGATCTAGCTAAACTGCAAGTATTTCTGCTTCTTGAACTGTTTTAAACTGTTTAAAGTTGTTTTTGCACCTGCACTTTTAAAGTTTGTCCTGTTTGTTGCATTTACCTGTTGAGGCTACACACTCAAGTGTGCTAGCCTGTGTTACATATTTATTGCATTTTCCTGCTGTTTGTTGAAAAAAGAAAAAAAAAAAACAAAAAAAAATGATCCTTGTTTCCCGTCCTTCCTGACCTAGAGTAGTCCAAATACAGGCTTTGCTGTATTCTGGACTTTTGGAAAGTTCCTGTGTTGTCCATTTCCTTTCTTGGATAGAGGGAGGTTTCTTTGTTCACCAGTGGCAGTGGGGAACTTAGAGCAGCCTATCTATCCCTGGAGGAGTGTTCCCAGCACAAGAATCTGGTAGTCTATTGGCCATTTTGGGCCAATTTCTAGCTCTTTCAAATCCCCCTGTATAAAACCCGCTTTGGCGAGGTTTTTGCGCTTGATACTACTCAGCCAAGCTCCTCGTGGTCCTGCAGAGTGGTGCTAGCAGCAGAGAGGCTAAAAGAGCGACTGCTAACCTGATAAAAGTGTTTTTTCCTGCTACTACCTGGGTGACTGTCCGATCTAGCTAAACTGCAAATATTTCTGCTTCTTGAACTGTTTTAAACTGTCTAAAGTTGTTTTTGCACCTGCACTTTTAAAGTTTGTCCTGTTTGTTGCATTTACTTGTTGAGGCTACACACTCAAGTGCGCTAGCCTGTGTTACATATTTATTGCAATTTCCTGCTGTTTGTTGCAAAAAAAAAAAAAAGTTATCCTTGTTTCCCATCTTTCCTGACCTAGAGTAGTCCAAATACAGGCTTTGCTGTATTCTGGACTTTTGGAAAGTTCCTGTGTTGCCATTTCCTTTCTTGGATAGAGGGAGGCTTCTTTGTTCACCAGTGGCAGTGGGGAGCTTGGAGCAGGCTATCTGTCCCTGGAGGAGTGTTCCCAGCACAGGAATCTGGTAGTCTGTTGGCTGTTTTGGGCCAATTTCTAGCTCTTTCAAGTTCGCCTGTATAAAACCCGCTGTAGCGCGGATTTGCGTGATTTTGTGCATAGCGCTTCATCGAGCAGCGCCGCTTATTTGGGTTTGAGCCTTGGAACTGATCTAGTTCTCATAATAAACACCCTATTCCTATGCTAAAGCCTAGCACTTGCTCACTAAAGCAATTATATAAGTCAGCACTAAAAAAATTAAAAGCACTACACCCTCACAAACTCCCCTTGAGTAACTTGTTCCCCATTGGCTTTTTTTTTCAATTATAAAGGAATTCCCAATACTATTCTAGCATGTCCAAAGGTCAGTTCTCAATCTCCTATCCGGTCCAGCTGGTGAACCTGGGAATCTTGAGGCAATGTTACAACTGCCTAATGTACACAGACAACCCTCTCCTCCTCCCAACAAATTCCAACACATGTGAGAGATGCAACCATATAGCCAAACTGGAGGCTAAGCTCTCTCAACTCATTACTGGCGTAACCAGTCAGGAGGAGAAGGAAACCACACTCACTACAATTCCAGTCTCACATAGACCTACCACGACAGCAAACCAAACACATAAACACACAAAAACATACTTGGAGGCTCTAAATAAAAATCTGCCTAAGCAGCAGAGACCTCCAAAGCAGACACCCAAGTAACCGCTACCCCAAAACAAAACACATGCAACACATAGCTCACAAAGCCAGTGTGCCGAACAGTCACAGCCCTTAAGGCTAAACAACACACCTGATACACTTGTAATAGGTGACTCTATCATCAGGCACACTGACGTCCCGCTCACCAGGCTGAACAAGGAGAAGGTCACGGTGAGCTGCCTATCGGGTGCTAGGATCCGCCACATAACACAAGCACTCAGGTCACTCCAAGGCAAGTACAAATATGACTCAGTCATTGTCCATGCTGGTGTGAATGACCTGAGACGTACCTCCCTGGACTACATGAAAGAGACATAGAGGAGCTCTCTGGGCATGTAGCCCAGGCCGGTATGACCCTGACCTTGAGTAGCATCTTACCCTCACCAAGAATGATGCCACAGTATGAAGACAAGATTATCAATTTCAACAATTGGCTTAAGTATTGGTGTCATTCAAAGGGGATCCAATGCCTGTCAGCCTGGGATGACATGCTCGACAAGCCACGATGCTTCGCTAGGGACGGCTTGCACCTGTCACCCCTGGGCTTTCGGATATTGGCAAAAGCTCTTGCTACCCCCATAGTGCCTTTTTTAGGCAAGGCTCAAAAGACAAACACACCTCCATAGGTATCACAAGGGATAAGAAACTAAGAGTAATGCTACTCAACGCCAGAAGTCTAAACCTCAAGATGCACGCACTCGAAACTCTCCTTAGCATGGAGAACATCGATATCTGTGCAGTAACAGAAACCTGGTTCAAGGATCTCGAGAGCACCCAAGCACTACCAGGTTATACCTCATACCATGCTTTTCGGCCCCAAAACTTGGACCGAACCACAAAAGGAGGGGGAGTATCAATATTCGTCAAAGATACCCACACCTCCAGGTTGGTGGCACAGCACAAAGCATCAGAGACTATCCAAGTGCAACTAACAGTGGGTAAAACTGCCTTCCAGTTTATAGCCTGCTACAGACCAACCTCCCAAACCCAGGAACCCCACTCGGCCTTCCTGAGAACACTGGAAAATATGAAGGTCTCTCCAAACACCATTATATTGGGTGACTTCAACTACCCAACCATAGACTGGGAGCATTACTCTAGCTCCAACACCCTAGCCCAAAGGTTCCTAGAATTTATAAACTCAAATGCTATGGAACAACTTGTTACCACTCCCACAAGAGGGGAAAACATACTGGATCTGATCATCACCAACATGGGGACTCTATGCTCCAGACCAGAAGTGTATCCCTCACTGGTAAGATCAGACCATAAACTAATCTCACTGGATATTCACATCCCGACCCCACCCCATGCCCAGAAAACCACAGTGAAAAACTTCTCTAAAGCAAATTTCACACTCCTCAAAACCGAGGTGGAATCCTTCAAAGCCCCCGGGCCTGTGGATAATATGGCCCAGACCACAAAATCCTTTATAAACACATTCTATGAACACCTTCAGGAATGCATGGATCATGCAATCCCAAATAAAACCAAGACCCAATCCTCCAAAGGCAGATGTCCTGTCTGGTGGACCCCAGCCATAAACAAACTATACAATAGAAAGAGGAAGCTACTACATGACAGAGCAAAATCCCAAAAAGGGAAGGCATCTCTGATCAGTATTAGCAAAAAACTACGGGCACTCATAAAATCGTCTAAGGCCAGCTTCGAGAGAAAAATTGCACAGGACAC